>NC_134370.1:71404696-71736796 GCF_035582795.1 Mycteria americana | reverse complement strand
GGTTTTCCATGTATCCAAAGTAGCGCAATAGGCAGCGCTCGATACCAATATAGGTTTGCTTCTCGATGTAGTTTACTTGCCCGCTGGCTTGCGGTCTGTAGGGTGCGCGCAGTTGCCGATCGATTCCTAATAGTTTGCTGACCTGTTGCGCTACTTCTGCACAAAAAATGTGTACCCCTATCTGATGAAATGACCGTAGGTAACCCGAACCGAGGTATTATTTCATTTAATAATACCTTAGTTACTTCTCTTGCTTTGCTTATCCTACAAGGGAACGCCTCTGGCCATCCGGAAAAGGTGTCTGTAAGTATCAATAAGTATCTGTACCCCCCTTTTCTTGGAAGTTCAGAGAAATCAATTTACCAGCGGTCCCTCGGTACATTTCCTCTCCCAATACTTCCTAACTGTGCCCGGTGACCCGAATAGGGATTATTTTTCAAACATATTTCACATTGCTGAGTCACCCATCAAACTGTAGTATACAAATTTCTCCCTATTAATTTTTGATGTAAAAATTGATACAGGGAATCAGCCCCCCAGTGTGTTTTATTGTGGTGTTCTTTAACAACTCCCCGTACCTGTTTGGCAGGAATTATAATTCTGCCATCGCTCAAGCGGGCCCATCCTTTGAAGGGAACCTGCCCTCCCATTTCTTCTATTAATTCTTTATCAGCCCTCGAATATGCAACGTTTTCTTGGTCACCTAGACTCCTACTTCTGTTACCCGGAATTAAGGTTAAAATCTTTCGGATTCTCTCCGCTGCCTCATAATTAGCCTCATAATCAGCCAAGCTATGACCTTTTTCCTGGTCGGCGTTACCCTTTGGGCGTCCTCGGCAGTGCGTGATGGCGACTTTGGTTGGCAGCTGGACTGCTTCTAATGGGTGAAGGATTTCCTCGGCGTGCTTGATCTGTCTCCCTGGTGCGGTTAGTAGTCCCCGTTCCTTCCAAATTGCTCTGTGAGCGTGGACGACTCCAAAGGCATATTTGGAGTCTGTCCATAGACTTTTTTTTTCCCTTTTGCCAATTCCAGGGCCCTAGTCAGGGCAATAATTTCAGCCTTTTAAGCTGATGTTCCAGCTGGTAATGACTGAGAGTCAATTACTTTGCTTGCTGTCGTCACCGCATACGCAGCCTTTCGAATACCTTGTCGGATGAAGCTGCTCCCATCCGTGAACCGGGAGGCTTGTGCATCGACCGAGGGTTCTTCTTTTAAATCTGCTCTGCTAGAATATACAGTCTCTATGGTTTCCAAACAGTCATGTATCAATGATTCAGATGTCAATCCCACTGAGGAAAGAAGCTGGGTTTGTAACCTTAGTCACTTCAATAGTAACATCGTCTGGTTCAACTAGAATAGCCTGGTATCGTAAAAATCGGGATGGAGAAAGCCAATTATTTCCGTATTGTTCTAGTATGGCCGATACTGTGTGTGAAACCAGCACTGTGATTTTTTTGGCCTAAGGTAAATTTCCGGGCCTCTCGGATATTTACTACTACAGCCGCCACAGCTTGTAGGCACCCTGGCCACCCTTTGCTTACTTTGTCAAGCTGCTTAGAAAAGTAGGCCACAGCTCTTTTGCAGAGTCCCAGTCGTTGAGCTAGGACTCCCAGAGCTATACCTTGTTTGTCATGGGAAAACAGCCAGAAGGGTTTAGTAACGTCAGGTAGGGCCAGGGCCTTCATCGGTTCCTTTTTAAGCGTTTTGAGCGCATTTTGAGCTTCGCTGGACCGAAGCGGTTGAGTGGGATTGTTTTTCAAAAGCTCATACAAAGCTTTTGCTACTATTCCATAATTGTAAATCCATAATCGACACCAACCTGCCATTCCCAAGAAGGTGCTGAATGCCTTTACCGTTTCAAGGAGGGGGGGTTCTGCAGATGGCTTCTTTTCGTTCCGTTCCTAATTCTCGTCGTCTTCCAGATAGCTCGTATCCAAGGTAGGTTACTTGCTGTCGCACCATCTGAGCTTTCTGTTGAGAGACTCGATACCCGTTCGGTCCAACAAAGTTCAACCAAGTAACGGTCCATTGAATACAATCGGACTTTGTTTCAGTTGCTGTGAATAAGTCATCTGCAGACCGTAGAAGAGTTCCATCTCTGGAGGGAGGATCCCATGTCTCAAGTTCTCGTGCTCATTGATTCCCAAAAATGGTTGGACTCTTCTTAAAACCTTGGGGTAACGCTGTCCAGGTAAGTTGGGTTTTCCTACCACTAGGAGGACTTTCCCATTCAAATGCAAATAGGTTTTGGCTCTCCTTGGCCAGAGGCAAGCAGAAGAATGCATCTTTCAAATCTAATACCGTAAGCCATACTTGATTATTTTGTAATTTAGTAAGTAAAGTATAAGGATGGGCCACCACAGGGTGTAAATCTTTAAAATTGATGGGTTTTAGAAAGAATGCCTTTTCCTGTTGGCCAGTAGCTCCCGCTACAGTCACAAAGTCTTTACTCACAGGTATCAATTATTGATTTAAAACAGAGAAAGAAGCACCTGTGTCTACTAAGAATTCTTCTTCTTTTGTCTCCCCAGCCTTATCTTAACCAGTGGATCCGCTAGGGTAGATTCCCCAGGTCCCCCTCAATCGGCCTCTGCTCCAGCAGTCAAGATTTGCGGGGTTCCTTGGAGTCTTGGACATTCGCTCCTCCAACGTCCTTCCCCTCGACAATATGCGCATTGATTCTTTCCCAATACGTTCCCCAGTCCTCCTCTACTTTTGGATAGCCTTCCCCCTTCCTCGCCCTGTAAATCCTCCTCTATTCGGCATTTCTCTCTGTTCCAAGGCTGCCTCCGTGCGGCGGGAGGTTAACGCTGCAATCCTTCTGCCTCTCCGGGCGATTCCGCAAAGTAAAAAAAAAAAAAACCCACATATCCGCATACATAACCTCATCCCATTTCCATCTCTCCATAAGAACAACATTAACTGCAATATAGTATTATAATTTAAAGATCCATTAAAGGGCCATTTTTCACCATCTTCTAATGTGTACAGG
Organism: Mycteria americana; assembly: GCF_035582795.1. Lineage (NCBI taxonomy): Eukaryota > Metazoa > Chordata > Aves > Ciconiiformes > Ciconiidae > Mycteria > Mycteria americana. The sequence goes on along the minus strand of NC_134370.1, from coordinate 71,733,803 downwards.
GGACACCACTGATTACAGTATTTGATTAGTGTTTTCTTATTCCCACTCCCACCTGGTTGTCCCCCTATCTCTTTCCAATGTGCTAAGATACATCCTAGGGGGCTATTTCTTTACAATACCACCACTTTGCTGTCCCCCCATTCTTCCTTATTGATTCTGTACTTCTGTTATTCTCCCAGAGATTATTTTAATAACGTGTCGTGCTTTATCCTCCCACTCTGACCACGTTCCACAATTCTCACATTGAATATCTCATCCAAATACAACCCATAAATTTTGGTCACAAATAAAACAATTTACGAGGAAAAGGGGTTCACGTTCGTTTTCAGGATGAGCCACACAGATCTCCCACACTCACTTTGCAGTCGCACCAGATTAACTCAGCTCATTGACGCTTAGTTGCCGATTTTGCAGTGCCTAACGAATATATCCAAATTCAATATCAATAAACCAATGTCCGAGTTAGGTGCCAGTAAATCTGTACCGCCAACGGTACAAAACTCACGCGGGTTTCGTAAGCGTACCGATACCAAAGGGCACGTTATTGCACAAGTACAAGGCTTAACCTGTGCCTGTACCAAATGTATACCCTCAGGCACGAGTAGCCAGGTATACGGCGCTCAGCCTAGGACGTCTCCTACGACTTACGAGAACCTTCCAAAGGACCGGTCCCAAATTCCAAAACAGAAAAGATTTTAAGAATACCGTTTTTCCTTTAGATGGTCCTTGTCTGCTCCCGCAGTGATCCGATTGAGGCGAGGAGGCCCTCGGGGAAATCCCGGAGGTACCCTATGGAGTCCTTGTTCTCAGCGGGTCCTGCAGCCGAGCAGAGCGGGTCCCACCTGGGGTGCCAGATTGTTGCCGTGAAAAGCCGAAATCGGGACTCGATACTCAGGATGACTATTAAGCAGGTATTCTTTATTGCAGCGCTGGCTGGGGATCGCTCCGCCAGGTTAGCGCAACACCTCGGTTCATATACAGGAAAATCATACATAGTCATCAGATTTCCTGAAAAGGGCAGTTTTATGGTGATGAGTTCCCAGAGTTCATTTACATAGTCCAAGCATGCGCAGTAAAACTAGGGTTAGGGTCTCTTCACCCTCCCGGTGGTCTTCCCTAGTCTTCCTCACGTTGTCCGCTAGTTGAACTTTGGGCTTCCTTTGTCCATAGATAGCCATTGAGTTAGCTCATCGGTCCTCCTTCGGCCTCGGAATGTTACAAGGGGGTCGATTTAAACTAGTTCTTTGGTGCTTCTCTTCGGCACAAAGGTCCCGAGTTCCTGTTATCCGTGATTTAATTAGGAAGCCGAACGAGCTTTCTCGAGGCGTGTTTAGTCCTATCGGGTAAGAAGTTACAGGAAAAGTCCTACCATCAACTCTGCTCAGCAGGTAACTAAAACTATCTTTGCAAAGGGGAAGAGAACAAAAGAAAACAAGGATGTGAGCGAAACTAAAAAAAACCCGCGAGTCTATGTATGACAGTAAGGTTTTAGTCGGGGATTTAACCCTTTCAACTCCGGTATAACGAATCCGGGAGTCAATCCCATTCACCTTTACTGCTGTATATGTTTTCAATAGCACCGTATAAGGTTCTTTCCACTTTTCTTTCAAGGGCTCATCTTTCCAAGTTCGCACGTAGACCGTGTCTCCTGGTTAGAATGGGTGTATCGGAGTGTCCAAGGGAACGGGAGTCTCCTGGTTTAGGTACCTACGCAGGGAGGATAAATTCTGCGAGAGAAAAATCAAATATTCTTTAATTACAGCCTGTCCCTTGACATGCATGCGGTCTCCCTTTGCGGTTAAATGATCGATTGGATACCGTTCCCATACAGGATCTCAAATGCACTAACAGTTTCCCTAACTCTGGGTGTAATTGCTACTCTCATTAATGCTATGGCTCGAATATCTACCCATTTCCTTTGAGTTTCCTCAATGGCACACTTTAGAAATCTGTCTTTTTAGGGTTCGATTCATTCTTTCTACTTTGCCGCTGGACCGTAGCCTCCGAGGGGTATGTAAATCCCATTTAACATTTAGAAATCTAAAAACTCCCTGCGCTATTTCTGCAATAAAGCGGGGTCTGTTATAGGAGAATATACCTTCTGGAACCCTGAATCTGGGGATAGTTTCTTGCGATAAAATTTTAATCGCTTCCTTAGATTTGTTAGTACAACAGGGGAAAGCTTCGGGCCAACCAGAAAAGGTTGGTAACGGTCTACCGTTACCAATAAATATTTATACAGATTACACCTCGGCAATTCCATAAAATCTATTTGCCGGTATTCCCCGGGAGTTGTTCCTCATTTTACGATTCCTCCCATTATTTTCTTTGCAATTTTGGGGTTATTGGCACGACAGATAGCGTGCTTTTTAACTATTATATCTGCTAGGCTTTGCGTTCTTGGCCCAATGACGTGTCTTTTGGCAATTAGTACTAATGCATCTGCTCCTGAGTGTGTTTCTCCGTGCAGTTTCTCAAGTAGAATTTCCATCATCTTTTCAAATATTAATAATTGCTTCAGTGGTGTCACCCACCGACCCTGATCGCTTTTGGAACAATCTAATTGCTCTGCCAATTGATTTTGCTTCTCGGTATATTGTGGGGGCGGATAATTCCAAAGGGGTACTGGAATTAAAGCCCCTTCAAATTTTGATTTCTGTAATGCTGCTTTTTTTGCTAAGGGGTTTGCTTTTCGATTTCCCTTTGTGATTTCATTGTTTCCCTTCTGATGTGCTTTACGATGCATTATAGCAACCTCCTTTGGTTGAAGGATTGCCTGTAAGAGCTTCATTATTTCTGTTCCATATTTGATCGGAGTCCCGTGTGAACTTAATAGTCCTCTTTCTTTCCCAGTTGTCCCACGTGCGTGCGCTGCTCCGAATGCATGCTTAGAATCTGTGTAAATATTGACTCGCTTTCCCTAAGCTCCAAAGCTCGTGTTAGCGCAACCAGTTCTGCCTTTTGAGCAGATGTATTACTAGGCAAAGATATAGCTTCTAAGGCCTGAGAATGTGTTACCGCTGGCTATCCAGCTTTCCGTCTTCCTTCCGACATAAAACCGCTTCCATCAGTAAATAACTCTGGTTCTGCATTTGATAGGGGTTTGTCTCGCAGATCAGGCCTGCTAGAGTACGCTGGTTTGATGGTTGTTAAGCAGTCACGATGCGATTCACCGGATTTGGAAATCGGGAGCAGAGTTGTAGGATTTAGAGCAGAGGTCGGGGAGATTACAACTTCATCTTGTTCCAGCAGCGCAGCTTGATATTTAGCTAACCTGCGTGGGGAGATCCGCTAATGCCCTTTATTTTCAAGGAAAGAAGACATGGCGTGAGGTACAAATACAGTAATAGGTTGGCCAAACGTCAACTTCTCAGATTCTTCAACTAAGGTTGCAGTAGCTGCTACTGCCTTCAAACAAGCAGGCCAACCTTTACTGACTTCATCTAATTGCTTTGAAAAGTATCCCACCGGTCTTTTCCGGCTGCCCAACCTTTGTGTCAAAACTCCTAATGCCGCTCGCTGTCGTTCACGTACGTATAATTGGAAGGGTTTCCTCAAAATCGGGAGTCTCAAAGCGGGAGCCTCCGTGAGTTTCCTTTTAATTTCATCAAAACTCTTCCTACATTCAGGTGTCCATTCGAGAATCCCCTCAGGTCCTTTCACAGCAGCATACGGTGCTTTGGCAATTAGTCCAAAATCGGGAATCCGTAAGCGACGCCATCCGGCCATCACCAGAAATCCTCTTAATTGCTTCTCTGATGTCGGTACAGCAATTCTACAAATGGTCTCTTTTCTCTCAGTACTTAATTCTCTCTGTCCTTTGGTGATTTCAAACCCCATATATTGCGCCTTCCCCCCCCCCCCCATCTGAGCCTTTTTCTTAGAAACCGGATACCCTGCCAAGCCCAGAAAGTTAAGCAAACTGGTGGTGGCTTCCAGACGTGCCTCATAACTGTCAGAACCAATTAGCAAATCATCAACATATTGCAACAATGTTACGGCATCGTGATCGTTTTGCCATAGTTCCAATTCTTTGGCCGGTACCTTACCAAATGAGGTAGGGCCGTTCTCGAATCCCTGGGGAAGGACAGTGCAGCAGAGTTGCGTCTTACGTCCTGGAGTTACGTTCTCCCATTCAAAGGCGAAGATGGTCTGGCTCTGCTCATCCACAGGTATACAGAAGGCGGCATCCTTTAAATCTCACACTGCAAAATAAGTATTACTGTTAGGGATTGTAGTAAGAAGGGTATATGGATTTGGAACCAGAGGGTGGACATCTACTGTCCTTGCGTTAATTTCTCATTAAGTCCCGTACCAGTCTATATTCAGAAGAATGGGGCTTCTTTACAGGTAGGATGGGAGTATTAAATTCCGATTGGCGCTCCCGTTAACACTCCATGTTCTAAAAAGGAGCTTATTATATGTTTAATCCTTTTCGGGCCTCCGGCTTAACGGGGTATTGTTTCTTTCTTACCGATTGCGCTCCTGGTTTCAGTTCGGGCTTTACCAGGGTCGCATTCTTTGCTAACCCGGGTATCTCCGATGCCCACACCAGGGGTATGACCGCATTCAGTATGTCCTCTGAAATATTCATTTTTTCATTAGGATCTTTCTCGATAAACAAACATATCTGGGCTTTCCAGGCAGTCTCTGGAGGAATATGCAACTGAACAGAGTCTTCAGAAAAAGTTAGTTGTGCATTCAGTTTACAAGTAAATGCCACCCAAGCAATGCGAGGGGGCATTCTGGCCTCTAAAGGAATTCATGAGTTAATTTAGTGTTTCCAATGGAACATTCCATAGGTTGTAAAAACAGCCTTAAAGTCTTTTTCCCTCTTGCACCAACAACGCTTATTTTAGTTCTACTTAAGGGTCCCTGTCACGGTTTAGCCCCAGCCAGCAACTAAGCACCAGACAGCCACTCGCTCACTCCCCCCGCAGTGGGATGGGGAGAGAATCGGAAGAGCAAAAGTAAGAAAACTCATGGGTTGAGATAAAGACAGTTTAACAGGTAAAGCAAAAGCCGCGCGCACAAGCAAAGCAAAGCAAGGAATTCGTTCGCTCCTTCCCATGGGCAGGCAGCTGTTCAGCCATCTCCAGGAAAGCAGGGCTCCATCACGCTTAATGGTTACTTGGAAAGACAAATGCCATCACTCTGAACATCCCCCCTTCCTTCCTCTTCCCCAGCTTTATATACTGAGCATGATGTCACGTGGTATGGAATAGCCCTTTGGTCAGTTTGGATCAAGTATCCTGGCTCTGTCCCCTCCCAGCTTCTTCTGCACCTGGCAGAGCATGGGAAGCTGAGAAGCCCTTGACTAGTGCAGCAACAACATCTCTGTATTATCAACACTGTCTTCAGCACAAATCCAAAACATAGCCCCATAACAGCCACTATAAAGAAAATTAACTCTATCTCAGCTGAAATCAGGAGAGTCCCCTACAACTACTTACTACAGCATGTGTGGCTCCACTATCAATCAAAAATAAAAAAAATATCTATTATTTCATTCCCCAGCTTGACTGGAAACAGAGGATCATCTGGGAAAGCTTTAATAGATTGCTCTGACCCCCTTCAGTCCAACCCAATCTCCGGCATGACTCCAACCCATTCTTCGGTCTCTCTTTCCGCATTACTCAGACGGCGTGGACAACCTTTTTTTCCAACGGCCCTCTTGCTTACAATTTGGACGCCGATTCATTCCCAGGGGAATGTCATAACCATTTCTACTATTATTTCTACAGCCCCTTCCTCACCCACAAAATTCACCTCCTGTATTTTCTCTCCCTCTTTCTTGTTTTTCCGTCAAGGCAGCCAACAAAGAAGCTTGCAGCTTTACTCGTCCCCGCTTTGCCTTCTCTTCTATTTCCTCCCAATTATTACGTACCTTAGATGCCATTGAGAAGAACTGTGAGACTGTCATGCTATCCTCGCCCTCTACCTTTTGTCATCTCTTTCTTATATCTGCTGCCGCTTGACCAATAAACAGCGTGTTAAATAACTCTGAATTGCTATCATCTTCTGGATCCAGATCTGTCCGTTTTCGAGCTACTTCACACAATCTCTCAGAGAAGGCTGACGGGGTTTCCTTATGCCCCTGCCTTACTTCAGATAGTTTAGCTAAATTCTTGGGGTTTTGCACTCCGTGTTGAATCCCATACAAAATTAACTTCTGATATTCCTTTACCCTCTCTAATCCCTCACACTTGTGTTTGGATCCCACTCCGGATCCTTTTTCGGGAGGTACATATTGGTATTAGGCATGCCCTCCCACACACACATTGTTGGATCAGTCCCTCTCTAGACTTCTCTAAAATTGTTCTCCTCTCCTCAGCGGTAAACAAAAATTCTAGGAGAGCCTGTACATCTCCCCGGTTAGGACTAGGAGTCGTGGTTAACAGTACTATACATTCCTTCTGGATTGTTTCCATAGGATCCAACTGCCTGTTTCCAGTTTAATAAATCACAAGCAGTAAAAGGTACGCGTACGGATACCGGTGCTCCTTCAGGCCCTACAGCCTGTCCGAGGGGAGATCGAACTATCGGTTTCTGTCCCCTTGTTCTTTTAGAGATAGCACTCACAACTCCATTATCACTTGAGCTATCAGATTTGGGCTGTTTGGGGGGAGCTACCGACAGCTGAATATCCTCTTCTGAATTTTCCCATTCAATACAACGAGGTTTTTCCCTTTTTCTCTTTTAACACATATATTCCAATCTGATGTTTAGAATCCACTAAACCACCTTTCTTCCTAATATCCCAATCGCATCTTAACGAAAAAAATATATCCACATAAGGCATTTCATCCTATTTTTCAGTTCTCAGACAACACAACATTAATTCCGATATAGTGTTATATTTCAAGGATCCATTCTCAGGCCATTTTTCACCATCTTCCCATTGATATTGTGGCCACCGTTGATTACAATATCATTTTAGCTGATTTTTAGTCATGGGATCCCCCCCAAATTTATTGCACTGCTTTAGGATGCATCCTAGAGGAGAGCAAAGGGGTGCCTCCTGGGAAGCGGCAGTGCCCGTATCGGTACCGAAAACCCCAGCATCTCTACACAAACCGGAACGAGGGACGTCTCCCTCTGTTGAACAGGACAGCGTGTAGAAACAAACAGAACTATGCTACTACCACCTGTCTTTCCTGGTGCATCTTATGCAGAGCCCAGAACAGAACAGAGGCTGCCTGCTTCCCGAGAGATCTTGCCCCTATCCCCCTTTTCTACAATCCCCAAAAAATACCTCTTTTCACTAGCATTGCACCGTTGCGTCGCTTACCGCCCGACTGCAGGAGAGGAGCTGAAGGAGTCCCCAATTGACAGGTCGGTGCGCGCTGGAGTCCACTCAGGCCTCTTCTCCCTGTCAGATGCGGCAAGACAGAATCACAGAATCACAGAATCATATAGGTTGGAAAAGACCTTTAAGATCATCGAGTCCAACCATAAACCTAACACTGCCAAAAACCACCACTACACCATGTCTCTAAGTACCTCATCCAAACGTCCTTTAAATACCTCCAGGGATGGCGACTCAACCACTTCCCTGGGCAGCCTGTTCCAATGATTGATAACCCTCTCGGTGAAGAAAAATTTCCTAATATCCAGTCTAAACCTCCCCTGGCGCAACTTGAGGCCATTTCCTCTTGTCCTATCACTTGTTACCTGGGAGAAGAGACCGACCCCCACCTCTCTACAACCTCCTTTCAGGTAGTTGTAGAGAGCGATGAGGTCTCCCCTCAGCCTCCTTTTCTCCAGGCTAAACAGTCCCAGCTCCCTCAGCCGCTCCTCATAAGACTTCTGCTCCAGACCCTTCACCAGCTTCGTTGCCCTTCTCTGTACGCGCTCCAGTACCTCAATATCCCTCTTGTAGTGGGGGGCCCAAAACTGAACACAGTGTTCGAGGTGTGGCCTCACCAGTGCCGAGTACAGGGGCACAATCACTTCCCTAGTCCTGCTGGCCACGCTATTTTTGATACAGGCCAGGATGCCATTGGCCTTCTTGGCCGCCTGGGCACACTGCTGGCTCATATTCAGGCGGCTGTCAACCAACACCCCCAGGTCCTTCTCTGCCAGGCAGCTTTCCAGCCACTCTTCCCCAAGCCTGTAGCGTTGCATGGGGTTGCTGTGGCCCAAGTGCAGGACCTTGCACTTGGCCTTGTTAAACCTCATACAATTCACCCCAGCCCATCGATCCAGCCTGTCCAGGTCCCTCTGCAGAGCCTGCCTACCCTCCAGCAGATCAACACTCCCACACAACTTGGTGTCGTCTGCAAACTTACTGAGAGTGCACTCGATCCCTTCGTCCAGATCATTGATAAAGATGTTAAACAGAACTGGCCCCAACACCGAGCCCTGGGGAACACCGCTTGTGACCGGCCGCCAACCGGAGTAAACTCCATTCACCACCACTCTCTGGGCCCGGCCGTCCAGCCAGTTCTTTACCCAGCGAAGAGTACACCCGTCCAAGCCATGAGCAGCCAGTTTCTCCAGGAGAATGCCGTGGGAGACCGTGTCAAAGGCTTTACTGAAGTCTAGATAGACAACATCCACAGACTTCCCCTCATCCACTAGGCGGGTCACCTTATCATAGAAGGAGATCAGGTTGGTCAAGCAGGACCTGCCTTTCCTGAACCCATGCTGGCTGGGCCTGATCCCCTGGTTATTCTCTACATGGCGTGTGATAGCACTCAGGATGATCTGCTCCATCAGCTTCCCCGGCACCGAGGTCAGGCTGACAGGCCTGTAGTTCCCCGGGTCCTCCTTCCGGCCCTTCTTGAAGATGGGTGTCACATTCGCTAATCTCCAGTCAGCAGGGACTTCCCCAGTTAGCCAGGACTGCTGGTAAATGATGGAAAGGGGCTTGGTGAGCACATCTGCCAGCTCCTTCAACACTCTCGGGTGGATCTCATCAGGCCCCATAGACTTGTGAGTGTCTAAGTGGTGCAGCAGGTCACTCACCATTTCCCCCTGGATTATGGGTGCTCCAGTCTGGTCCCCATCCCTATCTTCCAACTCCAGGGGCTGGGTACCCATAGAACATTCGGCCCTGCTAATAAAGACTGAGGCAAAGCAGGCATTAAGTACCTCAGCCTTTTCCTCATCCTTGGTCACTGTGTTTCCTCCCCCATCTACTAGGGGCTGGAGATTCTCCTTACCTCTCCTTTTGCTGCTAATGTATTTGAAGAAGTGTTTTTTGTTGTCTTTTATAGCAGCAGCCAGACTGAGCTCTAGCTCAGCTTTGGCCCTTCTAATTTTCTCCCTGCGCAACCTCGCTACACCTTTGTAGTCCTCCTGAGTTGCCCGCCCCTTCTTCCAGAGGTCATAGACTCTCCTCTTTCTCCTGAGTTCGAGCCAGAGCTCTCTAGTCAGCCAGGCCGGTCTTCTTCCCCGCCGGCTCGTCTTTCGGCACCTGGGGACAGCCCGCTCTTGTGCCTTTAGGACTTCCTCCTTAAAGAATGTCCAGCCTTCCTGGACCCCTTTGCCCATAAGAGCTGCCTCCCAGGGGACTCTGTCGACCAGTCTCCTAAACAGGCTGAAGTCCGCCCTCCGGAAGTCTAAGGTGGCAGTTTTGCCGACCCCCCTCGCCGCTTCTCCACGTATCAAAAACTCTATCATTTCATGATGGCTCTGCCCAAGACAGCCTCCAACCATCACATCGCTCACCAGTCCTTCTCTGTTGGTGAACAAGAGGTCCAGCGGGGCACCTTCCCTCGTTGGCTCACTCACCAGCTGCGTCAGGAAGTTATCTGCCACACGCTCCAGGAACCTCCTGGACTGTTTCCTCTCTGCTGTATTGTATTTCCAGCAGACATCTGGCAGGTTGAAGTCCCCCACAAGAACGAGGGCTAGCGATCGTGAGGCTTCTCCCAGCTGCTTATAGAGTAGTTCATCTGTCTCCTCATCCTGGTTGGGTGGTCTGTAACAGACTCCCACCACAATATCTGCCTTGTTGGCCTTCCCCCTGATTCTGACCCATAGACACTCCACCCTATCATCACCATCATCGAGCTCTAAACTATCCAGACTCTCCCTGACGTATAGGGCTACCCCACCACCTCTCCTGCCTCGCCTATCCCTCCTGAAGAGTTTATAGCCATCCATCGCCGCACTCCAGTTGTGCGAGTCACCCCACCACGTTTCCGTGATGGCCACCATATCATAGTTTTCCTGATGTACAATGGCTTCCAACTCCTCCTGCTTGTTGCCCAGTACAATGGCTTCCAACTCCTCCTGCTTGTTGCCCAGACGAGGCGGGCGAGGCTGTCAGCTCGGTCCCATCTGGGGTGCCAAAACTGTTATCCCACAAGCGTGAGGTCGTTTACCCGGTGTGCGGGACGCCAATATACACACAGGGCAGAGGCATTTTATTTCATGTCTGTGCAGAGATGGGTGGTAGGCGGTAGCTCCGCAAAGCTAGCGCAAAGTTCGGTCATGCAGGTACGGTATTTATACGGTCTAGTTATACTTAGGCATAAATAATTACACAAAGCAGTTTTCTATTGGTCTGCATTTCTCTTATTTCAACTTAAAGCTACAGCGCTACTTCAATGTGCTGCACACGCTCAGAGGTGAGGGCACTCTGCTTGGGCCAGGGTCTCCGGCTCGAGAGGTGTGACTTTTAGTATTATAATGAGGACAGTTTGCCTGAAGGTGCTTTTTATCACACTTCTACTAGTAGGTTCACATGGTTCCCAAAACATGGTAATTAGCTTTCCTGTTTCTCCAGGATGTGCTTCTCTCCCAAGGACAGTAATGCTTGTTTAGACGTTCCCCTTTGCAGTCTGAATCCCCCTTATGGGCTTTACATAAGCCCTGGCCTTCCACCAGCTCCTGTTAGACTACACCTGCGCTGGCAGATGGCCGGGGCATCGCCGTCATTTCTGTGCTGCTGTACTGGACAGGCTGGAACTCCATTGTGAACTCTAGTCAAAGGGGCCGTGACCTGTGGATGACTCCACGTGGGAGCAGGACACCCCAAAGTGTCTGTGGCCGTGGATAAGCCGATGCCACAGCAGGTACCTCTTGACACATCCGTGGCCGTGCTTATTTCTGTGCTGCAGCAGGTATACCTCTGAAGGGATACTGGCTCAAGGATAAGCGCACGCTGGAAAAAGGTACACCTCAAACAATCTATAGCTGTAGATAAGTCCATGCTGCAGCAGGTACGCCTTGAAGCATCAGTGGCTGTGCATGAGGTCACGCTGGAGCACCTGAAAGCATGTGGCCTTAGATAAACCCACGGCAGAGCAGGTACACCCCTGGAGGGATTGCAGCTGTCGGTAAGGGCACGTTGGAGTAGGTTTACTTCTGAAGGGGCTGTGGCTGTGGGCGAGGCCGTGCTGAAGCACGTATATATCTCAAGGCACAGTGGCCTATGGAGAAGGCCATGCCGGAATGGGGCACCTCAAAGCAACTGTGGCTGTGCATAAGTCTATGCTGCAGCAGGTAGAGCCCTGGAGAGACTGGCTCATAGATGAGGCGCCACTTGGAGCAGGTACTCCCCTAAGGGACCGCAGTCTGTGGATAAGTCCAAGCCAGAGCAGGGGCAAGGGGAGGAGCTCATGGCAATGTTAAACCCAATGGTCTGATCCAAAGGGATCAGGGGTGGAGACTGTAATGGAAATGCCTTTAAATTGTTGTAACCCAGGATTTGACTTGCATGCTATGGGAATGACTATAGCAGGAACCACCTGAACCAATGCAGGACAAGCCTTACAAGAAGCAGTGCAAGTGCAGCAGTAACCCAACCTGAGCTGTCTTATGATGTATATGAGCTTGGAACATCGATCGTGCAATCGACACGTGAATACCGGATGGCCTTTCCAAGACTCATTTAGCAAGGAACAAAGAAAGTTGTGGGTACGAGGAGCCTCACGCATAGCTTTCCTATCGTGTGTAATTTGACTACGAGCCGGCTGCTTTATCTATAAATATGACAGCCAAAGCGAGCTGCCTTTGAGCTCTCCCTGCTAGGCAGCGTGGCTGTATAGCGGTGATCTCCCCTTGAGCTGGAACACCTCTCAAGGTCGCTCCTCGAGGCAGAGAGACCTTTTACCAACAGCAGATCTTTGGTAAGTGACCTATATCACGCGTAACCTTGTAGTAGGGCAACATTGATAAATTTTGCGTATGTAATCCCTTAGACATAAACCGTTGTCCGAGTCTGAGACTAAGATTGGACCTAGCCGCACCTAAGCTCCATCAGGAGTTTAGAAAGCAAGGGGTCTTCTCTGAACCCGGTGACTCAAGGGGAGGGTCCTCCGTACCCTTTTGTATTCCCGGTCTCTCTACGAATCATTCTAACTCGAGTGTAACCCAATTTTCCTTTGTAGGTTTCTTCCATGCAGTAATTAATAGAGTGAACCTTGCCACTGAACTTTGTTAAGTTGCACTTTTACAACATCATATTAAAACCATTTTTTTCCAATACCTTTGACAGTGATCTTCTTTTTTTAAGCAATCTAAAGCGCTCTTTTGCAACAAACCGGTGTCGTTGGCAGGATGGCAAGTAGTATTGCTGTTTACTTATGGAAGCGTGGAATAAGTCCAAGTCCCAGATTCTCAGAAGAATGGGCTCGTGATAAGTGGCATAATTAGGAAGCCGTGAAAGAACAGCTAAAAGTGGCCAGGGGACATACAAAGGATGGAAAAGGGAAAGGAATTACTGGCAAAATGCTAGGTACCTGTTTAGAAGCTGCTTATCGGGATAGGAAAAAGAACAATAAAAAGGAGCAGGACCTAAAAGAAGAAATAGAAGGCAGAAAGGCAGCTGAATTAATACTGTCTTTGAAAATGGAGCAGCTGCAGCAACAATTACAGGAAGAAAAGGAGAAAACACAAAAGTTGGAAGAAAAGATCGAGATGGTGCTCATGCAGCCCTGCATCCCCCTAATGCCATGCCAATTAGGAAACTCATAGTGTCCCCAGAGGATTGGGATGGTGATACTGGGGTGATCCAGATGACCGTGAAGAAGAAAATGCTAACCCGCTACCCTTTCCGGACTCCTCCGAATATAAGACTAGGCGCATTATTAAAGCGGAATACTCTGAAGGACCTGGAGGAGGCAGTCAGCGATATAGTATGCAAAGCACTCCATGGGATGCATTACGACTGGCAAAATTACAAGAGAAATACAGCAGAAAGCCACGTGACACTGAAACTGAATATTTGCGGTGCGTCTGCCTCAGCGGTGGTGACCGAATAACGTTGAGTGGAGACAAAGCAAACTGTTATTGGGGTAGAGGAATTTCCTTAAACCTAGGACCCAACCTGACAGATGAAGGCCATTCTATCACCAGTAGGGTAGCCTACTGGGCTGGGGGAATAGATGCCTTGGATTGAGGTGAACCTTCTGTAAGTCCCGTCCATTCCCTAAGTGAACTCTCCGCTGCCATCGCCAAAGCCACCTGCATATGCATAAATGTGGAGAGTCCAGTGACACCCCGATATCTGCTACGGTAGATTACAACAGGCTAAAGCCACTAATTAGGGGAGCCCTGGCAATTCTTAAGCCTTATTTAATTGCAAAATGGGATGAGAGTAAAAGAGACACAGGGCAAAATGAGGAATTTGATGGTGACGATCCCCACAGACAACTCCCTACATGGGCAGAATTAACGCATGGTATTGTAAATCGTAGCCATGATTAGGGTGGGATGATCTGTCGACCGAGAAATCGGACCCAAGATCCCAAACAAGAGATCATCAAATGCGACCGGTAAAACAAACACCCCCCACAGGGAACAGGAACTAAACCAAGGGAAAATACACCTAAAGACCCACAAGCAGAGTCTCGGGAGTAGAGAAATGAACTGTGGAGGAGAGCATTGGCACTGGGCATTCCCAGAGCTGCAATTAAGGGACAGCCTACTAGCGTTATCCTGAATCTAACTCAGGCGTTTCAGAAACACGGCGACGGAGAAAGGACAGAAGTACTCCAAATACTCCGGCGCCATTGCCAGCTCCGAGAAAGAGTGAAAACTCTTTCCTCCCCCTTAAGGAGGAATTCCAAAGCTTGAGATCAAAAAACAAATAACGCCAGGAGAGCAATTGGGCCCGTCTGTCCAGCAAGTGGAAGCCTAGCCATGGCTACATGAAGGAGGCCCTTATATTTTAATTCCAGTTGGCCCTCAGTGACAACTGATAACATTTCTAATAGATACGGAAGCAGAAATTTCAATACTAACACAACAAAATGCCGAGAAGCTGGGCGTGTGACCCTGTGACGGTGTGCTTCCCCAGCCCCCGACCTTTATCTCCTGCAACCCTGCTCAGGTGATAACCACGGGTGGCGATTGTAATGGACGCATCTGGTCACGATGGCTGCGTCGGCTCAAAGTGGATTCGGGAGACAGACAGCAACACGAGAGCCTAGGGCTATTGTGCAATGCACCCACCAAAGAAACTAAAATCTGTGGTCGGCATGCAAATATGACTATGGGTCAATCGTCTTATCCCCCGTAAATAGCGAGCAGCCCGAGAGCCCTTGGAGCTCTCCTGCACGGCAGCGGGCTGCACGCCGGGACCTCCCCTTGAGCGGGGACGCCTCTCAAGGTTACTCCTCGAGGTTGAGAGATTCCTTGCCGCAACAGGTTCTCGGTAAGTGACTAATAGCATGCTAAACTTTGAAATCTTAGCTAAGTGATATAAAGGATTGATTGCGCACATATAGTCCTTTAGACATAAACCGTTGACCGAGTCTGGGACTAGGACTGGATCTAGCCGCACCTAGACTCCTCTCTGAGGAGGAGTTTAGAAAGCAAGGGGATCTTTTTCCGAACCTCATGACTCAACGGAAGGATCTCCCTGACAGTTTTGTCTGACCCTGTCCTCTATGCAGTAAATAATCAAGTGTACCTCGCCATCAAATCTTGTTAAACACTGTCGCATTGAACTTTGTTAACTCCCTATTCCGTATCAATAAACTATATTTTTACTTCTCTGTTGCGAGTGAAGCGCGCCATCGCTCCGTCCGCGACAGACTCGGACGGCAGACAGTTAAAATAACCGGAGTGAACGGAGCGAGCGTTACTTGCCAAGCCGTGAAAGTTAATTTATGGCTCCCGAGCGAGAAGTGCATGTCGTCTACTTGCTTTACAATCAAAGATCACAGTGAAAATGTTTTGAGTTTTGATGTTTTGAACAGCTGAACTTGGCGCCTGCCTGACAGCAGCGTACGGTCCTGCGGTTCAAATATCAATCCTAACCCCGATAGAAATCGGGAGAATGCAGCGCACGTACTCTGCGCAGCCCCTGCGCTCCCCGATTCCAAGACTACTAATGTACTCTGATACCCGATTTCTGCTGCGGCACAAAATGGAATTCCAAAGTAATAGCAGACTTGGAAAAATGGCACATTATTTCCAGAAACCCACTCCCCATACAATTCACCGGTCTGGCCAGTCCGAAAGCCAAATGGGAGATGGTGTCTGACAATTGATTATCGGTGCCTAAATGCCAACGCAGCTCTGCTAATGGCTGCAGTACCTAGTATTGCAACTTTGACAGCCACGCTACAACCGGCCACACACCCATGGACGGCAGTGCTAGATGTGAAAGATATGTTCTTTATGGTCCCCTTGCAGGAGGAGGATAAAGAGAAATCTGCTTTTACTTGGAAAGGCATACAAGACACTTTTAACAGACTCCCACAGGGATATAAACATTCACCCACGATTGCTCATGCTGCGCTCGCCGAGTTCTTACAGACAGTCTCACTCAAGACTCAAGACATTTCAAGACATTTCAAAACGTGAAACTGTACCAATATATAGATGATATCCTAATCAGAGGGACCTCCGCTGAAGAGGTGGGGGAAGCGGCAGCTTCCCACTAGAATTGAAATCCCACTAGAAAAATGTCAGGGATCGAGTAGAGAAGTAAACTTTTTAGGTACTTGGTAGATTGCAGGTAGTGTGGCAATCCCACCGGACACCCTAAGTAAAATAGAACAGTTACAGATGCCCCAATCTAGGAAACTTCTCCACCAGAAGGAATTGCACAGAAACCCACCACTGGAAAATGGTACGCCTACCTGATGGTAGTAGCAGATGAAATGCAATTGACTGAAGGACATACAAAAATTTCCAAATTACAAATACCTGTAAACACTGACCCCCTAGCACTAAAAGAGCCATGGAAACCCTCACCGATTCTCAATGCGCCTCCCCTCGCTGAGAAAACACCGACCGAAGGCATTTGGTTTACCAATGCCTCGGCAAAGAGGGTAAACGGCAAACGGCGGTAATAAAGCCGCTGCATTAGAAATTACCGCCGGCAAACAAGTAATAGAAGGTGGGGAAGGTAGCGCACAAGTGGGAGAACTAAGGGCAGTTGTTCTAGCAGCACAAAACGGAGCAAAAGTTATCTTATATCGACTCCTAGGCTGTGTGGGCAGGTGCCACGCAATGGCTTTGTCAACGGGAAGCCCTAAATTGGAAAGTAAATAGATCCCCAGTTTGGAGAACTGAAGACTGGCAATTACTATTAGATATAGCCAAACAGGCACCCTTTAAACTAGGATGGGAAAAAGGCCATGTACACAATGACCAACCAGCCACAAAATGATTCACCAACAAGTAGATGTATTAGCCAGAATTAGGGGAACAAAAACAGGAGATACACCAGATCCCAAATGGTACCGACGGGGGGAACGATTACATCAAAAATTAGGCCCCACAGGCCAAGAAGCACTTTATTTTGCAGCCCACGGCTGAGGTTGGCCTCTAAACAGGAAAACATGTGAAGTCATCCTTACAGAATGCCCCCAACGTAAATTGAAGTTGCAAACAGATCACCCTGCTACAACAGCACCCCTACATATTAATGAGGGAAAAACCCTCTGGTCAACATGGCAAATTGATTACATTGCATCCTGTTGTAGTTTTGTTAGTTTTAACCTTACTATGTTTATTGCTTATAATCGTTCTGTATACGAAAGCTTGGCAAAAAATGAAACAAATTATATCAGTCCAGGAGGTAAAACGCATACAATCAATTGATTCTGTACGTAAAAGAGTATATAACTCACATTAATTAGGACGCTTAAATTAAACAGCTTATCAAATAATTGGACTCTTACCACTGATCTGCAATACATCACATATTTATGACACAGAGGCAAGAGGTAACCGTGCTACCGCTCCATGAGTCGATAAAGCGGATTGACTGTAGTCACGGGGTGGAGCGTGATGGATGCGCTCGACCTCTTAACCAAGCTAGCAATAGGTGGGTACAGGCTCCAAAGGAGGTAAAGGCCTGAGCCGCGGCCGGGCCGAAAACTCCTCCGGTTCCGATCTGTTCCCTGAGAACCCACAAAGAAGCCGAGTGACACGGTGAGCATCGATGCATATGAGCTTGGAACACCGATCATGTGATTGACACATGAATAGCAGATCGCTTTTCACAGACTCGTTTATCAAGGAACAAAGACAGTTGTGGGTACAAGGAGCCTCACGCATAGCTTTCCTATCGGATGCAATTTGGCTACGAGCCAACCACTTTATCTATAAAAATGACAGCCTAAGGGAGCCTTCTCTGAGCTCTCCTGGTCATAGACTGACACTGGTAACAGACGCGGATTCAGGAAGGGTTCCGAGAGGAAGAGAGGGGTGCAAAGTGCCCTGCCAATCTAAAACAGGGCTCTGGGGCATAGGAGATGTCTCACGAGACCTTGGTAAAGGGAGCAGAGGAGTCCTGAGGGGGCCCGAGAGACCCAAGAAGACTCAGAGATAACAATGAGGAACTCTGAAGGGGTTTTCAACCAAATACAGATGTCATCAGGAGGCTGAGCACTGAATGAAGGCATCCTAGATGGCAAAGCTCTGAAGTGCGCTCTGAAGTGGACAAAACAAATAAACCAAAAAATCAAAATGGAGCCAAAGTACTACAAGAGTGTTGTGGAGTACAAGAAAGGACTCAGATGACATTGTTATAGACAGTAGAGGAATGAGGAGGCAGCAGAGTAAAAAAAGAAGGTTTGGAGACCCAGTGAGGGCCTTGGAGTCTCAGGAGGGCATCTAGGCAAACTAGAGATGACTGAGCGAGAGAGGAACCGAATAGAGACACCCTCGATGGCAGAGAGAAAGATAAAGGAGTGCCGCATGGCAAAGAAAGACCAGCCTTGGGGCAGATCTCTGGATGATATTCTTAAATTGCTTACTAACCTTAGACAAAACCAAAACAATATTCCCGAGCGATACCGATAGACGTATCTTAACTACCCAAGGATGTTCAAGATACTGAAAAGTTATTGTAACAAAGGAGGAAACATTGTAGAAGGTAGTCAAGGTGTCGTTTTGTATTTCCTCCATAAAAAAACCTCTCAAAGGAAGAAGTATAATTGCTAATTGTCTTCATGAGGTGGTACTCAACATACGGTAATGGTTTCAGTATGAAAATTAGATGCCAAAGTAAACTCAAGGTCACTGTTTTAATAACAAATCTCCCAGGCAAAACATCGCTAATCACTGCAGAGCACAGGAAACTGCAAAAACCAACACCGATCTTTAACATGTACAGCAAAAAAATGAGCATGGTGTGGATCGGATAAACCAATATCGAGAACAGATGAATCCATACCGTGACCCGCAACTATTAACATATCTGAATTCCTTAATACGGTCTGGTTAATCTGTTATTATCTCAAACCATTCATGCCCCCACATTGGGCGCCAAAAAGGACCGTGGTGGTTTAGCCCCAGTCGGCAGATAAGTACCACACGGCCGCTCGCTCACCCTCCTGCCCCGGTGGGATGGGGGAGAGAATCGGAAGAGCAAAAATAAGAAAACTCCTGAGTTGAAATAAGAACACTTTAATAATTGGAACAAAATAATAATAATAAATTGTAAAGAGAAGGAACACAACAAGAGAGCAAGAGAGGAACAAAACCAAGGGAAAAACCCCAAGATTAAAATACGATACATTGTCCTCCTGCCATTGAAGATTTATATACTGCTTGCTTCCCCACAAACACCCACCTGTCTCAACTTAATTGTCGATCCAGAGGCAACACCAAGCAGGCCACGGCCCGAGGCTCAACCGTCCCGCTTAGCCTAGATCTATTACTTAAACTGCAAGAAGTCGTCAAACCACCTACCGACACACAAAAATTACAGTTACTGCCAGATGACTCAAATATAGGCAGAGACTGGTAGGCCAAAAGAGGTACGGGTAGCGAATGACCGTGGCTGGTGTAATCACAGACTCTTCCTTTATGGACAAATAACTCCCAAATGACTCCACGAACTGCAGCATGGAGAACCCCTCGGGAGGCAGCACGCTCGCACGAGAGCGCTGACGTATATGGCGCAGGAGACCGGGCTGCCCGTAGCTGCTTGCATGCAGAACGCTACTATTAGATAACACTGCACTATAAAGTCTTAAGACAAAACGGCGTAGGAGTTACAGGAGACCTGAGTGCAAACAGATACCGAGCATGACAGGACAGGCGCCCAAAGTCTAATGGAAACCCCTCAGACCCAAATGCTGGATGAGAGATGCTTCTTGCCAAAATACGAGCTCAATGAGGAAAAGCCAAAGGTGATGCAGACCGAGCTAGTAAAATCTCAGTGCAGAAGTATTCATTACTTCAGACAGCAGGATGGTTCTGCCAGGTCAGTCAAGCCAAGCACCGGGTTCTAATGCCAGCCCAGCGGTGTCCATGATATCTCTCGCAGCCTCCCAAGTAACAGACAGCTCCCCTGTCCGGGACCATGTTTTGCATGTCCCAGGCCCTCCCCTCACCCACGCTGAAGATCAAACAGAACACATAAGGACTCTGCTTCATCGCCTCGGCCTCCAAAAGAAACTTCCTTCCTCCGCTGATGGTCGACACGGATATCCTCGTGCTGTTCCTTGAATGCAGGCTGGCCTTGGGTGCCTGTACTGCCAAAGGAAGAGAAAATGATTATGCTCTTATATTTAACGTGCTATGCACGTTATAACGTGCTCCATCAGCCTCTTGTTCTTCAGGAAATCAAAAGAAAGCTACCATTCCCATTGCTACATAACAGAAATTTATGCAGGAGATGGCTGAGCCGGACCTCCAGAAACGTAAGACTGCTATGACCCTGCTTTGCCTTTTGGCGACAGCACCCGCCATCGGTGTGCCTCAAACCCCTTTGTGAGTCACTAGGAAAATCAGATACAATTAGTTCAAAACACCTGGCAAAGAAGGTATGACCTTAAAACACGTGTACCCCACCTCATCCCAAAACCACTAAGATAGCTGGCTTCCTCCCGCACGAAACTCAAATCTTCAACAAATGCACAAAACAGAACAACATGACACCAAACAGAACAAAATCCTGACCCTCTGACACACTCTGAAAGGGATTAGCGCACGCACATCATAGATGCTCACACTGTGGACCCACATAGGGCAAATGGGCAACGCTCCGGGCAGGCGGATGCCCGCCCCAAACAGGCGATGGCCTGCAGCGGGCGGGGTAAGAAAAGAAGGCTTAGAGACACAGTGAGGTGTCTCAGGAGGGCATCTAGGCAAACTAGAGATGACTGAGCGAGAGAGGGACCAAACAGACACCCTCGATGGCAGAGAGAAAGATAAAGGAGCGCTGCGTAGCAAAGAAAGATGGGAGGCTCTGACGGAACAAGAAAGATAGAAAGCGAGATAATATGCTACAAGGTGCTGTGGAGAACGAAGAAGGGCTCAGGAGGCATTGTGACCGTGAGGAAAGGGATGTTGAGGGGGGCTGACGGACAAAAGGCGGCTTGGGACAACAAGGAGGAACTCGGGTGATCATCTGAACGGAGTACAGATGGTCTCAGGTGGCTAGGCACTGAACACAGGGATCCTAGATAGCGTAGAGGAACAAATGAGTGCTCTACAGCTCAAATTGCTACAAGATGGATGTGGAGCACAAGGAAGGTCTTGGGAGGCATGGTGACTGGGAGAAAAAAAATGTCCTGAGGGAACCAGAAAGACAGAAAAAGGACTGGGGACATGACGATTAAATCCAGAGGGGATCTGAATCAAGTAAACGTGTCATCAGAGGGCCAGGGAACAAAGAGAGGCACAGCTAAAGGGAAAAGAGGACAGAATGCCTGGGCTGCATCACAGATACGGACTCAGAAAGCCTTCTGAGGGAACAAGAAGGGTTCAAGGTCCACTACAAAGCTAAAAGTGTGCTAAGGGCAACCTTGAAGGCATCGATAGGCATCATGACACCATCAGAGGGGTCCCAAATGGGCCAGAGAGACCAAAGGCAGCTCAGGGACACAAGGAAGAAGTCTGGAGGGGATGTGAACAGAGTAGATACAGCCTCAGGAGGCCTGGGACCAAATAGAGGCACCCTAGACAGCAGACAGGATGATAAAAGCTCTCCAGTCACAAACCAACCGGAGGACGGGGTTCGGAGGTAACGAGAGAGGATCAAAGTCCGCTACGGAGCAAAAACAGGACTGCGAGACACAAAGAAGGTCTCGGGAAGCACGGTGACTGGCACCAGAGGGGTCATGAGAGAGACCCCTAAAAGGGCGGTAAAGTGCAAACAAAATGCCGTGGAGCACAAGGAAAGTCTCCGGAGGCATCCTAGATGGCACAGAAAAGAACAAGAGCACTCTTTTTTGGGAACTTAAGAGATCTTAGGAGAGGTGCGATTGCAACAAAGCGAGTCCAAAGGGGGCTCACGGAGCTAAAAGCGTGCTGCTCGGAAGGCATCGTGACAGTAGCAGAGGGGTTCTGAGAGGGACAGGCACAAGAAGGCTCGAGGACACGATGAAAAAGTCCAGAGGGGATCTGAACAGACTACAGATGTCCTCAGGGGACCAGGGACTGAACAGAGGTGTCCTAGCTAGCACAGAGGACAACATGAGTGTCCTGGAGATGAAAGATGTCATCGGGAATGGTTCTCAGGAGCAAAAAGGGTGCAAATTGCGCTACGGAGCCACAGAGGGCCGTGGGGCACGAGGACGGCCTCAGGAGGCACGGTGACGGCAGAGGAAGGGTGCCGAGAGCGAGAGAGACAGACAGAAGGCGGCTCTGGCATGCAACGCAAAACTCAAGAGGGTGTCCCAGCGATGTCCTCAGGGGATGAGCGACCGAATGGAGACATCCTAGATGGCAGTGAATAAGGTAAGAGAGCTGTGGGGCACAACAAAAGCCTGAGGAGGGGTTCTGTCCAAATAAGAGAGAGACACAAAGAGGGCTGCAGAGCTCAAAGGGTGCCGTGGGGCACGAGGACAGTCTCGGGAGGCGTCATGACAGGAACGAGGGGGCTCCGGGGGGCGGGGGAAATGTGGACAAAGAGACAAACAAAAGATTGCTGACACAATGAGGTACTCTGGAGGGAATCTGAACATAGTAGAGATGTCCTCAGGGAACCGGGGACCGAACAGAGGCATCTGACGTGGCGGAGCAAAGGTAAAAGTGCTCTGAGGGAAAATGAAAGCCTGAGGAAGAGTTGTCTCTGAGTAAGAAAGATACAAAGCCTGCTGCAGAACTAAAGGATGGCCACGGAACACAAGGGCGCTCGCAGGAAGCGTCGCGACAGAAACAGAGGGGTGCCGAGATGGCCAGAGAGACACAAGGCGGCTTGAGGGCACAAAGGCACTGGGGAGGGGATTTGAACAGAGTACAGAGGTCACGAGGGAGACGCTGACCCACTAGAAGCAAGTGAGATGGAGGAGAGGACAAAAAGACTGCTCTGAGGAAGAGGGAGGAGATGTTCTTACAAACCGAGAGGTACTGTCCTGGTTTCAACTGAAACAGAGTTAATTTTCTTTTTAGTGGCTGGTATGGGGCTATGTTTTGGATTTGTGCTGAAAACAGTGTTGATAATACAGAGATGTTTTAGTTGTTGCTGCACTAGTCAAGGACTTCTCAGCTTCCTATGCTCTGCCAGGTACACAAGAAGTTGGGAGGGGACACAGCCAAGGTAGTTGATCCAAACTGACCAAAGGGCTATTCCATACCATAGGACATCATGCTCAGCATATAAAGCTGGGGAAGAAGAAGGAAGGGGGAACGTTCGGAGCGATGGCATTTGTCTTTCCAAGTAACCATTACGCATCATAGAGCCCTGCTTTCCTGGAGATGGCTGAACACCTGCCTGCCCATGGGAAGCAGCGAACGAATTCCTTGCTTTGCTGTGCTTGTGCGCACGGCTTTTGCTTTACCTATTAAACTGTCTTTATCTCAACCCACGAGTTTTCTTACTTTTGCTCTTCCGATTCTCTCCCCCATCCCACTGCGGGGGGAGTGAGCGAGCGGCCGTGTGGTGCTTAGTTGCCGGCTGGGGCTAAACCACAACAGTCCTTTTTGGCACCCAACGTGGGGCTCGAAGGGTTCCAGATAACGACAGGTTTGATTGGAATGTGCTAGATCAAAGTTATAGTTGTTATTGCTGTTTAGCTATTAATCGGCAGGCTTCTGTGCTTGCCATGGGGCTTGCTTGCCTTACTGTATATTACAGTCTAGGGCTCGTTAGTGGCTGCTTTTTTACCTTTGCTGCTTGCCGTGCTGCTGTACTGCTTATCACCTTACTCTGCTGTGCCTGGGAACATGCTGATAACAGCAATGGCGACGCGCCTGGGCTGGCCGATAGCCAGGGCATCGCTGCTGTTTCTGTGCTCCTGGACTGGACGGGCTGGAACTCCAGTGTGAACTCGAGTCAAAGGGACTGTGACCTGTGGATGAATCCACGTGGGAGCAGGACACCCCGAAGCGTCCGTGCCCGTGGATAAGCCCATGCCACGGCAGGTATATCTTGAAACGTCTGCGGCCATGGTTATGTCTGTGCCACAGCAGGTATACCTCTGAAGGGATTGTGGCCCAAGGATAAGTCCACGCTGGATAAGGAGCACCTCGAAGCATCTGTGGCTGTGGATGAAGTCCATGCTGCACCAGGTACACCTCGAAGCATCAGTGGCTGTGCATGAGGCCATGTTGGAGCAAGTTTACTTCTGAAGGGACTGCATTCTGTGGATAAGTCCAAGCCGGAGCAGGGGCAAGGGGAGGAGTTCATTGCAAAGTTAAACCCGATGGTCTGGTCCAAAGGGACCGGGGCTGGAAACTGTAATGGAAATACCTCTAAACTGTTGTCAGCCGGGATTTCAGCTGCACGTTATGGGAATTACTATAGCAGAAACCCCTTGTTGCTAGCCAGGCTAGGAGCAAGGGGAGGAGCTCATTGCAATGTTAAACCCTATAACCTGGCCCAAAGGGACCAGTGGTGGAGATTGTAATGGATATACCTTTAAATTGTTGTAACCCAGGATTTGAGTTGCATGTTATAGCAATTACTATAGCCGGAACCACCTGAACCAACAGAGGACAAGCCTTACAAGAAGCAGTACAAGTGCAGCAGTGACCCCCACCTGAGCTGGCTTTGCTGCCCGATAACTCCACGCAACCCACCTACAAAATTTAAGAAGCAACAGGGTATGTGACAAACAAGAAACAAAAACCAGGGATAAACAGCTCGATAAAAGTTGACATAGAAAGAAAAATTAAAAAGCAAAAGGGTAGAAGGAAGAGAAGAAAAAAATTTAAAAATAGAGATAGCAAACTAGATAAAAGTAGGCATAGAAAAAAAATGAAAAAGAAAGGCCTTAAAGGAAGAAAAAATAAAATACGGGGACAGCAAACTAAATAAACAAAGACACAGAAACAAAATCTAAAAAGCGACAGGGTATGGCACAGACGAGCATGAAATAGAAAATACAGACAGTGAACTGGATAAAAGTAGATAGAGAAAAACATTCAAAAGCAACGTGACACAGAAAAGTTTGTAAATAATAGGGTTAGACATCTGGGTAAAAGTAGAAAGAAAAACATTTGAAAAGTCACAACGTACAGCGCAGATAGGAAAAAATAAATGAGAGAGACAGAAAAAAATACATAGAAGAATGTATTTTTTTCTGTCTCTGGCACGCACAGGCGCAGACGGTGTGGAGGGCAGTGCTAGCAGAAGGGCAAAAAGCTTTGGGGAGCCAAACAGCCTGAAAGGGAGACAGAGGCAGGTACAGGCAAGGAGGCAGGCAGAGGTCTGGAGAAGCACGGCAGAGAGAGGCCTGGACGCACGCGAAAAACACAGAAACAAAAATTCTAAAGTTTTTTCAATTCAAAAGACATCAAGAGAGAAAAAATTCAAAAACAGCAAAAAACCTAAATAGATGGAGACATAGAAAGAAATTTTTAAAAGCAACTGGGTACAGGACAGACTAGAACAAATTAAAAAACAAGGACAGCAAACTAGATAAAGATAGACGAGGAAAGACAATTTAAAAGCAACAGGGTACAGGACAGACAGGAAAAAATAAAAAAAGAGACAGAAAACAAGGTAAAAGTACACCTAGAAACAAAATTTCAAAAAGAGAAGAATTATGAGAGTAAAAAATTGAAAAATAGGGACAGTTAACTAGAAAAAAAAAGACAAGGTGCAGAGCAGAGGGAGTCACTGAAAAGAGAGACAGGTCACTGCGTAGAGGGAGACCTAGAAACGCCATTTTCCTCAGCAATGCGGAAGAAGGCAGTGTGGGAAGAGTGAAATAATAGCAGGTGGGGACCTGGAAAGGGAGAGGCACAGAAAGGAAATGTAGAAGGTGACGGTGTGGAGGGCAGTGCTAGCAGACGGGCAAAAAGCTTTGGGGAGCCAAACAGCCTGAAAGGGAGAGAGAGGCAGGTGCAGGCAAGGAGGCAGGCAGAGGTCTGGAGAAGCACGGCAGAGAGAGGCCTGGACACACGCGAGGGATGCGCGACTCACCGCAGCTCCTGGCACCGCCGGGAGACCTTCAGCGCCCTGTGGCTTCTCTCTCAGCCTCTGCCCCTTCCTCCTCCACAGTGCCAGCTGCCTCGCCCGCACAGGTGCCTCAATGCTCCTCTCCCAAGAGGCTTCCCAGAGACACGGTGGCTCACGCGTGCAGCCGATGGGGGCACCGAGCTCCCGGCACCACGTGCTGGTGGTGTGCTCTGTCGGGGATGGCTGGGAGGGATCCTTCCCGGCTGTGGAGACCGGCTGTTCCTTGCTGGAGGCAGCTGCCTGGGGAAGCCCCTTCATTTCACTCCTCAGCCAGCTCCCGCAGGCAGGCATGCCTAGGCAGACCCTCCCCATGTAGAGCCCCTCAGCACAGCAGGGCCAGCCTCATCTTCACCCTTTTTAAACCCTAGGGCCAGCCCCAGCCCCAGCCCTTTTTAAACCCCTGGCCCAGCCCCATCCTCAACTCATGGGTCCCACCTGTGCTGCCCCGGGCCACAGCTGGAGCCCATGTGGAACAGGGGGCTAATTACCCCAACCCTCACAAGCCAGACACAGCCAGCAACCTGGCACTGGCATGGGCATATGCCACCACCGAGATGGTGCCACCATGGGCAGATACTGCCGCCAAGCTGGCACAGGGGTGGCAGACTTTATTTTGCAGCCCAAAGCCAAGGTTAGCCTCTAAACAAGAAAACATGTGAAAGCAGCCTTACAGGATGCCAGTCCAGTGGTGCCCATGATATCTCTCATAGCCTCCCGTATAACAGACAGCTCCCCTGTCCGGGACCATGTTTTGCATGTCCCAAGCCCTCCCCGCACCCATGCTGAAAATCAAACAGAACAATTAAGGACTCTGCTTCATCACCTCAGCCTCCAAAAGAAGCTTCCTTCCTCTGCTGACAGTCGACACAGATATCCTCGTGCTGTTCCTTGAATGGGGGCTGGCCTTGGGTGCCTGTACTGCCAAAGGAAGAGAAAATGATTATGCTCTTGTAACGTGCTCCATCATCCTCTTGTTCTTCAAGAAATCAATAGAAAGCTACCATCCCAAATGCTACGTAACAGAAATTTGTGCAGGAGATGGCTGAGCCCATCCCCAGAAAGGAAAACTCTGCTATCACCCTGCTTTGCCTTTTGGCAACCCGCCACCGGTGTGCCCCAAACAGGCAAGGTCCCCTGCAGGCTGGCATCCAGCACAAGACCCAGGCGAGGTCCCCTGCGGGCTCGCATCCGCCACACACAGGCGAGGTCCCCTGCGGGCTGGTGTCTGCCACAAACAAATGATGTCCTCTTTGGCCTGGCATCCAGCATGCGCAGGAGAGGTCCCGCTTTGGGCTGGTGTCCGGCACGTGCAAGGCAGGACCCCCTTTGGGCTGGCATCCGTCACGCGCAAGGCAGGACCCCCCTTCGGGCTGGCGTCAGTCACACGCAAGGCTAGGTCCCGTTTTGGGCTGGCGTCTGGCACGCGCAGGCGCAGTATCCCAGGACCTCACCTGTGTAGGCTGGACACCAGCCCAAACGGGGACCTCACCCAAGTTTGCTGGATGTGAGCCCGAACGGGGACCTCACCTGTGTGTGCCAGAACCTGCAGTTCGGCCACTCAGCTGCTAGGCCCTGCACCTTGGCCGCTCAGCCCTGCAGCTCGGCCGAGCTGCAGGGCCGAGCGGCCAAGCAGCATAGTGGCTGAACGGCCAAGCGGCATAGTGGCCGAGCGGTCGAGCTGCAGGGCCGAGCGGCCAATCTACAGGGCCGAGTGGCCGAGCGGCATAGTGGCCGAGCTGCAGGGCCGAGCGGCCGACTGGCTGAGCTGCAGGGGCGAGCTGCAGGGCCGAGCAGCCAAGCGGGCGAGCTGCAGGGCCGAGCAGCCTATCTACAGGGCGGACTGGCTGAGCTGCAGGGCCGAGCAGCCTATCTACAGGGCGGACTGGCTGAGCTGCAGGGCCGAGCGGCCGAGAAGCCGAACGGCCGAACTGTGGGGCCGAGCGGCAGCACCGAGCGGCCGAGCTGTTCTCTTGGAAAGTCTAGATTTGACAGAAACTTCAGCAATGAGGTAAAAGCTTTACCCGAGCAATTTACTTTTCAACCTTTTACTACTTCTGAAAGATACAGAAGAAACCCTACTTTGATCCTGAATAAGTTAAGCAAGCAAAGATTTCACCTTGAGGAATGTAACAGTCTATTTCTGCCCCAACAAGGAAGCTACAGACTTGAGCCTGGAGAGAACCCAATGCTTGTCAGCTCTCCCAGCAGGTCCTTCTCAGCAGGCCGCTGGCATGTGTCAACTTTATTGGATTTAGGTACAATATAACAGAGGAACCTTTCCACCAGGCACTGCCTCCCAGAGGATAGGATTTTAAGGACGGGATTAGAAAATTGGCTGTCTCTATATTTACAAAAGGTTGCCACCTTGTGTAAACAGCTTGAGAGTATGCTTTGATACGGGCATATACAAGGCAACTCACACCTTAGGGTGGATGCAGTTAATATCCAAATCAGCCTATGCATAATGTTGCACTGTATAGCTGTGGATTTGCTGAACGGATGCACATGGCATTTACATTTTTTAAATTAAAAAAAGGGACACTGAGAAAATTGGATATGGATTTAAAACAAAGAGTAGCGCTACCGAAATAATCCCTAGGATCAAACATTTACCGTGCACGAGGAATACCTTGAACAGCAGTGCCCCCTCCAGCCCAGTTCTGCAATACGAAGATGTGATTGCCTACATCTAGTCTTTACGCGAATAAAACCAGTTCATTCAACCTCTCCCGGCAGGATTTTCAAATCGAGATTTTCATAGTTTGTCTGGACTGGGTAGACTGACTAGATCGCTCTCTACTTTTCTCCAGGTGAGGCTTCCAAAACAAGAGACCAGCACTCCAAGCGAATTACTGTACGAGCAGAACGGAGAACAGAAGCATGACTTCTTGTGCCTCACGAGGCATACTGTTATTGAAACAGCTTCACATGGGCTTTTTCTTTTTTCCTTCTAACAGCACTAGAATGTTGACTCGTCCTAGCCTGTGACCCACTAAAACACTGAACTCCTTTACTCCAAGCAGATAAAAAATATCTTCCTATCAAACATCGTAAATAGGCAAAAAAAAAAGTAGAGATAAAAACAAGCATCGCTATTTCATAAGGAAACTTGACTTTACTCGGCAAATTCCTGAGAGCTGAAGTCCTTCTTTGGAGCTGATCTATGATCTTTCTAAGTCCTCCTGCCAGCCCAGGACCACTGAGAACAGAAAAAAACACCTTCTGTGTGTCCGTGCTCAAACAAGGGAAAGAATTTCATTTTCCAGTTTCTTCTCTCTGCACATCTTCTCCTTCACGGCAGTATCAATTACAGGACAGGAGAAAACAAAACGATCTCGCCAAAGCACAGAAACGCACACCTGACAAACACAGATGTAAAAGCATCGCCTTGGGAAATCGAGATGAGAGAACTCCATCCTTTCCTTTCAACCTGCGCTTCTGCAGCTGGCTGCCAGCCTCACCAACCCAGCTTGCCTTTGCTCCGTGGCATTTCCCCCCTCACCACATGCCAGGCATGGCATCTCCTTACTGTATATTCTTATGTGGCATCCCCTGCTGTCCCTTGCTCAGGCTCCTGATGAAGTCTGCTCCGCTCCTCCCTGCTCCTCTTGCAGGTGCAGAAGGCCACAGCACAGGAGGTACCTGCCCTTTCTGTGACGTCTGTTAAGGAAGATCTTTCCCCCGGAGTCTCTTTTTTGCCTTATCCATGACCTATTTTAATAAGCACTGTGAAGATACTGATATCTGAGGCAATCGGGCTGCCAGAGCTACCCCACAGCACCTGTCGGTCTGCCTCACGAATGGAGGAAAACATTGTTCTAGTTGAACCTCAAGTGCCACGGCTTAAGCTAATCCCTTTTACCATGCTGCTGAAAGGTGCCTCGATCACGTACAATGACGGGACGATAGTAAACAAAGGAGGAAGCTTTAATGCTGGCCAGTATAACTCCTAACAAAGCCACAATTCTGTTCCGGTTTGCTGCCTTTGACAGTTAAAAACGGAAATGCCGGACAACGTAGTTCACATTGCACATCTGGTCTTTTCTTGTCTGAAGTCTTTTTCTTCCTCGCTTTACCTCTTTATAATATTTGCCTTTTGCTTCAAGATGCTGGACGCATCTTGGCATTTGGTATCTAGAGGACAGGGCAGTATGCTTGTAATGAAGTTCATCGCAGGTACGTCTGTACTGCAAAGGAGAACTTAAGGAAGCCACGCATCAACGTGCCAAATGAGTTTAATTCATGCAGAAGAGGGACCTACGTGTCACTGCGTAGGTCACTGCGTTGGCTCTACCAAAGGCCTACGATGACATCTGAAATTAGAGATCAGCTAGACAACAGGTATGTTACCTGGGGAAGGAAAATACTTGTCTAGCCTCTCACAGTGATAGGCCAAGTCCAGAGAACATGAAATAAGCCAGAAGGGTCTCTCAAACTTGGGCATCTCGCTCCTGCCTCAGCACCTCAGCACCAGGCAC
This sequence comes from Mycteria americana, assembly GCF_035582795.1. NCBI lineage: Eukaryota > Metazoa > Chordata > Aves > Ciconiiformes > Ciconiidae > Mycteria > Mycteria americana. Next base: position 71,703,551 of record NC_134370.1, on the reverse strand, counting down.
GGCTCTCAGGAGCGCTGGCGCTTGTTGAACCCTGCGATTGGCAATTCCAGAATAATTTGATTCGTTTCTCGGTACCGCAAATAACCAAACTATATTCTGAAGTGTATACGTACACATACTTTAGAAAACAAACATTACCCTAAACATTTAAGTTTCAACTTTAAGTTTTCAACTCCTCTGAGCTGCCCAAAGACCCTCGAAGCTTCTGCAGAAGCAAGTGTCAGCAGACGGCCTGCAGAAGCAGGAAGGTGCGGGAGGGATGCCCCGGCAGACAGAGGCAAGCAGCGTGCCGGTGCCTCCTTGCAACAAAAGGGAGAAGGAGCTGAAATAACTCTAAGGCAACTCAGCTCTCACTTTCCGTTCTTTCCTGGACAGCACGTACCGAAAGAAAAAACTGTACAAGCATAATACACAAGCCCCATAGCCTGTGGTTCCCACTGTCCTATCTGCAGACTGCTGGGGCAGCAATATGTCCGCAAAGCACAACAGAATTTAACCTTTCCGTTTGCAGCGCTGTCCCTTGACGAGAAAGGGATCAGACATTTATTACCACAAAGTAGGGAGGAGCAGGACTTTGAAAAGACGGGGCTTTAGACTGTGCCTTGCTGCTGCAGAGTTCACGTTTTGAAGCAGAAAACACATGCCAGTACCAAATATAGTCTTCTTCCTTGCAGATACGAATCAAACAGCTCGGGATTACAGAGTAAGAATGCTACTGCGTTCGCCCACTGTAATCCCAGAAACAGCGTTTTCTCGTCCAAAAGTGGTACTTGTGAAAGCCTAAAGCTCATCCAGAGCCTCCTGGCATCGACAATCTTTGGAGCAGACCCATAATTAAAAAAATTTAGCTCCAGACCTACAGCAGATGTAAATCATCTAAGCTCTACTGATGTCAAAATGTAAAACACTATTGAAAATCTGAAAATATGATTACAAGGATCAAATTTATGCTTGCTGCATCATCACTGATTTCAGGGGCTGCCTGCCCCTTTTACTGAAGCAGAAGCATCTTGTCACGTGAAATACTTAGTCAGATGAAGGCACTGAAGCTTTTCTGAGGTCATACCACACTCAAAAGTCCATTTTCCTCCTCTTTGCTCTTTGTCAAAGTTTGCTTTAGAAACAGAAGTACTTGTCAGAGACCGGAGATCTGGATCACAGACAGCACACCTGTTCCCTCCCTCGGCTCAAAATAAAGGTGTCCCCGCATTTGAAATAATACAAGGTGTGGTACCTGATGCGTGAATAGGGAGCGCAGCCACGCTAATTATCGGTGGCTTCAGGGCATACTTTAAGCTCTCTTGTTCCTCTTTATACTTTTGAAAACAGCAAATAGCCCCCGTAGCTCCCTCACAAAAACCCACGGGCTGAAAGGGGGAGATGTGCCAAGAGCAGCAAGAAAGCAAGCAGAAGGGAGACCACCTAAGGCACGAGTGCTTTCTCCGCTTCAGCCACGTCAGCAGTCGCGGGGCAGCCGGAAATACCGATTCCGTTACTTCATGCCAAGTCTCTTGTGACTCTAACAAAGGCAGCTAAGCAGACCGAACTCCTTTGCCAGGGCTGTCGACGTCATTTGAGGCCGTCACCGTGCGCATCAGCTGCCCGACAGCCCATCTGCAATGATTTTGCTCCGGTGCCTCTCCTCGCTAACCACTCTTACTCAGACTCTGAGTTCTTACGTCTGACTGCAAATTTTCTCCCACCACAAGGTTTAAACTGCCCAAGGTCAACCCAAGAGGAAGAACATAAACTTTCCTCCTTAATAAACTGTTTCTGCTTTCCAGCAACATGTTTCTAGGCACTGCATGGGACTTTGGGCAATTTCTTATATGGCCGGATGTTAAAACACAGATTTTACAATCAATATGCTGTATGACAAACGTAGCAGGGACTCCTCCCCCCCCATTTTTTTTACTTTAACACGTTTCAAATTTGCTTGATCTCCAGTAAACCAGATGTGAATTTACACAAATGCTTCATGCAAAGGCACGCTTCTGAACGCTATTCTAAACTGGTCTTGTGTTCAAATAAAAATTGGCATTGTTTCCAAACTTTTACTCCTTTCTATAACAAAAAGAAATCCTCTGCATTAGCAGATCTCTAAACTGACTGTTGTCCTAAGCTCGGGTCTAAATCTACTTTACCTGTGGCTGTAACTGTCACCAAATGTAATGGGAGCAAAACCAGCACAGTCGTTCACGTTTTTAGACTGACCGGATTTGTTTTCCTAGTAAAGGAATGATTTCTCATGCTTCCAGCAAACTCTTGCAACAGCAAGAACGCGTGCTTTGAGCAAGGCCTTGCTCTGAACAGCAGCGAGCAACAGATACTCCTTCCTTTACAGAATCACAGAATCGTATAGGTTGGAAAAGACCTTTAAGATCATCGAGTCCAACCGTAAACCTAACACTGCCAAAACCACCACTGCACCATGTCTCTAAGCACCTCATCCAAACGTCCTTTAAATACCTCCAGGGATGGTGACTCAACCGCTTCCCTGGGCAGCCTGTTCCAATGCTTGATAACCCTCTCGGTGAAGAAAAATTTCCTAATATCCAGTCTAAACCTCCCCTGGCGCAACTTGAGGCCATTTCCTCTCGTCCTATCACTTGTTACCTGGGAGAAGAGACCGACCCCCACCTCTCTACAACCTCCTTTCAGGTAGTTGTAGAGAGTGATAAGGTCTCCCCTCAGCCTCCTTTTCTCCAGGCTAATGAGAATTTACAATTTGAGAAAACCTGGCACATGCCGTCCAGGGACACCTCACAGGTAGCTGCGCACAGGCAAACTCTGACTAGGAAATGTCTTCTGTGCAAGAACTCCATCCTACCCTTGTCCATCCTGAACTTCTCCTCCCAAGGCTCTGCCATGTCCACACAACAGCGCCTGTCAGGCCAGGGATTCAAATTTGGGACTCGCAGGCTCTGAAGATCAGCTAATAGCGCCTGCACGAGACAGACACATAAAGCTATTGCACGTCAGGGAGTCACCCGTCTTACCTGGGTGTTTGGTCGAGTCATAGTCATGTTGATCGCTATCGCTATGCTGCCTTGCCAGGAAACGGGAAGATTTTTCCCAGTCGTGTTCATATACAACACGCTCTCCTCTGAAAAATACATGCTTTGCAGGGCCCAGCACACGAGCAGAGAGACGTCACCGCTGCTCTCGGCTCCCTAATTCCCTTATTCGCAGAATGGAAAGGAACACCTGGGAGCCACTGCTACCAAGTCCTCTCTCGGTTTGATTCCCAGAATCCAGCCAGGTTACGAATGTTTTCCTAATGCGGTGCAACTTCTCCAGCAACGGCCGATCTCAGAGGAAGATAAAACACAAACCTTATTGCTTTACAGTTCATCGCAAGCTACAGAGCTGGCCAAAGTCAGTATGGTTCCAGTGTCACCGAAATCGAATCAAACTCCTTAACACCAATGTAGTATTAAGAAGCAGGCATTCTTTAATACGGCGCCGGATGCACGGGGAATCGTTCCACCTAGCGTGCATACCCCAGGTTACATCAACCGAAACTTACATTGTCTGATTACGTACATATGCATCAAATTTCCTGGCATGATCATGCATATTCATTCTATTTCCCAGAACTAATTATCATATTTGCATGGTCATTACGCATGTGTCCTTGAGCTCCGAGGGGCTTCCGTGGAGGTCTCTGGTGGTCCTTGGTGGTCATACAGGTGTGTCCTTTAGTTGACCCCTTCTTCTGGACATGCGCAATATCACCTCGCTTACGTAACTTGCTTCCCTTCTTCATGGTGCAGGGTCCCTAACAATGATTTGGCACCCTTAATGCAAACCAGTTATTCTAACTACCCTCGACTCGTTGTCAAGATGGGCTGGGGCTGTACTGGGAACATAGCAGCATGACCGTACTAATCCTCGTCCAATTGTCTTTGGGCATAGTGGCATATCCATAGCCATAGGTGTACAAACACAATATTAAGGCATTGTCTACCCCGCTCCTATCTCTATATTGCTTAGTTACAAAATAACAAACTAATCATTTTGGATGTAGCAGTTAACATCATACCATTTAGTTCATTGGCTATTCTCACCCAAAATCAAATCCCCTTGAGGTACACATCTGACTTCCCCATCCTTTCGCATTACCCACCAAGCGCACCCGGGTCCTTGAGCAAAAGCAATCCCACGAATGGGCTTGCCTTTGCCCGAGGCAGGAGTAACCCAGACTGTCTTCCCCAGCATGTTTTTTATGTGCACTACAGGGACCTTATCCCCTTCTACAGTGCGTAAAAGTTTTGATTGGGCAGGGCCAGGTCGATTGACAGATCCTCTAGTGTTAACTAACCAGGTGGCCTTTGCTAAATGTGTATCCCAATGTTTGAACGTCCCACCACCCATTGCTCTCAGTGTAGTTTTTAACAGTCCATTGTATCGTTCAATTTTCGCAGAGGCTGGTGCATGATAGGGGATGTGATATACCCACTCAATGCCATGCTCTTTGGCCCAGGTGTCTATGAGGTTGTTTCGGAAATGAGTCCCGTTGTCTGACTCAATTCTCTCTGGGGTGCCATGTCGCCATAGGACTTGTTTTTCAAGGCCCAAGATAGTGTTCCGGGCGGTGGCATGGGGCACGGGATACGTTTCCAGCCATCCGGTGGTTGCTTCCACCATGGTGAGCACATAGCGCTTGCCTTGGCGGGTTTGTGGGAGCGTGATATAATCGATCTGCCAGGCCTCCCCATATTTATATTTCAGCCATCGCCCTCCATACCACAGAGGCTTTAACCGCTTGGATTGTTTAATTGCAGCGCATGTTTCACATTCATGGATAACCTGTGCAATAGTGTCCATGGTTAAGTCCACCCCTCGATCATGAGCCCATCTATATGTTGCATCTCTTCCTTGATGGCCTGAGGTGTCACGGGCCCATCGAGCTATAAATAATTCACCCTTATGTTGCCAGTCCAGATCCACTTGAGCCACTTCAATCTTAGCAGCCTGATCCACCTGCTGGTTGTTTTGATGTTCCTCAGTGGCCCGACTCTTGGGTACGTGAGCATCTACGTGACGTACTTTTACAACCAGGTTCTCTACTCGGGCAGCAATATCTTGCCACAGTGCTGCAGCCCAGATGGGTTTGCCTCTGCGCTGCCAATTGTTCTGCTTCCATTGCTGTAACCACCCCCGCAGGGCATTCGCCACCATCCATGAGTCAGTATAGAGATAGAGCATTGGCCACTTTTCTCGTTCAGCAATGTCTAAAGCCAGCTGAATGGCTTTAACTTCTGCAAATTGGCTTGATTCACCATCTCCTTCAGCAGTTTCTACCACTTGTCGTATAGGACTCCATACAGCAGCCTTCCACCTCCGATGCTTTCCTACAATACGACAGGACCCATCAGTGAACAGGGCATATTGCTTCTCATTTTCTGGTAGTTTATTGTACAGTGGAGCCTCCCCAGCACACGTCACTTCCTCCTCTGGCGGTATTCCGAAATCTTTGCCTTCCGGCCAGTCCATAATTACTTCCAAGATTCCTGGGCGATTGGGGTTTCCTATCCGAGCCCGTTGTGTGATCAGTGCAACCCACTTACTCCACGTAGCATCAGTTGCATGATGTGTAGAGGGGACCCTCCCTTTGAACATCCAACCCAGCACCGGCAGTCGAGGTGCCAAGAGGAGTTGTGCTTCCGTACCAACCGCTTCTGAAGCAGCTCGAACCCCTTCATATGCTGCCAATATCTCTTTTTCAGTTGGAGTATAGCGGGCCTCGGATCCTCTGTATCCCCGACTCCAAAACCCTAAAGGTCGACCTCGAGTCTCCCCGGGTGCTTTCTGCCAGAGGCTCCAGGTAGGGCCATTCTCCCCGGCTGCGGTGTAGAGCACATTTTTTACGTCTTGCCCTGCCCGGACTGGCCCAAGGGCTACTGCATGAACTATCTCCCGTTTAATTTGTTCAAAGGCTTGTCGTTGCTCAGGGCCCCATTTAAAATCGTTCTTCTTCCGGGTCACTTGGTAGAGAGGGCTTATGATCAGACTGTAATTTGGAATATGCATTCTCCAAAAACCCACAACGCCTAAGAAAGCTTGTGTTTCCTTTTTGCTAGTTGATGGAGACATGGCTGTTATTTTGTTAATCACATCCATTGGGATCTGGCGACGTCCATCTTGCCATTTTATTCCTAAAAACTGGATTTCCTGTGCAGGTCCCTTGACCTTACTTTGCTTTATGGCAAAACCGGCTTTCAGGAGGATCTGGACTATTTTCTTCCCTTTCTCAAAAACTTCCTCTGCTGTATTGCCCCACACGATAATGTCATCAATATATTGCAGATGCTCTGGAGCTTCGCCCTGTTCCAATGCAGTCTGAATCAGTCCATGGCAAATGGTAGGGCTGTGTTTCCACCCCTGGGGCAGTCGATTCCAGGTGTACTGAACGCCCCTCCAAGTGAAAGCAAATTGTGGCCTGCACTCTGCTGCCAAAGGGATTGAGAAAAACGCATTAGCGATATCAATTGTAGCATACCATTTGGCTGCTTTTGACTCCAGTTCGTATTGCAGTTCCAGCATGTCCGGCACGGCAGCACTCAGGGGCGGCGTGACTTCATTCAGGCGACGATAGTCTACTGTTAGTCTCCACTCTCCATTAGACTTTCTCACTGGCCATATAGGACTGTTAAAAGGTGAACGAGTCTTACTGATCACTCCTTGGCTCTTCAGTCAACGAATCAGCTCATGGATGGGAATCAGGGAGTCTCGGTTGGTGCGATATTGCCTCCGGTGCACCGTTGTGGTAGCGATTGGCACCTGTTGGTCTTCGACCCTCAGCAACCCCACAACAGAAGGGTCCTCTGAAAGACCGGGTAAGGCAGACAGCTGTTTAATTTCTTCCGTCTCCAAGGCAGCTATACCAAAAGCCCACCGGTACCCTTTTGGGTCCTTGAAATACCCTCTCCTGAGGTAGTCTATGCCAAGGATGCACGGAGCCTCTGGGCCGGTCACAATGGGGTGCTTTTGCCACTCATTCCCAGTTAGGCTCACTTCGGCCTCCAATACAGTCAGTTGTTGGGATCCCCCTGTCACTCCTCAAATACAGATGGGTTCTGCCCCTATATAGCTTGATGGCATTAGGGTACACTGTGCACCGGTGTCTACAAGAGCTTTATACTCCTGTGGGTCTGATGTGCCAGGCCATCGAATCCACACAGTCCAGTAAACCCGGTTGTCCCTTTCCTCCACCTGGCTGGAGGCAGGGCCGCCCTAATCCTGGTCATAATATTCATTACCCTTTTCTTGTGTATATGAGTCAGGAATTTCTTCATTAAAATCAGGAGTAAAATCAGCCCTCTTACTCTGTCTGGGGAACTGTCCACTGGAAACCGGCGCAGCAATTTTCCTGGAAGAACTCCCTTTGGCGATTGTTTTTCCTTGCAACTCACGTACCCGTGCCTCTAGGGTGGAGGTAGGTTTTCCATCCCACTTCCTCATGTCCTCTTCGTGGTCACGCAAGTAAAACCATAGGGTGCCCCGTGGTGTGTACCCTCTATATCCTCTCTCTTGAGCAGAAGAACGCTGACTCCGAATAGCTGAGACACTGGTCCGTATAGGTAGGGAGTAGGACAAATCCTCTTTGAACCGTTTGAACTCCTGGGACAGTTCCCGCACAGCTGAGACAAAGGAGGAAGAGATACTTTCTTCGTATTCTCGGAGGTTACTAGCAGCTTCATTCACTGTTGGACCGTCTCGATCTTTCCAGGTCAGTATTGCCAGTGAGTTGGCACACGACGGTGGTGCGTTTCGTACCAACTTCCGCCACATGGGTCTTGTGCACTGGACCTCGTCTGGATCTATGGGTGACCGCACGTCGTTCAGGTCACTATAAATCACTTCCAGCACAGCTAATTCCCTCAGGTACTGGATACCTTTCTCCATGGGGGTCCATTTCCCGGAGCGGTATACAACATCTTCCTTGAAGGGATATCTTTCTCTTATAGCTGACAGGAGTCGCCTCCAGAGGCTGCAGGCTGGTTCCCCTTTTCCAATCGCTTTGTCAATGCCCCCTTCCCTAGAAAGGGATCCCAGCTGCTTGGCTTCCTTACCCTCTAATTCCAGGCTATTGGCCCCGCTATCCCAGCATTGGAGCAGCCAGGTGGCAATGTGCTCCCCTGGATGACGGCTGAAATCTTTTCGCATATCTCGCAGCTCACTCAGGGATAGGGATCGGGTAGTTTCGGTCTCATTTACGAGTTCTTCCTCTTCCTCTTCCTCTCCCTGTGATGGCCCTGCTCCTTCATCTTCCCTTTCTAAACGAGCTGACTTTCGCTTCCAGGATTTCTTTTTATGTATAGGGGCAACTGATACTGACACGGGTTCGTTCCCTGTTTGAACCGCAATGCTTGTAACAGAGTTGTTCGGTGCAGCTGCAGTCGCAGTGCCTGTCGCAGGGGGAATCGGAACAGCCGCAGTGCCTGTCGCAGGGGGAATCGGAACAGCCGCAGTGCCTGTCGCAGGGGGGGGCTGGAGCAACCGCAGTGCCTGTTGTTTTGTCACCAGATCCTTGAGGGTTCTGAGTAGCGTTAAACAGGGCTCGGTAGGCATGGGCCAGACCCCAGCACATTGCAGTGATTTGTATCTCCTTAGAATTGCCAGAGTCACAGCATACTTTTTCCAAATATTCTACTAATTTTTCCGGATTCAGCACTTGTTCAGGGGTGAAGTTCCAAAACACTGGAGGTGCCCACCGCCCTAGGCATTTGCCCATGCTATTCCACACACCCTGCCACTCATAACTATCCAGCCTTGGGGCAGATCTCTGGATGATATTCTTAAATTGCTTACTAACCCTGGACAAGATCGAAACAATATTCCCAAACAATACCAATACAAGTATCTTAACTACCCAAGGTTGTTCAAAATACTGAAAAGTTACTGTAATGAAGGAGGAAGCATTGTAGAAGAAAGTAGTGAAGGTACAATTCTGCATTTCCTCCATAAAAAACCTCTCAGAGGAAGAAGTATAATTGCGAATTGTCTCCATAAGATGATACCCGACATACAGTCACGGTTTCAGTACAGCACTTAGATACCAAAATAAACACAAGGTCACTGTTTTAATAACAAATCTCACAGGCAAAATATCACCAATTAAAGCAGACCACAGCAAACTGCAAAAACCAACACCAATCTTTAACATGTACGGCAAAGAAATGAGCATGGTGCAGATCAGGTAAGCCGATGCTAGGAACAAACGAATCAATATCACGTCCCACAACTACTAACAGATCTAAATTCCTTAATACGCTCTGGTTAATCTGTTATTATCTCAAACCCTTCGGGCCCCACGTTGGGCGCCAAAAAGGACTGTCGTGGTTTAGCCCCAGCCGGCAGCCAAGCACCACGCAGCCGCTCGCTCACTCCCCCCCGGTGGGATGGGGGAGAGAATCGAAAGAGCAAAAGTAAGAAAACTCGTGGGTTGAGATAATAACAGTTTAATAATTGGAACAAAATAATAGTAATAATAATAATGAATTATAATGAGAGGGAAAAAAACAATGAGAGAGAGAGAGGAACAAAACCCAAGGGAGGGGAAAAAAAGGAAAATATATATTAAAAAAAAAAAAAAATTACAACCGCTCACCACCCGCCGACCGACGCCCAGCCAGTCCCCGAGCAATGATCGCTACCCCCCGGCCAACTGCCCCCAGTTTATATACTGGGTATGACATCATATGGTATGGAATAGCCCTTTGCTCAGTTTGGATCAACTATCCTGGCTGTGCCCCCTCCCATTTCTTGGGCACCTGGCAGAGCATGGGGAGCTGAAGGGGGGGAAGAATCCTTGATCAATGTAAACACCGCTTAGCGACAGCCAAAACATCAGCATGTTATCAATATTATTCTTATACTAAAATCCAAAGCACAGCACTATACCGGCTACTAGAAAGAAAATTAACTCTATCCCAGCCGAAACCAGGACAGCGTGGATACACAGGTGTCTGTCTATGTTTACGTGCCTACAGAGAGAACAAGCTAATAGCCAGCCACCTCATCCGAAACCAGTAAGGACTGCCAAATGGAACAGAAACAACTGTTTTCTGATCTGGAGACCAGGAGTTCAGCAAACCAAACTGAACACACACAAAACGAGGAGGAAAGGTTGACCCACACTACTAGACTAAGCTGAGCACCTACAGAAAGGGGGGTTGGGTCACTTGTGTTTATTTCAGTGTGATCTGTGGGGACAGGTTTGAAATTTAAAAGCAAGTCTTGTCTGTTGTTTCCCCTCATGTTTCGGTAGCTAGCACAAATATCAACTCAGAACATGGGGCACTGTTACCTGAAGATCGATATTTGGGACCCTGACAACAGAAGACTTTTGAATAGTTTTAAAAATCTTTGGGTTTTTTTTTTTTTTGTTTTGGTTTTTTTTTTTTAAGTCAGCAAAGAATGTATTTCAGCAGCCCTGTGACTAGTAACTTCTTCATCCTCTGAAGAAGGCCTTTCCAACACATTCTGTCAACAGGCTGTTGTGTACCTACCACACACAATCATGTAGAGTAAGTAAAGGATGTTTGCCATGATCCAAAAGTCACATTTGGAACAGCTTGAAAGGGAGCAGGGAATTCCCACAGCCCACACAGAGCTTTAGCTAAAGATGCAGGACTGTACTTTAACGATGAACAGACATAACCTCACCAGCAACACTGCTGTGGGTTTTTGTTTGTTCAGGACAGGAACAGGAGTTAGGTTCCTGCTCAACCAATTACACTACCCCCTACAGGACACTGATTTCTTGATGAATTACACACTCAGTGAGATGACAAAAGTTCACGACGACTCTCTGGATTCTAAGTAGATCCCCTGCATTTTACTATTGGTCTTACATACACTGAATGCAGAAGAGATTCACAGGCTGCACAACCATCCAGCTCCCAGCAAGACTACACCCCTCCCAACCGCACCGAGACGTGTCACTCGGTGGCACATTCTGTCCTCACACCAGCACAACTCACAAGCATTTCTAGCAGGCTGCGCATATTTGTTCAATATTGTCTTGGAACCCGCTTCCACTAGGATGATACGCTCCACTGTAAAGGCTGACATCCAGGCCGACTGGAGCAGGCAGCTGACACAGTGATTTCACTGCCACTAGGATTTTAGAAAGCAGAGGAGCTAAGTACTGGATCCTGGAGAGACGGCTCCATCTTTTGCGTGTCGGCAATTCCTCTTCTCTCCCCTGCCAGCTTTTAATGTTTCTGGTGCTTGACTGGTGCCTTAAGGCAAAGCTGTTCAGACCACTGCTCAGGATGAGCAGGGCTTAATTCAGCAGACTGTTCCAGATACCGGCAGGTAATGCCACCGAAAAGGAGGCAGAAGATACTGCTTTCGTTTTCCCTCCCCTTGCTTCTAGATTTCATCCCTCCACCTTTACTCTTACATCATAGTTTCACACCGCTCTGTGACTAATTTCATAATCATCTGCCTGCTTACTTATAGAACATCACGTGTTGGGTGCTGTGGACTTGGACAAAACATGGATAGCGAGGAAATGCTTCGCTTGACACACTGCACAAGACCAGGAGCAACCTGAAAAGCAGTACTGTGTCTTAACCGAGAGCACGCAATGAGCACGGCAAGTTAGCTAAGGGCTAAGGTGCGAGCGCTTCCGCAGCTCTAGTGCAGTCTTACGCGCTTGTGCGAGTGCACCTTTTTGAGAAGGTGCTCTGGATGCTGGAGTTGAGCAAGTGGAAATAGATATGTTACACCTATAGCTACAGACAGGTACAGTGTTCCCACATCAGCATCTAGGCAATGCCCAGGATCTATCGAAGCTGTACTCCTGTGTACCACAATCCCAATTGTCTCCGCTCAAGCGCTCCCAGAGACGTCAAGCAGCTTCCGTGATCTGCAGACAGCAGGAAGAAACACTAGCAAGCCGTTACAGGGGTATACTCAGCTTGTCAGGAACTGGGACGCACAATTGATTTTTTGAAAGCGCTGCCGGCAAGCTTTGACATATACCAGCCCTGACAAGCTTCTAGAGCAGCCTTTAGTGCTCCTTTAAATTTCTCCTTCAGCTAGATGAAATTAAAATGGGTATCGCTTCTAATAAGAGAAAATGGCCGTTATTTCTGGAAAGTTACAAAGCTGAAATTAAATTTAAAAAAATCACTCTCATCAGAAAGTTGTTAGTCCATCATTTGAAGGATCAGAGAAACTTTGCTTACAAATGGCAGGAAAATAATTCTATTTAATGCCTGCGTAACAGGAACATATTGAAAATTCTACCGATTTCTTGTTTGATTTGGAACTGTTCAGATAACTAGATCTCTCTCCGACAGACTATATTTTAGTATAATGAAATACCACTTGAGAAATTAACTTGAGTATTTAGGACATGATACAACCTGTAGTTATGCAGCAAAGCAAAGCCTACCTTGCACACAGCAAGTAAGTTCCACCAATTTAGTTTCATTCTGTGCAATTGTTTTTCCTTTTTAGTTTGCTTTAGTGAAATATTTAGGAGTCTTCAACTATTCCTCTGGGCACAAGGGTGCATAAGGAAAGACTAATCTCTCACTCTTGCACCAAAGCTGGTTATGCAGGGGCTCGACCAAATGTCTGCTACAAAACTGATGAGCACATGGAATCCAGGGCTACTCAGTTCATCTTCATCCATTTGCTCATGGAAAGCTTCAGATGGTCACATGCTCATTCCCAAGTAAAACTGGAATGTTTCTGACATCCTGAAAGCATTCCACAACAGCGGAGGAGGGAAGATGTCATAAAGGTGCATGGGAGGAGGCATGGTGTTTATCTTCCATGAGCAGGTAACACCAAAGGGGCAACGGGGCCACAGGACACAACGTTGACCCATCTGTTGCAGCCATGTTCTTAGATTTCCAAGGCGAGAAGGGTTTGAGCAAGTATGCTCCCTGTCCATTGAAAGGCCATGAAAAGGGGAAACAATATTACAAGCAACTGGAAGCAAGCAGCAGAATAAGGATGAAGGAATCTCAGAAGCCCTGGAAACCTAGTAGTGCATGAGGACGTCAAGTGAAATAAACATCTCAAAGTGCGTGCGACACCGACTGATGCAATGTGCAGCATCCCAGACCCTGACTGGATTCTCTGGTCTAGTCAGCAGGCTCCAGTCCCGGATTAAACCTGATTTGCCTGGATGAAATAACCAGAGGAAAAAAAGGCTCAGAGGTGGAAGTTAACTCCAGAACTGTAAGACCAGGGGAGCACCGTGCCAAGACACCCGGCACCAGCTACACCCCAGCCTGGGCGCCACACTGCCGAAACTGCACAGGCCACGTCTGCTGCGTGGACCTGGCCAGGCTGTGTGAGCCCGGGTCCTTAGTGGCTTCCTATCCCAGCACAGAACCTGAGCATCTCCAGGGTGCTGCTCCCCTCTGCGCTCTGCCATCCTAACCAGACAGGCACCCACCTTTGAGCAGCCAGGTTAAATAACCACAGCAGTGCCCCCTGACACTGATGCCAAATGCTTACCACCGTCACATACTCCACCACAGCGGGCTGCAACTGGAGGAGCCTCCCTTTCCCCTCCCGCTCTCCAAAGAGACCAATCTCAGTTCAGCATCCCCAGCTGCAGGAACATAGCACTGGACTGTGAAACAAAACCTCAACAAGAGACCCAACTTCTCAGTACATTGGCACTTCCCCTCCCTGCCACTTGGGTCTCTTCCCTTTCCTCAACTGCTCTTCTCGGGGCTACATTTCAGTTTTCTGTTCAGGGTGGATATCCAGTGGTTGAGCCGGTGATGGCAGCTGAACAAGGGTAGTGCTGTGGTCTAACAAAGATATACAGCCAGCAGTCACCAGTGTCCCCTGTACCCCTCCGTCACAGACCAGAGATGCTCCCCAGGTTACATGTCAGAACAAGGAAAGACGGATCTCATCAGGGATGTAGGGTCTTACTTTCTCACACATTGGCCTAGTGGTAGGAAACCCAAACTCTGCTGTGCAGCAAGGATCTATATTCCTTTTTGTTGCCCCTCCTTACGGCTCATCTTCTCCCCGCCTCAAGCCTCAGGGACCTGCTGCTCCTGCCTGTTTAGAGGAAAGGGGGAGAGCTGTGCGCCCAACAGACTGCAGATTGTTTACGCAAATGCAGATCTGCCCAGAGCCAGAGAGGAGGCTGTTTCAGCTTGGGACTCTATCTGCAGAGCAAGCGACACACCCCCAGGCAATGTCAGCTACAGAGATGCTTCGTATTGCAGAGCGGCTTCAGTCAGTCCTGCCTGGTGCAGCTAAGTGCTTTTTACTCCTCCGTCTGACAGCCGGGAGTTGGCAGCAGGCAGCGTTTCCAGCCAGTGTGCGTGACCCTCCTGGACCGCCTCCATCTGCCTGCAGTCCCCTACCTCCTCCTCCTCTTCTCAGATACATTTTATGTTTTCGAGTACAGGCTTCATTCTTGCTAAGTAAGAAAGGAGAGAGGGGATATTTGCCCTTCCTGCAGTGTTACCACATCTATCACATCCTTGGCGGCCGCTGGCACCTCTAGGCTCCGATACCATCTGTTGCTCGGGAAATCTCACTGCTCCAGGCAAACTGCAGCACATCTAGCAAATGACCCGACAAGGAGGAGGAACAAGGAGGTTGCTCTGCTCTACAGGCAACACACGGGCGTATACTTTGCCTATTAAAAAGGAGGCGGCGGGGGGGGGAATGCAGATACCACAGTCAGAAAGAAAAACCAAAGACAGATTATGGTAATATTCCTAATCCCAGCAAAACACTCAGGAAGACTGCATCAACAGAGAGAGCACTGCTTGAGTGCTGTGACTAAAATCCATTAAATCCCCAATTACCGTGTCAATTACTCACTGCTTCTGCAGGAGGGCTACTCCCAAGGAAGCTTTGTCTGTGGCACTTATACGATTGACCTCCTTAAGAAATCGTTTTAGAGCCACGGACCCAGAACGAGAGCTCCCTTGACCCTTCCGACACAATACTGGCATGTTCTCCTGTAAAGGAATCGCTGTGTTACAGAGTTCAAACAACCTCAACCATTGTCTTGGTCTGCACGCCTCTGCCACACGTGCTTCTAGCAGTTCTGGATAATCCCATTACAGTATTTTCAGACCTTTAAAAGCGTATGTGTTGTTTGGGTGTTTATGAAATCAGAACGAACGTGACCAGATAGGTGCAGAAGAGACAGCGAAGCAGGAAAACCAAAGGAATTCCCCAAGAACTGACTATTTCCACAGGACTGGCTGTGATTCTTCATTCCCATCCCTCAGAGTTTCCTTTGGTGAACTCTCAGGCTTTGTTTTCCTGCATCTGACTGTTGTCTTCTCAGGCCTCTGCAAGCAAACTCAATCTTTCAGAAATGAAGCTGTTTGTATTATGACCGTGGTTATGAGAAGCTAACTACCAAGTCACATCCAGAGGCAATAAGGACTGCTGCTTTATCAGAGGACAACTGCCTTAGCACTGTGACAACTAATCAGGATGCGTCTCATCTGCAGGTGTTATCATTGTCCAATACCTTGCTTAAAGAAGGAGTCTGAGGAGCCCGAGAAAAGGGCCATAGAAAATGCCCCGCACGACTGCATACGAAACCATCTCAGCAAAACCGCCCTGTTCCCTGCTAAAGAAATCACTGGTTCCCATTCCAATCCTTGTCATCAAGCCAGACTCTCGTGGGAATGCTCGCGCACTCTCTTCAAGAGGGGCAAGCTGGAAAGCACGTTCCCACTGACTGCCGAGAGCTCTTCACTCATTTTGCTTCCCACAAAGTAGACTTCCTCACTGTTCAGATATCCCCTTCCTTCAGACCTTCTCCTTACCCTCAGAAGCAGCATAACAGTGCCAGCACCATGCAGGTCTACCTGCGGGGAGATGCTCCCCACACCTGACGATACAGCAACCTGCAGAAAAATATAAATGTAGATTTTCATCAGAGCTGGCATGAAGTTGTTGCTTTTCTTGGTTTCGCTTTGTTTTTCAGCCACTCGCTGTTCAGCAAATGCAGGGCAATTCCATAGTGCTGTCGGCACTACTGTGCTTTGAAAAGCAGCGCAGGGTGCTACGCATCTCATAGATCCATGTTGCAAGCATCCGACAAAAGCAGCAATTTCTACCTTGAGAAGCCAGATCTGTGCTCCGAAATGTGCCTGGCTCGTTGCTCGCTGCAAGTTCTGTAGTAATTTTCTGTAACCTTTCTCCTCATGTTTCAGATATACAGCATCAACACAATGACGCTCAAGTACCAGGAGAAGTTTGCTGGATTTTCCAGCCACAGCCTTTTTCTAGGTTTAACTTTGTTCTTTCATTTAACACAAAAAACATCACAGCAGATCCTCCTGTGAGACTGAACATTAAACCCAAACTGATTTCAGTTCGTGCTACCTAGATTATGTGCCACAGCGAACAAAAATCCACCCTGAGAAATACTATTAGCAACACAAGACAGATCAGAGTTAGTGGACAGGGATGAAGCTGCAGTATCAGCTGTGCATAGCCCACTGCTGAGGCAAACGGTCCTCTCCCAGTATCCTTCCACATCAGCCTCCGGTCCCCCACTGCTGAAGTCCACGGGAGAGCTTTGCCCTTAACTTCAGTAAGCAGGGAAACGACTCGGGCTCTGCTGGACAGCGGGAAAGGCCGAGACCGCTTTCCGTATACCACAGGGAAGAGAAGATTGGCTGAAGATGTCTCACAGCTGCACACAAAACCTTTGCTTCACTGGAAGCTCATTGCAAATCTGCTGTTTAAGTGCACCCGTTGCAATGCTTTTTAGTTGAGAGGACTTCGGGAATATCCTCGCACCTGACCCTCATATATAGCCACATATAAGACGGTTCAGCTTGGGTTTAAGGCCCCCTTGGGAAATGCCACAGATGTATGGAAAACCAGTGTTACCACAGGCACTTTGGGAGCTGCAATAACACCAAGGAAAACCTTCCATTCATTAGCAAAGCCGTCAAGAAGGTATCAGCGAAACCGAGGACCTAAAATCTTCCTAGGGCCATAATAAAAATACTAAGCTAAGTCTATTTTCTAGATCTATATATTATAAAAATTTTGAGGGGGCAGCAGCATAATTCCATGAGGCAGGGGAAGCAGGGGAACATCAAACACGAGCTATTTTGCGTTGGAACAATCCCGGAGCTGAACAACTCATTTCTGTGCAAGGTTCACGAGCCCATTTTAACACCACCCTACGTCTTCAACTTATACCTTTTTAATACTCCAGGCCCCAGTATAGAAGAGTAATGCAGGCCGAGTACATAACAGAATCAATGAAAGCTACCAAAAGGGAAGGTCAATGGGTAAACACTTCCAAGATAAACCCAAAAGGTTCAAACAGGTCACCATTCACCTGCACGTACAAGGAAACCAAGCCTCTGTTTTGGCTGGACTCAACAGCCCAACAGGAACGATGGAGCTGAAAATCCCCTTCTGGTGGGTTGGACACCATGTTTTGCAAGCATCTGGTATGTAAAGCCAATCACCAGGCTACAGATTAATTCCTCTCTGTGCACAGCAGGGACTACACTCTTCTCAAATATTAAGTATCATCCACAGTAGCAACAGGCAAAAGCATGAAAACCTCTAAGCCAGACAAATTGATAACCCACCCGAGGGAGGCCTCTCAAAGGACCTCTTTGAGAAACCTCCCTCTCTCCCAGCACTACCTTTTAGCAGAAATTTATTTCAACAACTTTCTGAGGGCAGAAACATGTGGACACGTGAAGAAAAGCGTCTCTGCATCCGAAAACGCAACCGTCGCACTTGCCCTCCCTGCACACCTTGGCAGAACGGCTCTGCTGGAGCAAGAGTAGGGTCCGTGACCACAGATGGTAAGGATGCCCCAAAACCAGGGCGATGAAAATAGATGGAACTGATACAAATTGAGACAAATGAAAACGTGGCTGTCTTCTCAAGAAACAAGCTTCTTCACCATTTCTTCACTGGTTTAATAAAGAACGCGAAAACCCCACAGAAATAAACCCCCACAATGAACAACTCCCCCCTAGACACCTGTGTGGACAGTACATGGATTAAGGATGCACCTTCCTTTTCGTGTCTGACTCCCTCCCTGCCCTTCAAGACTCACAACTAATTTGAACGCCCTCTGACCAAAGCAGCTGGATCAGAATCAGTCATGGACTACGCAGCACTTCAACTCGAGAACGAAGAAGCCAGAAGGACATTGGGAATTTACCCAACTCCAAGGACCCGCTGCAGGGCAGGGTCTGTTACACCACACCATTCTGACACAAGTCTTATCCCATGTGTCTTTCTCTCAGTTCCCTCAAAGACAACGGTAATGCACTAGGTCAAGATGTATTGATAGTAACGTGGAGAAAGGTTCCCAATAAGCTTTTTGAAGCTGCAAACACAGTCCTGATCCATGTGTTCCTGTTAGGCCTTTAGACTGTAGGAAACAGTCAGGCACCACTGCGGTATAAATACAAGAAAGAGGGATGAAATGCCAAGGCCTTGCAAGCCCAGTCTCCACCTGGGAAGAGTCCCCAGCACAGGCACAGCAGAAGAGCAGCCTCAGCATCTCTTTGAGAGCTGGAGTAAGGAGAGGCACTAGTAGCGTGTGGCTGGGGCGTAACCTCACACAGACTTCATACGGACACTGTCACGCCCTCTCCAACAGGCACTTTGCTTCATCCTAACTCAGCATTACTCCAGCACAAATCCCACGCTCCAACCTCCCGCGTGCCCAGCTCAGGCCACGGGCATCACCGGTTCACACCTCTGCACGGTCACTGTGCTGGCACGGTCCCAGCAACAGGTTGCCCCTGCCCGGAGCAGCGCACAACAGCCGTCGAGAGACAGGGAGGATATTCTTCACTTTGCTAGAACAAGAAAGTAAAGTGAAATACTTGCTCAAGTGATTATCATTTATGTTAGGTACTATCCATCTTACTACCGATTGCATCATTTTAATTCACTTATACTGAAGAAACGGTGTAATATACAAGATAATTTCATTTAAGTCTTCATTTAAGCACATACCTCCTAAGCATCACTCTAATGCTTCTTCATCAAGAACATACAGTATCTCCAAACAAGTCTAGCCAATTACTACAACAAAACAGTTCTCAAATACAACCAAATCCTGACTTCCATCAGGCCACTAGCCCATCGGTCCGCTTGTGTAGAGCTGTCAGTGAGCCTACTCACACAAGTACTCTGAGGGGGGAAGTCAACACCCCACCGATGCAAGGAGGTGTCTGCCAGGGACCAGACTGTATTTATAAGAAGCCAGGTGCCTTGCTTCAAGAACTTAATTTCTGAAGCAAAATCCAATGACAATCCCTCAGATGGTGCCCAAGAAGTCATCACCTCAGTGATCCTCCTGTTGGCTACTATTTTTATTTGATAAACAGACCTTTTGATAAACAGACCTTTATTTGATAAACATGTCTAACAAGTTGAGAAGCGATCAGCAGTGATTCATGGTTTCAAGGCAAGGGGCCCTCCCAGCCAGGCTGGCTCTTGCTAGCATTCCTTTGGCAGCAGTACTGTAGATGCTTTCAACTAGGTGAAAAACAGAGAGAGCAAAGCTTTAACCCAAACAAAACCCCTCCTGAACATATTTCCCCCACCCCCTGTCATTAAAATAGTTGAGACAGCTGCTACCCACAGGTGGTAGTCCATGCAGTCAGTTACACTGCCTATGGGTGGCTTGAGACACAAGGTCTCTGAACAATTACTTTTCTCACTGCAGCTTTGACCTATCAGCAAATAGGGTGTAATCACAGTCATGTAATCACAGTCAATGGGGTGTAATCACAGTCAACTTCACAATTCACTTGACAAACTTGCAAAAATGCTTCCTTTTGTATGGAGGAGTAAACAGGTCAATATTCTGCCAAATTTTGCCCTTCCCCTGCCCTCACTGCTGACAATACCTACACACAGTACCAGGTAAGGCTCAAGAGGTACATGTCCAAGTTGAACTGACTTACCGCAAGTTAAGCAGAAAAATCAGCAAAAGCATCAGAGACCGGGACATTCTCTTGCTTCCAAGACAGGACAGATCATCCCTCTAAGAAAAGGGAGACAGGCAAGTGCTACGCAAACAATTAACTAATTAGCAAGCTAGTTCAGCAAATACCATCAATGTTTTGTGTGCAGAGAAAAAAGACATGTTTTTTAATAGTTAATATATCATAGAATCACAGAATGGTTTGGGTTGGA
The DNA here is from genome assembly GCF_035582795.1 of Mycteria americana. Classification (NCBI taxonomy): domain Eukaryota; kingdom Metazoa; phylum Chordata; class Aves; order Ciconiiformes; family Ciconiidae; genus Mycteria; species Mycteria americana. The sequence continues at coordinate 71,683,379 of NC_134370.1, read as the reverse complement.
AGGCACCTTAAAGATCATCTAGTTCCAACCCCCCTGCCGTGGGCAGAGACACCTTCCACCAGACCAGGTTGCTCAAAGCCCCATCCAACCTGACCTTGAACACTTCCAGGGATGGGGCATCCGCAACTTCTCTGGGCAACCTGTTCCAGTGCCTTACCACCCTCATAGTTAAGAACATCTTCCTTACATCTAATCTAAATCTACCCTCTTTCAGTTTAAAGCCATTACCCCTTGTCCTGTCACTACGTGCCCTTGTAAAGAGCCCCTCTCCAGCCTGCTTGTAGAGCCGCTGCAGGTACTGGAAGGCTGCTATAAGGTCTCCCCGGAGCCTTCTCTTCTCCAGGCTGAACAACCCCAACTCTCTCAGCCTGTCTTCATAGAAGAGGTGCTCCAGCCCTCTGATCATCTTCGTGGCCCTCCTCTGGACTCGCTCCAACAGGCCCATGTCCTTCTTAAGTTGGGGGCCCCAGAGCTGGACACAGTACTTCAGGTGGGGTCTCCCGAGAGCAGAGCAGAGGGGGAGAATCACCTCCCTCGACTGCTGGTCACGCTTCTTTTGATGCGGCCCAGGAGACGGTTGGCTTTCTGGGCTGCGAGCGCATGTTGCTGGGTCATGTTGAGCTTCTCATTAACCAACACCCCCAAGCCCTTCTCTGAAGGGAATGAGACACGGACTCCGGTGCTGATAGTAGGGGGGACCTTTATTTACCTGACAGCACTCTTGTTTATACTCATCCTGACCGGTCCACGCGAAGCACGCGCAATGCACACGCTTATTCTAACCATCTAATTGGCCCTATAACTTTTATCACGCAATATTTCATTGGCTTATAGTTATCTTGTTGTTCCTTCTTCTGCATTCTTTTGCTCCTTGTTCTGCGTTTCTTGTTTTCCTTTTTTCCTCTGGGCCCCTCGCACATGATCTCAGTTCAGAGATGTGTTTATTAAATCAAGGTCATCGGTGTACTGGTCTCCTACATTTCCCCCTTTTTTTGTTTCTATGAGCCAGACTGATTGCATCGATTTACTTATCATTTTTTGCAAGCATTGCAACAAACACGGCAAAACAATTAACAAAACAACAACTACGATTAATATGATGATAGCTACTTTGATTAATTCTTTCAGCCAACCTTCTATACCTAAGCTAGTTAACCATGATTCAAGCCCAATTGAACTAGTCTTTAGCTTGCCTGTGAGCTTTTGCAGAGACTTAATTTGCTGATAGATAGTTTGAGAGTGATCAGACAGATTCATACAACACATGCCTTCAAACTCTTCATACCCATGGCCTTGGACTAAAAGCAGAAAATCAATAGCGGCTCTATTCTGTAGAGTGGCATGTCTTATAGAATCCACATCTGTTAAAAGTGCGCTAAGAGCTGCAGATGTAGCATTATTTTGTTTTGCAAGCCAACAGCCTAACTTATTCAAAGTGGTTAATGCTTGTGCTGTGGCAACACCAGGTGCTAAAAAAGAAGTCAATACGGTTTTGCCAGCCTGCCAAAAATCAAGTTTGTCATTGCACCCATCTTGATATTTGTGAATTTCACGTTTCTGTTTTTTTCTTAAGATACAGGTAACAAGGCCCTCCAGATATATGAGAAGGGATACATTGCCATGCTCTATCGCCACAAATTAAAAGAATTCCTGCAGGCAGCAAGAACGGAACCTCGGTGGATTTGGAAATGTTCGGTGAAGTATAATTGCACCACATTGACCCATTCTGATAAACAGCTAAGCTTGCTGAAACATCCCTCTTTAAGGTTTTACTCGTTCCTGTATAATTGAACTGCAAGCATGCAGTGGCAGTGACACACCCCAAGATGTTTAATTCTTGCGGTTCTAAGTTGGTCTGCAGTCCATGCGACATCCACCCATCCCATTGGTCCATTGCTCTGGTTCCATTCTTTATCTGTAAAAAAATACTGACACTTGGAGCGATACGGTTAACCAATCCTTCATATTCTAGACTACGTAATGGGATGCCGACTAAACAAGTGGTAAAGGGGTTTTCGGCACTCGCCATGGATAGGCACATGTGCTCCTGCCCTGTCATGTTGGCAAGCATTGCCCATCTGTTGTTTAGGGGTTGGACGGAAACCCATGGCTTGCTAAGTCCGATGATGATGCTGAGGAGGATGATGCTTCTAACCAAGGTTGAACTCCCCGTGCTGGTACCCATCGGGGCCCTTGACCTGTGGAGACACAAGCATATCCTCAACCCCAGGTTATTAGTTGATACGGTCCCTCCCAGCATCCTGTATTTAGATTTTTCATCATCACCATTGCTTTCTCCTGCGATATTGGTGTTAATCCTGATTCCATTGCCTTATAATGCTTAACTATAGGTGGAATATCTTCATGTTGAAAAGGTAACGATAGATGGTTCATTACATACAGAGCCTTCCCCAATCTGTTTTGCGGCGATTCCTGAGCTTCCCCCTTTTTTTGTTTTTGTAAAAGAGTTTTCAAGGTGCGATGTGTGCGCTCTATAATAGCTTGTCCTGTGGGGGAATGGGGTATGCCTGTCTTATGGCTGATGCCCCATGTGTGGAAAAACCTACATGTCGTGTGACTAACGTATGCAGGGCCATTGTCTGTCTTTATCTCCCTCGGAATACCAAGTGCCGCAAAAGCAGCACGGAAGTGGCTTTGTACATGTCGACTCTTTTCGTCTGTCATTGCGGTAGCCCATACCACATGGGAATAGGTATCGATGGACACGTGAACATATTTCTGTTGACCAAACTCAAGTATATGTGTCACATCGGTTTGCCAGAGTTGAAGGGAAAATAAACCTCTAGGGTTTGTCATAAAAGACAGTCCAGATGGTTGTTGTTGACAGTCTGGGCACGTTTGACTATGAGTTTTGCATCTCCCACAGATATCGCGAATTGCTTTGCTAACACTTTGACAGATTGGTGGAAAAATTGGTGTGACAACTGAGCTTGGGTAAGTGTGTGCGGTACAGGAGTGTGTAACACCATATTTGTTAGGTAGTCGGCTCGTGCATTTCCTTCTGTCAAAAACCCTGGTAAGTTTGTGTGGCTTCTAACGTGAATCACAGAATAGGGATGTCTTCTCTGCTCTATTAAAAATAATAATTCCTTAAATTTTAGAAACAGAGCTTGTTTTGGTACATGTTTCAACTGTGCTCTTTCAATGCGTTGGACTACCCCAACAGCATACTGCGAGTCTGATACAATATTTAAAGGAGTTAAAGACCATTTTCGAAAAGCCATAGTAATGGCGTGCAACTCAACTAACTGAGGTGAACCCTCAATTCGTTCTATTTGATGTTGCCATTGACCTTTTTCTTTCCATGTAATTACCGCTTTTCCTGTCTTCCCTGACCCATCAGTAAATACCGTGGTACCCGTAAACAGGTTGCCGTTGATATAGTGGCTTATTTTCAATTTTTACATTATTATAAAAGGTAAACATTTTATGAGGGCGGTGATGAGTATCTATTTGCCCATCAAACCCCGCTAAAGCCATTTGAAGCTCCAGGCTATTTTGCAAACACCAATTTAGGTAATTTTTTACAACCGGAAGAATAATAAGTTCAGGTTCTTTCCCAGTCATTTCAACAATTCGTTCTCTGCCTCTTTTGATTAGGGCAGCAAACAGCTCAATGCGAGTAACAAGAGTCTTTGTAGGTTGATACGGCAAAAACACCCATTCTAACAGTATAAGGGGGTCTCTTTCCCGAGCCTCCCATTGTCCAATAATTGCTAAAGGTTGTTGTTCTTGATTACAAACGTATAACTGCACGGGTAGATTTTCAACTTGTCGGTGACATTGTTGCAGGGAGAATCATTCATTCACTGTTCTCAGTGCATCTTTCACTGCTGTGGTCCATTGTCGAGGAGCATTAAGATCAGTGTTCCCTTTTAATAACTCGAACAACGGTGCTAATGTTTCATTGTCTAAACCACATTGTGTTCTGATCCAATTTATATTGCCCAATAGTTTTTGTACGTCATTCAATGTTTTGATGTCTGTAGAAATGGCCACATTCTGAGGTTGAACGGTTTGTTGTAATATTTTCCACCCAAGATATTTCCAAGGTGCCTCCATTTGGATCTTTTTGGGCGCAATCTGGAGGCCTCGGTTTTGCAGCACACTCCTTAAAACAGGTAACGCCTCTTGCACTTGGTTGTTCGTAGAGCTAGCAAGCAAAATATCATCCATATAGTGATAAATATACATTTCTGGAAATCTGAGTCGCACAGGGCGTATGGCTTCGGCCACATATACCTGACAGATTGTTGGAGAGTTTTTCATACCTTGAGGTAAGACAGTCCAATGATACCTGTCCATGGGTTCACCTCGATTTACCTTAGGCACTGAAAATGCAAAACGAGGCGCATCTGCAGGGTGCAAGGGGATTGTAAAAAAGCAGTCTTTCAAGTCTATAACTACTATGTCCCAATTTCGGGGTATCATGGTCAGTGAAGGTAATCCGGGCTGGAGTGACCCCATTTCTTCTATTACTTTATTTATTTGTCTCAAATCATGCAACAGTCGCCATTTTCCGCTTTTCTTTTTAATAATAAATACCGGAGAATTCCAGGGGCTGGTCGTAGGTGTGATGTGTCCCTGTTGGAGTTGCTCAGCGACTAACTCTTGAAGTACATCGACCTTTTCTTTGGGGAGTGGCCATTAATCTACCCAAGCGGGCGTCTCTTTTTTCCAAGTTAGTTTAATTTTCGGTCGCTCATCAATGGCCACTACCGAAAACTTTCAGGACAGTTTAGGGTAAAACCACCTTGTGCCATCACGTCCCTTCCCAATAGACTCATGGGTAAATTTGTTACGTATGGGCCTACGGTGAATGTGGATCCTTCTTGAGTTTTAATGGTAAGCGAATTAATACTTTGAAAAGTATGTTAAGTGCCACCAACACCAACTAAGCCTTCCGTGGGTGTGGCCAGTGGCCAACTGCGCGGACAATCTTTCAAGGCTAGCACAGTAACATCCGCCCCTGTGTCTATGAGAACCGGCAGTTGAACACAAGCAGGGCTTGTGTGAGGATTATACAGTATCACGGTAAGCATAGGTCTAGTGGTAGCAATCTGCGTAGCCCAAAAAATTGCAGGAGGACCGGTTGATCCAAAACCTGCGTCACATCGGTCACAGTTTTCAGCCTATGGAACTAGTGCCTTAAACAGGATGAGCTGGGCAATTCTAGTTTTTCCGGGTATAAACACTGGAGGAGAGGGGGTCCAGACCATAGCTTGAATCTGTCCAGTAAAATCAGTGTCAATAACCCCGGGCAAAACAAACAGACCCTTCAAGGTGGTACTAGATCTGCCCAACAAAAGTGCGCTATACCCTTGCCCTAAGGGTCCCTTTACGTTCAGTGGAATCTTTTGAACATGGGATCCCCAAAGAGTAAAATCCGTTACCGTGGCGACATCCAGTCCAGCGCTTCCTCGGGTCCTGGCGGAGAGTGTATCCATGGTGACGATGTCTGTGGCGTTGTTGTCACGGCAGCCGATGGTAAACTTCTGGCCATCATTGCCTTTGGACGGAAGTCCGGTGTGGACTGCCCTTCTGGTCCAAGGGTCGATGGAACTTGTGTCATCGCGCGTCCCCGCCTCACGCTCCACCTCCCGTTTCCCTGCCACGTTGGCAGAGGCTGTCCTTCCGCGTTGTATTTTGAACGACACTTGTTGGCCCAGTGCCAGCCCTTTCCGCAGCGTGGACATAAGGTAGGAGGATTAGAACCAGCGCTCCGGCCAATAGCTGACTCTCGCTGCAGGCAGTCAGCAGCTAAATGCCCTATGGTATGGCACCGATAGCAGCGCTTGTCTCCAATAACCCTCTGCCCTATTTTGAGGGCACTGGTAAATGCTCCAGCCAACGCAGCAGTGTGATGTTCAATAGATGCAACCCGATTGCATGCTTCAATCATCTGTACTAATGTAGAGTTAACAGGCATTGCTTACAATAACTTTTTACAGTCCGTATTTGCATTTTCCACTGCCAATTTCAGTATTAGGGCTTCCTTCGCCTCAGGATTCTCAATTTGTTTATCTAGCGCATCCCTCAGTCTATCAATGAATTGCATATATGGTTCTTGGAGCCCCTGTCATATACTAGTAAACGATTGTTCTGGCTTTCCAACTTCGGGCAACCGCAGCATCGCCTGCAAAGCTAATGCCGTGGACTGTCGGAGAATATTGGGATCTAATCTAGCTTGCAATCGAGGATCCATCAAAGGGTCGGTGCCCATCAACTGGGGATTTCCTGCCCTGGCAAGGGGATCGCCAGCTTGCCGCCCAAGATTACTCAGGGCTGCCACCTCGCAGGATTCTTTCCATTTTTGCTTCCAAAGCAATCACTGGGTTGGAGTTAAAATCATTGCAGCCACTTGCCGCGAGTCATACGGAGTTAGCAAATGTCCTGTCATAACATTCTCTAACAATGACTGAGTAAATGGCGCATTTAAACCGTACACAGTGACAGTCTTTCTCAATTCCTTAATTAGGTCCCACTGGAAGGGAGGCCACTCATTCAGTCTATTGTCTTGTACACGCACCGGAAACACAAAACCTGCATCTTCACCATCCTTCAGTGCCTCCCTACGGAATCACTCCCACCGATCTCGGGGGTCAAAAGCCTGTTCTGCTATTGCCGTGGGTTGTGCTTCTGATGCATGTATCGGATGCGGGGGGGGCGACATCGGCTTTGAGGGAGGGGAGTTCAGGGGGGGTGACTTCAAAACTACTTCCCCACTTGCTTCGCCCGAGCCTCTGTCTTTTTCCCCCAAGTCTATAAGAACGTCTTTTTCCTGTGGCTTGCTCGCGATGAGCTCACTATCACCTGCTTGTACCGCCTGAGTGACTGCATTCTGCACTTTCTTTTCTGCTTGCCATAATCGCAGGGTCTCAGTGACTAAACGCCACGTAGTCATAACTTCAGTAGCGGTGGTGTCCCCCCTGCGTGCTGCCTCCCAAATCTGCTCTCCCGCCTGTTCCCAAGTTTTCACGTCAAACACTGCAGATACTGTAGAGGGAGTCCCTTGCTTTTGCAAAAACTTCAATAAGAACTTTATCTTATGGGAGTCATATTCCACTCCTCTTTTTTTCAGGAGCTGCATCAATAGCTTAACTATGGCCTCTTCCTCTGCTGATATATTCGCTCCCATGGTCACTGATCACTGCCCAGCCGTTCACCTGTTTCTTAAGGTGATGTCTCAGGATTAAAGCCGCAGTCCTGCCGCCGGCTTGATTCGTTCAGCTGGGGTTCCCTCTGAACGCCACTTGCAGCGCTGCTTTCTCCGAATCACATCGGGGTCACCACTTGAAGGGAATGAGACATGGACTCCAGTGCTGATAGTAGGGGGGACCTTTATTTACCTGACAGCACTCTTGTTTATACTCATCCCGACCGGTCCACGCGAAGCACGCGCAATGCACGCGCTTATTCTAACCATCTAATTGGCTCTATAACTTTTATCACGCAATATTTCATTGCTTATAGTTATCTTGTTGTTCCTTCTTCTGCATTCTTTTGCTCCTTCTTCTGTGTTTCTTGTTCTCCTTTTTTCCTCTGGGCCCCTCACACATGATCTCAGTTCAGAGATGTGTTTATTAAATCAAGGTCATCGGTGTACTGGTCTCCTACATTTCTCCTCAGGGCTGCTCTCAATCCATTCTCCACCCAGCCTGTATTTATGCTTGGGATTGCCCCATATCAATGGAAGCTACTGGCTGGTTACAGCCGTGAGCTTCATACAGCCTCACATACTTATGGGTTTATCAGAATTAGTAGTTTCGGGTTCTTTCATCTCCTCCAAACACTTGGGAAAGCCATTTTTCACCAAAGTCTTTGGCAATTTTCTCCTAAGAATAAAAGCAACCACTGGCAATGACCAACAAGTAATCCAAGATTTGAGCAAGATTAAGCCAGCCATTTTCTGGCTACACAGAGCAAATTCTGGAGCTGGGCTGCACTTGGTTCTTTCTGTCCACAAGCAATGTTGCACACTTTTGGTAACACATACTTGTCACAAATAACACAGTCTCCTGACCAAAGGCCCCGAGCACTCTCACACCTATAATATTAAGAAAACTGGCCAAAGACCACAGACTCGCAGATTTAGGTTTCAACTCCACCGACAGCAAAAAAAGGAATAAACCATCCTCTCCTCTATGATATAGTCATCACACCAATACAGCAAGGAAAAAAACCCATACCCTCACACCCACCCCAAATCAAACCAAGAAGCACTCATGCTTTTAGCCTCTAGGATTGCCATAAGCAATGGCATAAGAAAAACCAGAACTGGGGGGGGGGGGGGGGGGGGAGGGGGGAGGGCCAGGGAGAAGCACAAAGGGTCAGAGAGAGTCAGAGATGAACAAGAAGGAGGACAGGGACCATGAGATACAGAATGAAACAAACCAGTGACAGTGAGCAAGACAAAGGGATAGAGACAGAAAGAGAAGGAAAGAGAGAGCTAGGAAGGCAGGGACACAGCGGCACATACAGGAGCAGAGAGGAAGAGAACACCAGGGAACAGGCCAGAGCAATTGTGGGGAAAAGAGAGAGAGAGATGCAAATCACAAAAAAGAGATGGAAAAGGAAAAAACAGTGATGGGTGCAGGACAGAGACAAGGGGATGGGGGGAAAAAAAAAGAGGGAGAGGGAGCAGGACGCAAGAATAGAGGGAAGAGGAGACATACAGGGAAGCAAAAAATAAATTTGTTGCAGCGTGGAAAAGAGAAGGGGCCAGGGGAGAGGCAGGGGTTCACAAGAGGGGAGACAGGGCCCCAAGGGCCCAGGACTCACCACAGCTCTCGCTCTCAGCGCTGCCGGAAGAATTTGCCAGTTCAGACACTTCTTTCTCCTTCCTTCCTCCCTTCCTCTTCTCTAACTCTGGTTGCTTGGCTGTCCTCCACCTAAGAAAATACATGAGTGTCTTACAGCTCTTATAAGACGAGACTTCCTAGACACGTAGCCTCGCTCGCTCGTGCACTACATGGCCATACCGCGCTTTCGGTTAGGCATACAGACCCTGCGGTGCACGCTGGTAGCCTGGCCTGCTGCAGACTATGAGGAGGGATCCTTTCTCACCTGGAGAGGCAGGCTCTCTCTTGCCTGCAGCGGGAGGCAGCTGCTGGCTGGCTGGCCTTTGATTTCTTCTTCTTTACCCTTCTCTGCCCTCTCCAGCTTCAGCTGCAGCAGCTCCTGTCCACAGCCACCAAGCACTCCGCCCGTCCCTTTTCGCACCCACGCCGCGAGGAGAGCGAGGTCAGGCAGAGACAACAAACGCAAGCCTGAGGCGGGTACCAACCCCGGCAGACCCAGGGAAGGAAGGGACAACCGCGGCCCCAGCGCAGCCTCTGGGCGAGAGAAAGAAGCAACAGCAGCCACCATTATTACCACAGATCACCCCTGGCTGAAGCCTCTCCTTCTGCAGGGGCTTCTGGAGACGCCGCCCCTTTCCCACACGGCTGCTAACGGCACCCACATTAAAGGATAGTCAAGCGCATTCGAGGGCCAGCTCACTGCCTTCCCAACACGGCTTGGAGGCGGCCTGGAGCTACGGGACAGGCTTCAGGGGAGGTGCTGGAAGCTTGGAAGCTGCCCATCCCGCCACGCCCAGGCAGCCAGGAGACAGCCCTGCACCCACCGAAGGGGCTCGCTCGCCTCAGCAGGGGCCCCAGCCCTCATCCGCCGCTGGGGCCTCGGACCAGAGCACGGCCATGCTGCTCCCGGGCACAGCGAACACACCGCCACCAAGAGCACGCCGGAGGGTCCATGCCCCCATACAGCGGTGAGCACAGTATAGTGCACAACCGCGGCACTAAGGTGGCAGTCACGACTGTTAATTTAATTTTTGTCACGCTCTTACCCCACAAGCGTGAGGTCATTTACCCGGTGTGCGGGACGCCGATATACGCACGGGGCAGAGGTGTTTTTATGTCACGTCTGCGCGGAGATGGGTGCTAGGCGGTAGCTCCGCAAAGCTAGCGCAAAGTTCGGTCACGCAGGTACGGTATTTATATGGTCTACTTATGCGTAGGCATAAGTAATTACACAAAGCAGTTTTCTATTGGTCTACATTTCTCTTACTTCAACTTAAAGCTACAGCGCGACTTTAACATGCTGCGCACGCTCAGAGGTGAGGGCGCTCTGCTTGGGCCGGGGTCTCCGGCTCGAGGGGTGTGACTTTTAGTATTATAATGAGGATAGGTTGCGTGAGGGTGCTTCTTATCACGCTTCTACTAGGAGCTTTAGATGGTTCCCAAAACGTGGTACTTAGCTTTCATATTTCTCCAGGATGTGCTTGACTCCCAAGGACAGTAATGCTTGTTTAGACGTTCCCCTTTCCGGTCAGATTCCCCCTTACCGGCTTTACGTAAGCCCTGGCCTTCCACCGCCTCCTGTTAGACTACAATTGCTCCGTTTGTGACTGTGAGACTTTTCTTCATAGTCCCCATATGTCTCATTATTAGTTCTCATTAGTAGTATATTATTTCCCGTAGTAACTTGTACAATTAGTCGTGTAACACATTTTAAGGCACCGCTAACAACAATACAGATGAATATCACAACGATTACAATTATAATCATCGTTTGAAGTAAACTTGCCAACCGTGCTGTTAGGGAGAACCCAAAACTTTGTAACATTTTGCTTAGAGGCCTGAATATCTCTACTTGATTTTGCCACTTATTTTATTTCACCTAGTTGTTGATCTAAATGTTCGGTTATATTGGGGATATGGATGCAACAATCTTTGCTTTTCAGTTTTAGGTACCGACATACCCTGTGTCCCGGTAGTAACATTAAATCTAAGATTAGCCTATTCTGCAACGTAATTTTTGACGTTTCTTGTCACTGAGTATTTTAAATCTTGTAATCCTACTCTAGTCGCGTTCGCTAACCGCATTCTATTCTGAAAGCAGGTAATTTGGAGACTGAAGATAGCTTTGCTTTAAATCTAAAGCTAAAATTGCCCGCTCGAGGGGATCGGCTGCAGATTTACGTAATGGCAAACAGGTCGTTATACCGCTGATGTAATGGATTCTTCCAAAGAAATGGACAAGTTTTAAGACTAGATATCTGTTACAAAAAGTAAATGCTAGGTTAATCGATGTCAGAGATAAAATTTTTATTGGACCGTGCTCAATTAATAACACTTTCTGAGAGTGTCCTAGGAGTAATTTTAATAGTACTTTTCTAAAAGAAAAACATTGATACAATTCATCGACAGTCCCTGGTTAGTCAGAGTTTCAGTCATCCAGTTGGCGCAAAGATCCGCTTGTCCTGGTCTGGTGCCGCCTTTGCTCTGTGGCCGTGAAAAGCCGAAATCGGGACTCGATAGTCGGGATGACTATTAAGCAGGTATTCTTTATTGCAGCGCTGGCTGGGGATCGCTCCGCCAGGTTAGCGCGACACCTCGGTTCATATACAGGAAAATCATACGTAGTCATCAGATTTCCTGAAGAGGGCAGTTTTATGGAGAAGAGTTCCCAGAATTCATTTACGTAGTCCGAGCGTGCGCAGTAAAACTAGGGTTAGGGTCTCTTCACCCTCCCGGCGGTCTTCCCTAGTCTTCCTCACGTTGTCCGCTAGTTGAACTTTGGGCTTCCTTTGTCCATAGATAGCCATTGACTTAGCTCATCGGTCCTCCTTCGGCCTCGGAATGTTACAAGGGGGTCGAGTTAAACTAGTTCTTTGTTGCTTCTCTTCGGCACAAAGGTCCCGAGTTCCTATTATCTGTGATTTAATTAGGAAGCCTAACGAGCTTGCTCGAGGCCTGTTTAGTCCTATCGGGTAAGAAGTTACAGGAAATGTCCTACCATCAACTCTGCTCAGCAGGTAACTAAAACTATCTTTGCAAAGGGGAAGAGAACAAAAGAGAACGACGATGCGAGTGAAACTAAAAAAAAATGCGAGTCCATGTATCCCAGTAAGGTCTTAGTCAGGGATTGTCAGGGATTTAACGCTTTCATTCCCCCCTTTTCTTTTGAGGACTTGTAGCTTCCTTGCTACAGTCCTCAGTATACAGTCTTATTACGTCTGAAACAAAGCTTACTACAAAAACTACAATAAAATCAATAAAATGACTAATAAAATAGCAAGGCTCTTTAACTACGACTAGTAAAATATTTCTAATCTTTTTAGGCCTAGAAGGGTGTTATCCTTAATTATTTTATGTTTGCAAAATTCATAAATATTTCATCCTTTTCAAGGGTCTGAGAAAAATACCTTCCCGTTTCTACTCGATGCCTAATCTCGTTTCTTTTCCGATCGCGGTACGTCTCTGCTGAATTCCGGGAACACCGAAGAAAACGCTTAAGAAATACACAAACAAATATTCCTAGAATCGCCAAAGTAATCAATCCGATGAATAATTGTTTCGACCGTCCAAAGGTGGGAAGCCAAGAGTCACTTTATCCCATAAACCTCGAAGCCCCGGTGAAGTCTCATCTGAGGATACTTCCTGGAATATTCGTGCTTGCTCCCAGAGTGCATTTAGATCTGCTTCTACCTGCTTATCTTTATTGATATATGCACAGCAACTGGTATTAATGATGATACGTACACCTCCTTCTTTGGCAGTCAATAAATCTAATGCCATTCCATTTTGCAACGCAACCTTACTGAGAGAAGATACTTCTGTCTCTAAAGTTTTATAGTATTTATGGTTAAATTTTGCATCTGCTCTAGAACTGCGGAAACATTTCCTATGGCCTTTTCTAGCTCGCTTACTGCTAGCCACGGTAAGAACTATGAAATTTAGTTCCCCTAATGGCACGTGGGTGGTCTTCTCGCTTAGCCCGTCTCCAGGACGTTCTCAAAATACCTCTAGGTATTTGGGACCGGTCATATATTCGATCCTAACTAACTAAATGAGCTATGGTACGCATTCCCTTCCATCCTGCAGGGAGTCGCTTTCTGCCGATACCGTCGCCACACAGCCACCGATACCTGTCGGGTAGTTTGCAAGGTCCGTCGGTGGCTGTGAGATTAGCTCCAGAAAATGATCTTTTGCTTACCCATCCAACCGATGTATTTCTACTGGCATCCCGCTTTGTAGGGCTATAGGTTTCACGTTCAATCCCGTCAAATTCCAGGTTCCTACTTCTACCGCAGTCTTGTCGATCGAATGATCGTTCCACCCGTTCCTACAGGAATAGTTATGATATTTGTTATCGGGGGGGTGGCACGGACAATTATTGGATCTCGCCTTCCGTAGGCAACTATTATCGCTAACTAGAATCTGGGTGTTACTATCGAGTATCTGCAACGTGAAGCTTGGTCTGATCTCATAGCTTGAATTATCATAACTACAAGATCCTCCATCTTGTCTTTCCCAAAACTCAGGCCGAGTATTACTCTCACAATTCCAAGGAGTCGACCCTATGCCGTACAAAGGGACTCTCGTGTCACCTCTCGGTAGGGCGGTACAAATCCAACAATCCTTAGCCCCTGCGGCGTTCGCTATCATCTGAATCGCATTATAATACAAGTTCTCGTTCCAAGCATCTACCGATGAGCTTAAAGTCAATAAAGTTATCGTCGTAACCGTAATTTCAAATCTCCAACGCTTTTGACGGTCCGTCGCGGTTCAGAAGCTTTCTTTGTTCGGGAGTAATGGGTCCGAGGTGTCTGCTCTTTCATCTTGATTGCAGTGAAAGTGGTGAGCAACACCCGATAAGGTCCATTCCACTTCTCTTCCAATGGGCCGCCTGAAAAATTCTTAACATAAACCCAATTTCCAGGGTGTGACGGTGTGCTTCCCCAGCCCCCGACCTTTATCTCCTGCAACCCTGCTCAGGTGATAACCACCGGTGGCGATTGTAATGGACGCATCTGGTCACGATGGCTGCGTCGGCTCAAAGTGGATTCGGGAGACAGACAGCGACACGAGAGCCTAGGGCTACTGTGCAATGCGCCCACCGAAGAAACTAAAATCTGTGGTCGGCATGCAAATATGACTATGGGTCAATCGTCTTATCCCCCATAAATAGCGAGCGGCCCGAGAGCCCTTGGAGCTCTCCTGCACGGCAGCGGGCTGCACGCCGGGATCTCCCCTTGAGCGGGGACGCCTCTCGAGGTTACTCCTCGAGGCTGAGAGATTCCTTGCCGCAACAGGTCCTTGGTAAGTGACTAACAACGTGCTAAACTTTGAAATCTTAGCTAAGTGATATAAAGGATTGATTGCGCACATATAATCCTTTAGACATAAACAGTTGACCGAGTCGGGACCGGATCTAGCCGCACTTACTCCTCTCTGAGGAGGAGTTTAGAAAGCAAGGGGATCTTTTTCCGAACCTCGTGACTCGACGGGAGGGTCTCCCTGACAGTTTTGTCTGACCCTGTCCTCTATGCAGTATGTGATCGAGCGTACCTCGCCATCGAATCTTGTTAAAACACTGTCGCATTGAACTTTGGTAACTCCCTATTCTGTATCAATAAACTATATTTTTACTTCTCTGTTGCGAGTGAAGCGCACCCTCGCTCCGTCCGTGACGCAGGGCTAAATGGGTGGATCGGGTGATCTAACCCTTATGCTCTGGTTCCCAAAACATTCTTATTAATCTTTTCCAATTGGTTTCCTAAGGATATAACATAATTTTCTAAATAATTATTTCCCAGCGGATTCAAATCTTCCCCTTGATATTTGGCCTCATATGGCCTCCCATATAATATCTCAAAAGGGCTCAGAATTTCTTCGGCCCTAGGTTTTCCATGTATCCAAAGTAGCGCAATAGGCAGCGCTCGATACCAATATAGGTTTGCTTCTCGATGTAGTTTACTTGCCCGCTGGCTTGCGGTCTGTAGGGTGCGCGCAGTTGCCGATCGATTCCTAATAGTTTGCTGACCTGTTGCGCTACTTCTGCACAAAAAATGTGTACCCCTATCTGATGAAATGACCGTAGGTAACCCGAACCGAGGTATTATTTCATTTAATAATACCTTAGTTACTTCTCTTGCTTTGCTTATCCTACAAGGGAACGCCTCTGGCCATCCGGAAAAGGTGTCTGTAAGTATCAATAAGTATCTGTACCCCCCTTTTCTTGGAAGTTCAGAGAAATCAATTTACCAGCGGTCCCTCGGTACATTTCCTCTCCCAATACTTCCTAACTGTGCCCGGTGACCCGAATAGGGATTATTTTTCAAACATATTTCACATTGCTGAGTCACCCATCAAACTGTAGTATACAAATTTCTCCCTATTAATTTTTGATGTAAAAATTGATACAGGGAATCAGCCCCCCAGTGTGTTTTATTGTGGTGTTCTTTAACAACTCCCCGTACCTGTTTGGCAGGAATTATAATTCTGCCATCGCTCAAGCGGGCCCATCCTTTGAAGGGAACCTGCCCTCCCATTTCTTCTATTAATTCTTTATCAGCCCTCGAATATGCAACGTTTTCTTGGTCACCTAGACTCCTACTTCTGTTACCCGGAATTAAGGTTAAAATCTTTCGGATTCTCTCCGCTGCCTCATAATTAGCCTCATAATCAGCCAAGCTATGACCTTTTTCCTGGTCGGCGTTACCCTTTGGGCGTCCTCGGCAGTGCGTGATGGCGACTTTGGTTGGCAGCTGGACTGCTTCTAATGGGTGAAGGATTTCCTCGGCGTGCTTGATCTGTCTCCCTGGTGCGGTTAGTAGTCCCCGTTCCTTCCAAATTGCTCTGTGAGCGTGGACGACTCCAAAGGCATATTTGGAGTCTGTCCATAGACTTTTTTTTTCCCTTTTGCCAATTCCAGGGCCCTAGTCAGGGCAATAATTTCAGCCTTTTAAGCTGATGTTCCAGCTGGTAATGACTGAGAGTCAATTACTTTGCTTGCTGTCGTCACCGCATACGCAGCCTTTCGAATACCTTGTCGGATGAAGCTGCTCCCATCCGTGAACCGGGAGGCTTGTGCATCGACCGAGGGTTCTTCTTTTAAATCTGCTCTGCTAGAATATACAGTCTCTATGGTTTCCAAACAGTCATGTATCAATGATTCAGATGTCAATCCCACTGAGGAAAGAAGCTGGGTTTGTAACCTTAGTCACTTCAATAGTAACATCGTCTGGTTCAACTAGAATAGCCTGGTATCGTAAAAATCGGGATGGAGAAAGCCAATTATTTCCGTATTGTTCTAGTATGGCCGATACTGTGTGTGAAACCAGCACTGTGATTTTTTTGGCCTAAGGTAAATTTCCGGGCCTCTCGGATATTTACTACTACAGCCGCCACAGCTTGTAGGCACCCTGGCCACCCTTTGCTTACTTTGTCAAGCTGCTTAGAAAAGTAGGCCACAGCTCTTTTGCAGAGTCCCAGTCGTTGAGCTAGGACTCCCAGAGCTATACCTTGTTTGTCATGGGAAAACAGCCAGAAGGGTTTAGTAACGTCAGGTAGGGCCAGGGCCTTCATCGGTTCCTTTTTAAGCGTTTTGAGCGCATTTTGAGCTTCGCTGGACCGAAGCGGTTGAGTGGGATTGTTTTTCAAAAGCTCATACAAAGCTTTTGCTACTATTCCATAATTGTAAATCCATAATCGACACCAACCTGCCATTCCCAAGAAGGTGCTGAATGCCTTTACCGTTTCAAGGAGGGGGGGTTCTGCAGATGGCTTCTTTTCGTTCCGTTCCTAATTCTCGTCGTCTTCCAGATAGCTCGTATCCAAGGTAGGTTACTTGCTGTCGCACCATCTGAGCTTTCTGTTGAGAGACTCGATACCCGTTCGGTCCAACAAAGTTCAACCAAGTAACGGTCCATTGAATACAATCGGACTTTGTTTCAGTTGCTGTGAATAAGTCATCTGCAGACCGTAGAAGAGTTCCATCTCTGGAGGGAGGATCCCATGTCTCAAGTTCTCGTGCTCATTGATTCCCAAAAATGGTTGGACTCTTCTTAAAACCTTGGGGTAACGCTGTCCAGGTAAGTTGGGTTTTCCTACCACTAGGAGGACTTTCCCATTCAAATGCAAATAGGTTTTGGCTCTCCTTGGCCAGAGGCAAGCAGAAGAATGCATCTTTCAAATCTAATACCGTAAGCCATACTTGATTATTTTGTAATTTAGTAAGTAAAGTATAAGGATGGGCCACCACAGGGTGTAAATCTTTAAAATTGATGGGTTTTAGAAAGAATGCCTTTTCCTGTTGGCCAGTAGCTCCCGCTACAGTCACAAAGTCTTTACTCACAGGTATCAATTATTGATTTAAAACAGAGAAAGAAGCACCTGTGTCTACTAAGAATTCTTCTTCTTTTGTCTCCCCAGCCTTATCTTAACCAGTGGATCCGCTAGGGTAGATTCCCCAGGTCCCCCTCAATCGGCCTCTGCTCCAGCAGTCAAGATTTGCGGGGTTCCTTGGAGTCTTGGACATTCGCTCCTCCAACGTCCTTCCCCTCGACAATATGCGCATTGATTCTTTCCCAATACGTTCCCCAGTCCTCCTCTACTTTTGGATAGCCTTCCCCCTTCCTCGCCCTGTAAATCCTCCTCTATTCGGCATTTCTCTCTGTTCCAAGGCTGCCTCCGTGCGGCGGGAGGTTAACGCTGCAATCCTTCTGCCTCTCCGGGCGATTCCGCAAAGTAAAAAAAAAAAAAACCCACATATCCGCATACATAACCTCATCCCATTTCCATCTCTCCATAAGAACAACATTAACTGCAATATAGTATTATAATTTAAAGATCCATTAAAGGGCCATTTTTCACCATCTTCTAATGTGTACAGGGGACACCACTGATTACAGTATTTGATTAGTGTTTTCTTATTCCCACTCCCACCTGGTTGTCCCCCTATCTCTTTCCAATGTGCTAAGATACATCCTAGGGGGCTATTTCTTTACAATACCACCACTTTGCTGTCCCCCCATTCTTCCTTATTGATTCTGTACTTCTGTTATTCTCCCAGAGATTATTTTAATAACGTGTCGTGCTTTATCCTCCCACTCTGACCACGTTCCACAATTCTCACATTGAATATCTCATCCAAATACAACCCATAAATTTTGGTCACAAATAAAACAATTTACGAGGAAAAGGGGTTCACGTTCGTTTTCAGGATGAGCCACACAGATCTCCCACACTCACTTTGCAGTCGCACCAGATTAACTCAGCTCATTGACGCTTAGTTGCCGATTTTGCAGTGCCTAACGAATATATCCAAATTCAATATCAATAAACCAATGTCCGAGTTAGGTGCCAGTAAATCTGTACCGCCAACGGTACAAAACTCACGCGGGTTTCGTAAGCGTACCGATACCAAAGGGCACGTTATTGCACAAGTACAAGGCTTAACCTGTGCCTGTACCAAATGTATACCCTCAGGCACGAGTAGCCAGGTATACGGCGCTCAGCCTAGGACGTCTCCTACGACTTACGAGAACCTTCCAAAGGACCGGTCCCAAATTCCAAAACAGAAAAGATTTTAAGAATACCGTTTTTCCTTTAGATGGTCCTTGTCTGCTCCCGCAGTGATCCGATTGAGGCGAGGAGGCCCTCGGGGAAATCCCGGAGGTACCCTATGGAGTCCTTGTTCTCAGCGGGTCCTGCAGCCGAGCAGAGCGGGTCCCACCTGGGGTGCCAGATTGTTGCCGTGAAAAGCCGAAATCGGGACTCGATACTCAGGATGACTATTAAGCAGGTATTCTTTATTGCAGCGCTGGCTGGGGATCGCTCCGCCAGGTTAGCGCAACACCTCGGTTCATATACAGGAAAATCATACATAGTCATCAGATTTCCTGAAAAGGGCAGTTTTATGGTGATGAGTTCCCAGAGTTCATTTACATAGTCCAAGCATGCGCAGTAAAACTAGGGTTAGGGTCTCTTCACCCTCCCGGTGGTCTTCCCTAGTCTTCCTCACGTTGTCCGCTAGTTGAACTTTGGGCTTCCTTTGTCCATAGATAGCCATTGAGTTAGCTCATCGGTCCTCCTTCGGCCTCGGAATGTTACAAGGGGGTCGATTTAAACTAGTTCTTTGGTGCTTCTCTTCGGCACAAAGGTCCCGAGTTCCTGTTATCCGTGATTTAATTAGGAAGCCGAACGAGCTTTCTCGAGGCGTGTTTAGTCCTATCGGGTAAGAAGTTACAGGAAAAGTCCTACCATCAACTCTGCTCAGCAGGTAACTAAAACTATCTTTGCAAAGGGGAAGAGAACAAAAGAAAACAAGGATGTGAGCGAAACTAAAAAAAACCCGCGAGTCTATGTATGACAGTAAGGTTTTAGTCGGGGATTTAACCCTTTCAACTCCGGTATAACGAATCCGGGAGTCAATCCCATTCACCTTTACTGCTGTATATGTTTTCAATAGCACCGTATAAGGTTCTTTCCACTTTTCTTTCAAGGGCTCATCTTTCCAAGTTCGCACGTAGACCGTGTCTCCTGGTTAGAATGGGTGTATCGGAGTGTCCAAGGGAACGGGAGTCTCCTGGTTTAGGTACCTACGCAGGGAGGATAAATTCTGCGAGAGAAAAATCAAATATTCTTTAATTACAGCCTGTCCCTTGACATGCATGCGGTCTCCCTTTGCGGTTAAATGATCGATTGGATACCGTTCCCATACAGGATCTCAAATGCACTAACAGTTTCCCTAACTCTGGGTGTAATTGCTACTCTCATTAATGCTATGGCTCGAATATCTACCCATTTCCTTTGAGTTTCCTCAATGGCACACTTTAGAAATCTGTCTTTTTAGGGTTCGATTCATTCTTTCTACTTTGCCGCTGGACCGTAGCCTCCGAGGGGTATGTAAATCCCATTTAACATTTAGAAATCTAAAAACTCCCTGCGCTATTTCTGCAATAAAGCGGGGTCTGTTATAGGAGAATATACCTTCTGGAACCCTGAATCTGGGGATAGTTTCTTGCGATAAAATTTTAATCGCTTCCTTAGATTTGTTAGTACAACAGGGGAAAGCTTCGGGCCAACCAGAAAAGGTTGGTAACGGTCTACCGTTACCAATAAATATTTATACAGATTACACCTCGGCAATTCCATAAAATCTATTTGCCGGTATTCCCCGGGAGTTGTTCCTCATTTTACGATTCCTCCCATTATTTTCTTTGCAATTTTGGGGTTATTGGCACGACAGATAGCGTGCTTTTTAACTATTATATCTGCTAGGCTTTGCGTTCTTGGCCCAATGACGTGTCTTTTGGCAATTAGTACTAATGCATCTGCTCCTGAGTGTGTTTCTCCGTGCAGTTTCTCAAGTAGAATTTCCATCATCTTTTCAAATATTAATAATTGCTTCAGTGGTGTCACCCACCGACCCTGATCGCTTTTGGAACAATCTAATTGCTCTGCCAATTGATTTTGCTTCTCGGTATATTGTGGGGGCGGATAATTCCAAAGGGGTACTGGAATTAAAGCCCCTTCAAATTTTGATTTCTGTAATGCTGCTTTTTTTGCTAAGGGGTTTGCTTTTCGATTTCCCTTTGTGATTTCATTGTTTCCCTTCTGATGTGCTTTACGATGCATTATAGCAACCTCCTTTGGTTGAAGGATTGCCTGTAAGAGCTTCATTATTTCTGTTCCATATTTGATCGGAGTCCCGTGTGAACTTAATAGTCCTCTTTCTTTCCCAGTTGTCCCACGTGCGTGCGCTGCTCCGAATGCATGCTTAGAATCTGTGTAAATATTGACTCGCTTTCCCTAAGCTCCAAAGCTCGTGTTAGCGCAACCAGTTCTGCCTTTTGAGCAGATGTATTACTAGGCAAAGATATAGCTTCTAAGGCCTGAGAATGTGTTACCGCTGGCTATCCAGCTTTCCGTCTTCCTTCCGACATAAAACCGCTTCCATCAGTAAATAACTCTGGTTCTGCATTTGATAGGGGTTTGTCTCGCAGATCAGGCCTGCTAGAGTACGCTGGTTTGATGGTTGTTAAGCAGTCACGATGCGATTCACCGGATTTGGAAATCGGGAGCAGAGTTGTAGGATTTAGAGCAGAGGTCGGGGAGATTACAACTTCATCTTGTTCCAGCAGCGCAGCTTGATATTTAGCTAACCTGCGTGGGGAGATCCGCTAATGCCCTTTATTTTCAAGGAAAGAAGACATGGCGTGAGGTACAAATACAGTAATAGGTTGGCCAAACGTCAACTTCTCAGATTCTTCAACTAAGGTTGCAGTAGCTGCTACTGCCTTCAAACAAGCAGGCCAACCTTTACTGACTTCATCTAATTGCTTTGAAAAGTATCCCACCGGTCTTTTCCGGCTGCCCAACCTTTGTGTCAAAACTCCTAATGCCGCTCGCTGTCGTTCACGTACGTATAATTGGAAGGGTTTCCTCAAAATCGGGAGTCTCAAAGCGGGAGCCTCCGTGAGTTTCCTTTTAATTTCATCAAAACTCTTCCTACATTCAGGTGTCCATTCGAGAATCCCCTCAGGTCCTTTCACAGCAGCATACGGTGCTTTGGCAATTAGTCCAAAATCGGGAATCCGTAAGCGACGCCATCCGGCCATCACCAGAAATCCTCTTAATTGCTTCTCTGATGTCGGTACAGCAATTCTACAAATGGTCTCTTTTCTCTCAGTACTTAATTCTCTCTGTCCTTTGGTGATTTCAAACCCCATATATTGCGCCTTCCCCCCCCCCCCCATCTGAGCCTTTTTCTTAGAAACCGGATACCCTGCCAAGCCCAGAAAGTTAAGCAAACTGGTGGTGGCTTCCAGACGTGCCTCATAACTGTCAGAACCAATTAGCAAATCATCAACATATTGCAACAATGTTACGGCATCGTGATCGTTTTGCCATAGTTCCAATTCTTTGGCCGGTACCTTACCAAATGAGGTAGGGCCGTTCTCGAATCCCTGGGGAAGGACAGTGCAGCAGAGTTGCGTCTTACGTCCTGGAGTTACGTTCTCCCATTCAAAGGCGAAGATGGTCTGGCTCTGCTCATCCACAGGTATACAGAAGGCGGCATCCTTTAAATCTCACACTGCAAAATAAGTATTACTGTTAGGGATTGTAGTAAGAAGGGTATATGGATTTGGAACCAGAGGGTGGACATCTACTGTCCTTGCGTTAATTTCTCATTAAGTCCCGTACCAGTCTATATTCAGAAGAATGGGGCTTCTTTACAGGTAGGATGGGAGTATTAAATTCCGATTGGCGCTCCCGTTAACACTCCATGTTCTAAAAAGGAGCTTATTATATGTTTAATCCTTTTCGGGCCTCCGGCTTAACGGGGTATTGTTTCTTTCTTACCGATTGCGCTCCTGGTTTCAGTTCGGGCTTTACCAGGGTCGCATTCTTTGCTAACCCGGGTATCTCCGATGCCCACACCAGGGGTATGACCGCATTCAGTATGTCCTCTGAAATATTCATTTTTTCATTAGGATCTTTCTCGATAAACAAACATATCTGGGCTTTCCAGGCAGTCTCTGGAGGAATATGCAACTGAACAGAGTCTTCAGAAAAAGTTAGTTGTGCATTCAGTTTACAAGTAAATGCCACCCAAGCAATGCGAGGGGGCATTCTGGCCTCTAAAGGAATTCATGAGTTAATTTAGTGTTTCCAATGGAACATTCCATAGGTTGTAAAAACAGCCTTAAAGTCTTTTTCCCTCTTGCACCAACAACGCTTATTTTAGTTCTACTTAAGGGTCCCTGTCACGGTTTAGCCCCAGCCAGCAACTAAGCACCAGACAGCCACTCGCTCACTCCCCCCGCAGTGGGATGGGGAGAGAATCGGAAGAGCAAAAGTAAGAAAACTCATGGGTTGAGATAAAGACAGTTTAACAGGTAAAGCAAAAGCCGCGCGCACAAGCAAAGCAAAGCAAGGAATTCGTTCGCTCCTTCCCATGGGCAGGCAGCTGTTCAGCCATCTCCAGGAAAGCAGGGCTCCATCACGCTTAATGGTTACTTGGAAAGACAAATGCCATCACTCTGAACATCCCCCCTTCCTTCCTCTTCCCCAGCTTTATATACTGAGCATGATGTCACGTGGTATGGAATAGCCCTTTGGTCAGTTTGGATCAAGTATCCTGGCTCTGTCCCCTCCCAGCTTCTTCTGCACCTGGCAGAGCATGGGAAGCTGAGAAGCCCTTGACTAGTGCAGCAACAACATCTCTGTATTATCAACACTGTCTTCAGCACAAATCCAAAACATAGCCCCATAACAGCCACTATAAAGAAAATTAACTCTATCTCAGCTGAAATCAGGAGAGTCCCCTACAACTACTTACTACAGCATGTGTGGCTCCACTATCAATCAAAAATAAAAAAAATATCTATTATTTCATTCCCCAGCTTGACTGGAAACAGAGGATCATCTGGGAAAGCTTTAATAGATTGCTCTGACCCCCTTCAGTCCAACCCAATCTCCGGCATGACTCCAACCCATTCTTCGGTCTCTCTTTCCGCATTACTCAGACGGCGTGGACAACCTTTTTTTCCAACGGCCCTCTTGCTTACAATTTGGACGCCGATTCATTCCCAGGGGAATGTCATAACCATTTCTACTATTATTTCTACAGCCCCTTCCTCACCCACAAAATTCACCTCCTGTATTTTCTCTCCCTCTTTCTTGTTTTTCCGTCAAGGCAGCCAACAAAGAAGCTTGCAGCTTTACTCGTCCCCGCTTTGCCTTCTCTTCTATTTCCTCCCAATTATTACGTACCTTAGATGCCATTGAGAAGAACTGTGAGACTGTCATGCTATCCTCGCCCTCTACCTTTTGTCATCTCTTTCTTATATCTGCTGCCGCTTGACCAATAAACAGCGTGTTAAATAACTCTGAATTGCTATCATCTTCTGGATCCAGATCTGTCCGTTTTCGAGCTACTTCACACAATCTCTCAGAGAAGGCTGACGGGGTTTCCTTATGCCCCTGCCTTACTTCAGATAGTTTAGCTAAATTCTTGGGGTTTTGCACTCCGTGTTGAATCCCATACAAAATTAACTTCTGATATTCCTTTACCCTCTCTAATCCCTCACACTTGTGTTTGGATCCCACTCCGGATCCTTTTTCGGGAGGTACATATTGGTATTAGGCATGCCCTCCCACACACACATTGTTGGATCAGTCCCTCTCTAGACTTCTCTAAAATTGTTCTCCTCTCCTCAGCGGTAAACAAAAATTCTAGGAGAGCCTGTACATCTCCCCGGTTAGGACTAGGAGTCGTGGTTAACAGTACTATACATTCCTTCTGGATTGTTTCCATAGGATCCAACTGCCTGTTTCCAGTTTAATAAATCACAAGCAGTAAAAGGTACGCGTACGGATACCGGTGCTCCTTCAGGCCCTACAGCCTGTCCGAGGGGAGATCGAACTATCGGTTTCTGTCCCCTTGTTCTTTTAGAGATAGCACTCACAACTCCATTATCACTTGAGCTATCAGATTTGGGCTGTTTGGGGGGAGCTACCGACAGCTGAATATCCTCTTCTGAATTTTCCCATTCAATACAACGAGGTTTTTCCCTTTTTCTCTTTTAACACATATATTCCAATCTGATGTTTAGAATCCACTAAACCACCTTTCTTCCTAATATCCCAATCGCATCTTAACGAAAAAAATATATCCACATAAGGCATTTCATCCTATTTTTCAGTTCTCAGACAACACAACATTAATTCCGATATAGTGTTATATTTCAAGGATCCATTCTCAGGCCATTTTTCACCATCTTCCCATTGATATTGTGGCCACCGTTGATTACAATATCATTTTAGCTGATTTTTAGTCATGGGATCCCCCCCAAATTTATTGCACTGCTTTAGGATGCATCCTAGAGGAGAGCAAAGGGGTGCCTCCTGGGAAGCGGCAGTGCCCGTATCGGTACCGAAAACCCCAGCATCTCTACACAAACCGGAACGAGGGACGTCTCCCTCTGTTGAACAGGACAGCGTGTAGAAACAAACAGAACTATGCTACTACCACCTGTCTTTCCTGGTGCATCTTATGCAGAGCCCAGAACAGAACAGAGGCTGCCTGCTTCCCGAGAGATCTTGCCCCTATCCCCCTTTTCTACAATCCCCAAAAAATACCTCTTTTCACTAGCATTGCACCGTTGCGTCGCTTACCGCCCGACTGCAGGAGAGGAGCTGAAGGAGTCCCCAATTGACAGGTCGGTGCGCGCTGGAGTCCACTCAGGCCTCTTCTCCCTGTCAGATGCGGCAAGACAGAATCACAGAATCACAGAATCATATAGGTTGGAAAAGACCTTTAAGATCATCGAGTCCAACCATAAACCTAACACTGCCAAAAACCACCACTACACCATGTCTCTAAGTACCTCATCCAAACGTCCTTTAAATACCTCCAGGGATGGCGACTCAACCACTTCCCTGGGCAGCCTGTTCCAATGATTGATAACCCTCTCGGTGAAGAAAAATTTCCTAATATCCAGTCTAAACCTCCCCTGGCGCAACTTGAGGCCATTTCCTCTTGTCCTATCACTTGTTACCTGGGAGAAGAGACCGACCCCCACCTCTCTACAACCTCCTTTCAGGTAGTTGTAGAGAGCGATGAGGTCTCCCCTCAGCCTCCTTTTCTCCAGGCTAAACAGTCCCAGCTCCCTCAGCCGCTCCTCATAAGACTTCTGCTCCAGACCCTTCACCAGCTTCGTTGCCCTTCTCTGTACGCGCTCCAGTACCTCAATATCCCTCTTGTAGTGGGGGGCCCAAAACTGAACACAGTGTTCGAGGTGTGGCCTCACCAGTGCCGAGTACAGGGGCACAATCACTTCCCTAGTCCTGCTGGCCACGCTATTTTTGATACAGGCCAGGATGCCATTGGCCTTCTTGGCCGCCTGGGCACACTGCTGGCTCATATTCAGGCGGCTGTCAACCAACACCCCCAGGTCCTTCTCTGCCAGGCAGCTTTCCAGCCACTCTTCCCCAAGCCTGTAGCGTTGCATGGGGTTGCTGTGGCCCAAGTGCAGGACCTTGCACTTGGCCTTGTTAAACCTCATACAATTCACCCCAGCCCATCGATCCAGCCTGTCCAGGTCCCTCTGCAGAGCCTGCCTACCCTCCAGCAGATCAACACTCCCACACAACTTGGTGTCGTCTGCAAACTTACTGAGAGTGCACTCGATCCCTTCGTCCAGATCATTGATAAAGATGTTAAACAGAACTGGCCCCAACACCGAGCCCTGGGGAACACCGCTTGTGACCGGCCGCCAACCGGAGTAAACTCCATTCACCACCACTCTCTGGGCCCGGCCGTCCAGCCAGTTCTTTACCCAGCGAAGAGTACACCCGTCCAAGCCATGAGCAGCCAGTTTCTCCAGGAGAATGCCGTGGGAGACCGTGTCAAAGGCTTTACTGAAGTCTAGATAGACAACATCCACAGACTTCCCCTCATCCACTAGGCGGGTCACCTTATCATAGAAGGAGATCAGGTTGGTCAAGCAGGACCTGCCTTTCCTGAACCCATGCTGGCTGGGCCTGATCCCCTGGTTATTCTCTACATGGCGTGTGATAGCACTCAGGATGATCTGCTCCATCAGCTTCCCCGGCACCGAGGTCAGGCTGACAGGCCTGTAGTTCCCCGGGTCCTCCTTCCGGCCCTTCTTGAAGATGGGTGTCACATTCGCTAATCTCCAGTCAGCAGGGACTTCCCCAGTTAGCCAGGACTGCTGGTAAATGATGGAAAGGGGCTTGGTGAGCACATCTGCCAGCTCCTTCAACACTCTCGGGTGGATCTCATCAGGCCCCATAGACTTGTGAGTGTCTAAGTGGTGCAGCAGGTCACTCACCATTTCCCCCTGGATTATGGGTGCTCCAGTCTGGTCCCCATCCCTATCTTCCAACTCCAGGGGCTGGGTACCCATAGAACATTCGGCCCTGCTAATAAAGACTGAGGCAAAGCAGGCATTAAGTACCTCAGCCTTTTCCTCATCCTTGGTCACTGTGTTTCCTCCCCCATCTACTAGGGGCTGGAGATTCTCCTTACCTCTCCTTTTGCTGCTAATGTATTTGAAGAAGTGTTTTTTGTTGTCTTTTATAGCAGCAGCCAGACTGAGCTCTAGCTCAGCTTTGGCCCTTCTAATTTTCTCCCTGCGCAACCTCGCTACACCTTTGTAGTCCTCCTGAGTTGCCCGCCCCTTCTTCCAGAGGTCATAGACTCTCCTCTTTCTCCTGAGTTCGAGCCAGAGCTCTCTAGTCAGCCAGGCCGGTCTTCTTCCCCGCCGGCTCGTCTTTCGGCACCTGGGGACAGCCCGCTCTTGTGCCTTTAGGACTTCCTCCTTAAAGAATGTCCAGCCTTCCTGGACCCCTTTGCCCATAAGAGCTGCCTCCCAGGGGACTCTGTCGACCAGTCTCCTAAACAGGCTGAAGTCCGCCCTCCGGAAGTCTAAGGTGGCAGTTTTGCCGACCCCCCTCGCCGCTTCTCCACGTATCAAAAACTCTATCATTTCATGATGGCTCTGCCCAAGACAGCCTCCAACCATCACATCGCTCACCAGTCCTTCTCTGTTGGTGAACAAGAGGTCCAGCGGGGCACCTTCCCTCGTTGGCTCACTCACCAGCTGCGTCAGGAAGTTATCTGCCACACGCTCCAGGAACCTCCTGGACTGTTTCCTCTCTGCTGTATTGTATTTCCAGCAGACATCTGGCAGGTTGAAGTCCCCCACAAGAACGAGGGCTAGCGATCGTGAGGCTTCTCCCAGCTGCTTATAGAGTAGTTCATCTGTCTCCTCATCCTGGTTGGGTGGTCTGTAACAGACTCCCACCACAATATCTGCCTTGTTGGCCTTCCCCCTGATTCTGACCCATAGACACTCCACCCTATCATCACCATCATCGAGCTCTAAACTATCCAGACTCTCCCTGACGTATAGGGCTACCCCACCACCTCTCCTGCCTCGCCTATCCCTCCTGAAGAGTTTATAGCCATCCATCGCCGCACTCCAGTTGTGCGAGTCACCCCACCACGTTTCCGTGATGGCCACCATATCATAGTTTTCCTGATGTACAATGGCTTCCAACTCCTCCTGCTTGTTGCCCAGTACAATGGCTTCCAACTCCTCCTGCTTGTTGCCCAGACGAGGCGGGCGAGGCTGTCAGCTCGGTCCCATCTGGGGTGCCAAAACTGTTATCCCACAAGCGTGAGGTCGTTTACCCGGTGTGCGGGACGCCAATATACACACAGGGCAGAGGCATTTTATTTCATGTCTGTGCAGAGATGGGTGGTAGGCGGTAGCTCCGCAAAGCTAGCGCAAAGTTCGGTCATGCAGGTACGGTATTTATACGGTCTAGTTATACTTAGGCATAAATAATTACACAAAGCAGTTTTCTATTGGTCTGCATTTCTCTTATTTCAACTTAAAGCTACAGCGCTACTTCAATGTGCTGCACACGCTCAGAGGTGAGGGCACTCTGCTTGGGCCAGGGTCTCCGGCTCGAGAGGTGTGACTTTTAGTATTATAATGAGGACAGTTTGCCTGAAGGTGCTTTTTATCACACTTCTACTAGTAGGTTCACATGGTTCCCAAAACATGGTAATTAGCTTTCCTGTTTCTCCAGGATGTGCTTCTCTCCCAAGGACAGTAATGCTTGTTTAGACGTTCCCCTTTGCAGTCTGAATCCCCCTTATGGGCTTTACATAAGCCCTGGCCTTCCACCAGCTCCTGTTAGACTACACCTGCGCTGGCAGATGGCCGGGGCATCGCCGTCATTTCTGTGCTGCTGTACTGGACAGGCTGGAACTCCATTGTGAACTCTAGTCAAAGGGGCCGTGACCTGTGGATGACTCCACGTGGGAGCAGGACACCCCAAAGTGTCTGTGGCCGTGGATAAGCCGATGCCACAGCAGGTACCTCTTGACACATCCGTGGCCGTGCTTATTTCTGTGCTGCAGCAGGTATACCTCTGAAGGGATACTGGCTCAAGGATAAGCGCACGCTGGAAAAAGGTACACCTCAAACAATCTATAGCTGTAGATAAGTCCATGCTGCAGCAGGTACGCCTTGAAGCATCAGTGGCTGTGCATGAGGTCACGCTGGAGCACCTGAAAGCATGTGGCCTTAGATAAACCCACGGCAGAGCAGGTACACCCCTGGAGGGATTGCAGCTGTCGGTAAGGGCACGTTGGAGTAGGTTTACTTCTGAAGGGGCTGTGGCTGTGGGCGAGGCCGTGCTGAAGCACGTATATATCTCAAGGCACAGTGGCCTATGGAGAAGGCCATGCCGGAATGGGGCACCTCAAAGCAACTGTGGCTGTGCATAAGTCTATGCTGCAGCAGGTAGAGCCCTGGAGAGACTGGCTCATAGATGAGGCGCCACTTGGAGCAGGTACTCCCCTAAGGGACCGCAGTCTGTGGATAAGTCCAAGCCAGAGCAGGGGCAAGGGGAGGAGCTCATGGCAATGTTAAACCCAATGGTCTGATCCAAAGGGATCAGGGGTGGAGACTGTAATGGAAATGCCTTTAAATTGTTGTAACCCAGGATTTGACTTGCATGCTATGGGAATGACTATAGCAGGAACCACCTGAACCAATGCAGGACAAGCCTTACAAGAAGCAGTGCAAGTGCAGCAGTAACCCAACCTGAGCTGTCTTATGATGTATATGAGCTTGGAACATCGATCGTGCAATCGACACGTGAATACCGGATGGCCTTTCCAAGACTCATTTAGCAAGGAACAAAGAAAGTTGTGGGTACGAGGAGCCTCACGCATAGCTTTCCTATCGTGTGTAATTTGACTACGAGCCGGCTGCTTTATCTATAAATATGACAGCCAAAGCGAGCTGCCTTTGAGCTCTCCCTGCTAGGCAGCGTGGCTGTATAGCGGTGATCTCCCCTTGAGCTGGAACACCTCTCAAGGTCGCTCCTCGAGGCAGAGAGACCTTTTACCAACAGCAGATCTTTGGTAAGTGACCTATATCACGCGTAACCTTGTAGTAGGGCAACATTGATAAATTTTGCGTATGTAATCCCTTAGACATAAACCGTTGTCCGAGTCTGAGACTAAGATTGGACCTAGCCGCACCTAAGCTCCATCAGGAGTTTAGAAAGCAAGGGGTCTTCTCTGAACCCGGTGACTCAAGGGGAGGGTCCTCCGTACCCTTTTGTATTCCCGGTCTCTCTACGAATCATTCTAACTCGAGTGTAACCCAATTTTCCTTTGTAGGTTTCTTCCATGCAGTAATTAATAGAGTGAACCTTGCCACTGAACTTTGTTAAGTTGCACTTTTACAACATCATATTAAAACCATTTTTTTCCAATACCTTTGACAGTGATCTTCTTTTTTTAAGCAATCTAAAGCGCTCTTTTGCAACAAACCGGTGTCGTTGGCAGGATGGCAAGTAGTATTGCTGTTTACTTATGGAAGCGTGGAATAAGTCCAAGTCCCAGATTCTCAGAAGAATGGGCTCGTGATAAGTAGCATAATTAGGAAGCCGTGAAAGAACAGCTAAAAGTGGCCAGGGGACATACAAAGGATGGAAAAGGGAAAGGAATTACTGGCAAAATGCTAGGTACCTGTTTAGAAGCTGCTTATCGGGATAGGAAAAAGAACAATAAAAAGGAGCAGGACCTAAAAGAAGAAATAGAAGGCAGAAAGGCAGCTGAATTAATACTGTCTTTGAAAATGGAGCAGCTGCAGCAACAATTACAGGAAGAAAAGGAGAAAACACAAAAGTTGGAAGAAAAGATCGAGATGGTGCTCATGCAGCCCTGCATCCCCCTAATGCCATGCCAATTAGGAAACTCATAGTGTCCCCAGAGGATTGGGATGGTGATACTGGGGTGATCCAGATGACCATGAAGAAGAAAATGCTAACCCGCTACCCTTTCCGGACTCCTCCGAATATAAGACTAGGCGCATTATTAAAGCGGAATACTCTGAAGGACCTGGAGGAGGCGGTCAGCGATATAGTATGCAAAGCACTCCATGGGATGCATTACGACTGGCAAAATTACAAGAGAAATACAGCAGAAAGCCACGTGACACTGAAACTGAATATTTGCGGTGCGTCTGCCTCGGCGGTGGTGACCGAATAACGTTGAGTGGAGACAAAGCAAACTGTTATTGGGGTAGAGGAATTTCCTTAAACCTAGGACCCAACCTGACAGATGAAGGCCATTCTATCACCAGTAGGGTAGCCTACTGGGCTGGGGGAATAGATGCCTTGGATTGAGGTGAACCTTCTGTAAGTCCCGTCCATTCCCTAAGTGAACTCTCCGCTGCCATCGCCAAAGCCACCTGCATATGCATAAATGTGGAGAGTCCAGTGACACCCCGATATCTGCTACGGTAGATTACAACAGGCTAAAGCCACTAATTAGGGGAGCCCTGGCAATTCTTAAGCCTTATTTAATTGCAAAATGGGATGAGAGTAAAAGAGACACAGGGCAAAATGAGGAATTTGATGGTGACGATCCCCACAGACAACTCCCTACATGGGCAGAATTAACGCATGGTATTGTAAATCGTAGCCACGATTAGGGTGGGATGATCTGTCGACCGAGAAATCGGACCCAAGATCCCAAACAAGAGATCATCAAATGCGACCGGTAAAACAAACACCCCCCACAGGGAACAGGAACTAAACCAAGGGAAAATACACCTAGAGACCCACAAGCAGAGTCTCGGGAGTAGAGAAATGAACTGTGGAGGAGAGCATTGGCACTGGGCATTCCCAGAGCTGCGATTAAGGGACAGCCTACTAGCGTTATCCTGAATCTAACTCAGGCGTTTCAGAAACACGGCGACGGAGAAAGGACAGAAGTACTCCAAATACTCCGGCGCCATTGCCAGCTCCGAGAAAGAGCGACAACTCTTTCCTCCCCCTTAAGGAGGAATTCCAAAGCTTGAGATCAAAAAACAAATAACGCCAGGAGAGCAATTGGGCCGGTCTGTCCGGCAAGTGGAAGCCTAGCCATGGCTACATGAAGGAGGCCCTTATATTTTAATTCCAGTTGGCCCTCAGTGACAACTGATAACATTTCTAATAGATACGGAAGCAGAAATTTCAATACTAACACAACAAAATGCCGAGAAGCTGGGCGTGTGACCCTGTGACGGTGTGCTTCCCCAGCCCCCGACCTTTATCTCCTGCAACCCTGCTCAGGTGATAACCACGGGTGGCGATTGTAATGGACGCATCTGGTCACGATGGCTGCGTCGGCTCAAAGTGGATTCGGGAGACAGACAGCAACACGAGAGCCTAGGGCTATTGTGCAATGCACCCACCAAAGAAACTAAAATCTGTGGTCGGCATGCAAATATGACTATGGGTCAATCGTCTTATCCCCCGTAAATAGCGAGCAGCCCGAGAGCCCTTGGAGCTCTCCTGCACGGCAGCGGGCTGCACGCCGGGACCTCCCCTTGAGCGGGGACGCCTCTCAAGGTTACTCCTCGAGGTTGAGAGATTCCGTGCCGCAACAGGTTCTCGGTAAATGACTAATAGCATGCTAAACTTTGAAATCTTAGCTAAGCGATATAAAGGATTGATTGCGCGCATATAGTCCTTTAGACATAAACCGTTGACCGAGTCTGGGACTAGGACTGGATCTAGCCGCACCTAGACTCCTCTCTGAGGAGGAGTTTAGAAAGCAAGGGGATCTTTTTCCGAACCTCATGACTCAACGGAAGGATCTCCCTGACAGTTTTGTCTGACCCTGTCCTCTATGCAGTAAATAATCAAGTGTACCTCGCCATCAAATCTTGTTAAACACTGTCGCATTGAACTTTGTTAACTCCCTATTCCGTATCAATAAACTATATTTTTACTTCTCTGTTGCGAGTGAAGCGCGCCATCGCTCCGTCCGCGACAGACTCGGACGGCAGACAGTTAAAATAACCGGAGTGAACGGAGCGAGTGTTACTTGCCAAGCCGTGAAAGTTAATTTATGGCTCCCGAGCGAGAAGTGCATGTCGTCTACTTGCTTTACAATCAAAGATCACAGTGAAAATGTTTTGAGTTTTGATGTTTTGAACAGCTGAACTTGGCGCCTGCCTGACAGCAGCGTACGGTCCTGCGGTTCAAATATCAATCCTAACCCCGATAGAAATCGGGAGAATGCAGCGCACGTACTCCGCGCAGCCCCTGCGCTCCCCGATTCCAAGACTACTAATGTACTCTGATACCCGATTTCTGCTGCGGCACAAAATGGAATTTCCAAAGTAATAGCAGACTTGGAAAAATGGCACATTATTTCCAGAAACCCACTCCCCATACAATTCACCGGTCTGGCCAGTCCAAAAGCCAAATGGGAGATGGTGTCTGACAATTGATTATCGGTACCTAAA
This sequence comes from Mycteria americana, assembly GCF_035582795.1. NCBI lineage: Eukaryota > Metazoa > Chordata > Aves > Ciconiiformes > Ciconiidae > Mycteria > Mycteria americana. The sequence continues at coordinate 71,650,210 of NC_134370.1, read as the reverse complement.
TGCCAACGCAGCTCTGCTAATGGCTGCAGTACCTAGTATTGCAACTTTGACAGCCACGCTACGACCGGCCGCACACCCGTGGACGGCAGTGCTAGATGTGAAAGATATGTTCTTTATGGTCCCCTTGCAGGAGGAGGATAAAGAGAAATCTGCTTTTACTTGGAAAGGCATACAAGACACTTTTAACAGACTCCCACAGGGATATAAACATTCACCCACGATTGCTCATGCTGCGCTCGCCGAGTTCTTACAGACAGTCTCACTCAAGACTCAAGACGTTTCAAGACATTTCAAAACGTGAAACTGTACCAATATATAGATGATATCCTAATCAGAGGGACCTCCGCTGAAGAGGTGGGGGAAGCGGCAGCTTCCCACTAGAATTGAAATCCCACTAGAAAAATGTCAGGGATCGAGTAGAGAAGTAAACTTTTTAGGTACTTGGTAGATTGCAAGTAGTGTGGCAATCCCACCGGACACCCTAAGTAAAATAGAACAGTTACAGATGCCCCAATCTAGGAAACTTCTCCACCAGAAGGAATTGCACAGAAACCCACCACTGGAAAATGGTACGCCTACCTGATGGTAGTAGCAGATGAAATGCAATTGACTGAAGGACATACAAAAATTTCCAAATTACAAATACCTGTAAACACTGACCCCCTAGCACTAAAAGAGCCATGGAAACCCTCACCGATTCTCAATGCGCCTCCCCTCGCTGAGAAAACACCGACCGAAGGCATTTGGTTTACCAATGCCTCGGCAAAGAGGGTAAACGGCAAACGGCGGTAATAAAGCCGCTGCATTAGAAATTACCGCCGGCAAACAAGTAATAGAAGGTGGGGAAGGTAGCGCACAAGTGGGAGAACTAAGGGCAGTTGTTCTAGCAGCACAAAACGGAGCAAAAGTTATCTTATATCGACTCCTAGGCCGTGTGGGCAGGTGCCACGCAATGGCTTTGTCAACGGGAAGCCCTAAATTGGAAAGTAAATAGATCCCCAGTTTGGAGAACTGAAGACTGGCAATTACTATTAGATATAGCCAAACAGGCACCCTTTAAACTAGGATGGGAAAAAGGCCATGTACACAATGACCAACCAGCCACAAAATGATTCACCAACAAGTAGATGTATTAGCCAGAATTAGGGGAACAAAAACAGGAGATACACCAGATCCCAAATGGTACCGACGGGGGGAACGATTACATCAAAAATTAGGCCCCACAGGCCAAGAAGCACTTTATTTTGCAGCCCACAGCTGAGGTTGGCCTCTAAACAGGAAAACATGTGAAATCATCCTTACAGAATGCCCCCAACGTAAATTGAAGTTGCAAACAGATCACCCTGCTACAACAGCACCCCTACATATTAATGAGGGAAAAACCCTCTGGTCAACATGGCAAATTGATTACATTGCATCCTGTTGTAGTTTTGTTAGTTTTAACCTTACTATGTTTATTGCTTATAATCGTTCTGTATACGAAAGCTTGGCAAAAAATGAAACAAATTATATCAGTCCAGGAGGTAAAACGCATACAATCAATTGATTCTGTACGTAAAAGAGTATATAACTCACATTAATTAGGACGCTTAAATTAAACAGCTTATCAAATAATTGGACTCTTACCACTGATCTGCAATACATCACATATTTATGACACAGAGGCAAGAGGTAACCGTGCTACCGCTCCATGAGTCGATAAAGCGGATTGACTGTAGTCACGGGGTGGAGCGTGATGGATGCGCTCGACCTCTTAACCAAGCTAGCAATAGGTGGGTACAGGCTCCAAAGGAGGTAAAGGCCTGAGCCGCGGCCGGGCCGAAAACTCCTCCGGTTCCGATCTGTTCCCTGAGAACCCACAAAGAAGCCGAGTGACACGGTGAGCATCGATGCGTATGAGCTTGGAACACCGATCATGTGATTGACACATGAATAGCAGATCGCTTTTCACAGACTCGTTTATCAAGGAACAAAGACAGTTGTGGGTACAAGGAGCCTCACGCATAGCTTTCCTATCGCATGCAATTTGGCTACGAGCCAACCACTTTATCTATAAAAATGACAGCCTAAGGGAGCCTTCTCTGAGCTCTCCTGGTCATAGACTGACACTGGTAACAGACGCAGATTCAGGAAGGGTTCCGAGAGGAAGAGAGGGGTGCAAAGTGCCCTGCCAATCTAAAACAGGGCTCTGGGGCATAGGAGATGTCTCACGAGACCTTGGTAAAGGGAGCAGAGGAGTCCTGAGGGGGCCCGAGAGACCCAAGAAGACTCAGAGATAACAATGAGGAACTCTGAAGGGGTTTTCAACCAAATACAGATGTCATCAGGAGGCTGAGCACTGAATGAAGGCATCCTAGATGGCAAAGCTCTGAAGTGCGCTCTGAAGTGGACAAAACAAATAAACCAAAAAATCAAAATGGAGCCAAAGTACTACAAGAGTGTTGTGGAGTACAAGAAAGGACTCAGATGACATTGTTATAGACAGTAGAGGAATGAGGAGGCAGCAGAGTAAAAAAAGAAGGTTTGGAGACCCAGTGAGGGCCTTGGAGTCTCAGGAGGGCATCTAGGCAAACTAGAGATGACTGAGCGAGAGAGGAACCGAATAGAGACACCCTCGATGGCAGAGAGAAAGATAAAGGAGTGCCGCGTGGCAAAGAAAGACCAGCCTTGGGGCAGATCTCTGCATGATATTCTTAAATTGCTTACTAACCTTAGACAAAACCAAAACAATATTCCCGAGCGATACCGATAGACGTATCTTAACTACCCAAGGATGTTCAAGATACTGAAAAGTTATTGTAACAAAGGAGGAAACATTGTAGAAGGTAGTCAAGGTGTCGTTTTGTATTTCCTCCATAAAAAAACCTCTCAAAGGAAGAAGTATAATTGCTAATTGTCTTCATGAGGTGGTACTCAACATACGGTAATGGTTTCAGTATGAAAATTAGATGCCAAAGTAAACTCAAGGTCACTGTTTTAATAACAAATCTCCCAGGCAAAACATCGCTAATCACTGCAGAGCACAGGAAACTGCAAAAACCAACACCGATCTTTAACATGTACAGCAAAAAAATGAGCATGGTGTGGATCGGATAAACCAATATCGAGAACAGATGAATCCATACCGTGACCCGCAACTATTAACATATCTGAATTCCTTAATACGGTCTGGTTAATCTGTTATTATCTCAAACCATTCATGCCCCCACATTGGGCGCCAAAAAGGACCGTGGTGGTTTAGCCCCAGTCGGCAGATAAGTACCACACGGCCGCTCGCTCGCCCTCCTGCCCCGGTGGGATGGGGGAGAGAATCGGAAGAGCAAAAATAAGAAAACTCCTGAGTTGAAATAAGAACACTTTAATAATTGGAACAAAATAATAATAATAAATTGTAAAGAGAAGGAACACAACAAGAGAGCAAGAGAGGAACAAAACCAAGGGAAAAACCCCAAGATTAAAATACGATACATCGTCCTCCTGCCATTGAAGATTTATATACTACTTGCTTCCCCACAAACACCCACCTGTCTCAACTTAATTGTCGATCCAGAGGCAACACCAAGCAGGCCACGGCCCGAGGCTCAACCGTCCCGCTTAGCCTAGATCTATTACTTAAACTGCAAGAAGTCGTCAAACCACCCACCGACACACAAAAATTACAGTTACTGCCAGATGACTCAAATATAGGCAGAGACTGGTAGGCCAAAAGAGGTACGGGTAGCAAATGACCGTGGCTGGTGTAATCACAGACTCTTCCTTTATGGACAAATAACTCCCAAATGACTCCACGAACTGCAGCATGGAGAACCCCTCGGGAGGCAGCACGCTCGCACGAGAGTGCTGACGTATATGGCGCAGGAGACCGGGCTGCCCGTAGCTGCTTGCATGCAGAACGCTACTATTAGATAACACTGCACTATAAAGTCTTAAGACAAAACGGCGTAGGAGTTACAGGAGACCTGAGTGCAAACAGATACCGAGCATGACAGGACAGGCGCCCAAAGTCTAATGGAAACCCCTCAGACCCAAATGCTGGATGAGAGATGCTTCTTGCCAAAATACGAGCTCAATGAGGAAAAGCCAAAGGTGATGCAGACCGAGCTAGTAAAATCTCAGTGCAGAAGTATTCATTACTTCAGACGGCAGGATGGTTCTGCCAGGTCAGTCAAGCCAATCACCGGGTTCTAATGCCAGCCCAGCGGTGTCCATGATATCTCTCGCAGCCTCCCATGTAATAGACAGCTCCCCTGTCCGGGACCACGTTTTGCATGTCCCAGGCCCTCCCCTCACCCACGCTGAAGATCAAACAGAACACATAAGGACTCTGCTTCATCGCCTCGGCCTCCAAAAGAAACTTCCTTCCTCCGCTGACGGTCGACACGGATATCCTCGTGCTGTTCCTTGAATGCAGGCTGGCCTTGGGTGCCTGTACTGCCAAAGGAAGAGAAAATGATTATGCTCTTATATTTAACGTGCTATGCACGTTATAACGTGCTCCATCAGCCTCTTGTTCTTCAGGAAATCAAAAGCAAGCTACCATTCCCATTGCTACATAACAGAAATTTATGCAGGAGATGGCTGAGCCGGACCTCCAGAAACGGAAGACTGCTATGACCCTGCTTTGCCTTTTGGCGACAGCACCCGCCATCGGTGTGCCTCAAACCCCTTTGTGAGTCACTAGGAAAATCAGATACAATTAGTTCAAAACACCTGGCAAAGAAGGTATGACCTTAAAACACGTGTACCCCACCTCATCCCAAAACCACTAAGATAGCTGGCTTCCTCCCGCACGAAACTCAAATCTTCAACAAATGCACAAAACAGAACAACATGACACCAAACAGAACAAAATCCTGACCCTCTGACACACTCTGAAAGGCATTAGCCCACGCACATCATAGATGCTCACACTGTGGACCCACATAGGGCAAATGGGCAACGCTCCGGGCAGGCGGATGCCCGCCCCAAACAGGCGATGGCCTGCAGCGGGCGGGGTAAGAAAAGAAGGCTTAGAGACACAGTGAGGTGTCTCAGGAGGGCATCTAGGCAAACTAGAGATGACTGAGCGAGAGAGGGACCAAACAGACACCCTCGATGGCAGAGAGAAAGATAAAGGAGCGCTGCGTAGCAAAGAAAGATGGGAGGCTCTGACGGAACAAGAAAGATAGAAAGCAAGATAATATGCTACAAGGTGCTGTGGAGAACGAAGAAGGGCTCAGGAGGCATTGTGACCGTGAGGAAAGGGATGTTGAGGGGGGCTGACGGACAAAAGGTGGCTTGGGACAACAAGGAGGAACTCGGGTGATCATCTGAACGGAGTACAGATGGTCTCAGGTGGCTAGGCACTGAACACAGGGATCCTAGATAGCGTAGAGGAACAAATGAGTGCTCTACAGCTCAAATTGCTACAAGATGGATGTGGAGCACAAGGAAGGTCTTGGGAGGCATGGTGACTGGGAGAAAAAAAATGTCCTGAGGGAACCAGAGAGACAGAAAAAGGACTGGGGACATGACGATTAAATCCAGAGGGGATCTGAATCAAGTAAATGTGTCATCAGAGGGCCAGGGAACAAAGAGAGGCACAGCTAGAGGGAAAAGAGGACAGAATGCCTGGGCTGCATCACAGATACGGACTCAGGAAGCCTTCTGAGGGAACAAGAAGGGTTCAAGGTCCACTACAAAGCTAAAAGTGTGCTAAGGGCAACCTTGAAGGCATCGATAGGCATCATGACACCATCAGAGGGGTCCCAAATGGGCCAGAGAGACCAAAGGCAGCTCAGGGACACAAGGAAGAAGTCTGGAGGGGATGTGAACAGAGTAGATACAGCCTCAGGAGGCCTGGGACCAAATAGAGGCACCCTAGACAGCAGACAGGATGATAAAAGCTCTCCAGTCACAAACCAACCGGAGGACGGGGTTCGGAGGTAACGAGAGAGGATCAAAGTCCGCTACGGAGCAAAAACAGGACTGCGAGACACAAAGAAGGTCTCGGGAAGCACGGTGACTGGCACCAGAGGGGTCATGAGAGAGACCCCTAAAAGGGAGGTAAAGTGCAAACAAAATGCTGTGGAGCACAAGGAAAGTCTCCGGAGGCATCCTAGATGGCACAGAAAAGAACAAGAGCACTCTTTTTTGGGAACTTAAGAGATCTTAGGAGAGGTGCGATTGCAACAAAGCGAGTCCAAAGGGGGCTCACGGAGCTAAAAGCGTGCTGCTCGGAAGGCATCGTGACAGTAGCAGAGGGGTTCTGAGAGGGACAGGCACAAGAAGGCTCGAGGACACGATGAAAAAGTCCAGAGGGGATCTGAACAGACTACAGATGTCCTCAGGGGACCAGGGACTGAACAGAGGTGTCCTAGCTAGCACAGAGGACAACATGAGTGTCCTGGAGATGAAAGATGTCATCGGGAATGGTTCTCAGGAGCAAAAAGGGTGCAAATTGCGCTACGGAGCCACAGAGGGCCGTGGGGCACGAGGACGGCCTCAGGAGGCACGGTGACGGCAGAGGAAGGGTGCCGAGAGCGAGAGAGACAGACAGAAGGCGGCTCTGGCATGCAACGCAAAACTCAAGAGGGTGTCCCAGCGATGTCCTCAGGGGATGAGCGACCGAATGGAGACATCCTAGATGGCAGTGAATAAGGTAAGAGAGCTGTGGGGCACAACAAAAGCCTGAGGAGGGGTTCTGTCCAAATAAGAGAGAGACACAAAGAGGGCTGCAGAGCTCAAAGGGTGCCGTGGGGCACGAGGACAGTCTTGGGAGGCGTCATGACAGGAACGAGGGGGCTCCGGGGGGCGGGGGAAATGTGGACAAAGAGACAAACAAAAGATTGCTGACACAATGAGGTACTCTGGAGGGAATCTGAACAGAGTAGAGATGTCCTCAGGGAACCGGGGACCGAACAGAGGCATCTGACGTGGCGGAGCAAAGGTAAAAGTGCTCTGAGGGAAAATGAAAGCCTGAGGAAGAGTTGTCTCTGAGTAAGAAAGATACAAAGCCTGCTGCAGAACTAAAGGATGGCCACGGAACACAAGGGCGCTCGCAGGAAGCGTCGCGACAGAAACAGAGGGGTGCCGAGATGGCCAGAGAGACACAAGGCGGCTTGAGGGCACAAAGGCACTGGGGAGGGGATTTGAACAGAGTACAGAGGTCACGAGGGAGACGCTGACCCACTAGAAGCAAGTGAGATGGAGGAGAGGACAAAAAGACTGCTCTGAGGAAGAGGGAGGAGATGTTCTTACAAACCGAGAGGTACTGTCCTGGTTTCAACTGAAACAGAGTTAATTTTCTTTTTAGTGGCTGGTATGGGGCTATGTTTTGGATTTGTGCTGAAAACAGTGTTGATAATACAGAGATGTTTTAGTTGTTGCTGCACTAGTCAAGGACTTCTCAGCTTCCTATGCTCTGCCAGGTACACAAGAAGTTGGGAGGGGACACAGCCAAGGTAGTTGATCCAAACTGACCAAAGGGCTATTCCATACCATAGGACATCATGCCCAGCATATAAAGCTGGGGAAGAAGAAGGAAGGGGGAACGTTCGGAGCGATGGCATTTGTCTTTCCAAGTAACCATTACGCATCATAGAGCCCTGCTTTCCTGGAGATGGCTGAACACCTGCCTGCCCATGGGAAGCAGCGAACGAATTCCTTGCTTTGCTGTGCTTGTGCGCACGGCTTTTGCTTTACCTATTAAACTGTCTTTATCTCAACCCACGAGTTTTCTTACTTTTGCTCTTCCGATTCTCTCCCCCATCCCACTGCGGGGGGAGTGAGCGAGCGGCCGTGTGGTGCTTAGTTGCCGGCTGGGGCTAAACCACAACAGTCCTTTTTGGCACCCAACGTGGGGCTCGAAGGGTTCCAGATAACGACAGGTTTGATTGGAATGTGCTAGATCAAAGTTATAGTTGTTATTGCTGTTTAGCTATTAATCGGCAGGCTTCTGTGCTTGCCATGGGGCTTGCTTGCCTTACTGTATATTACAGTCTAGGGCTCGTTAGTGGCTGCTTTTTTACCTTTGCTGCTTGCCGTGCTGCTGTACTGCTTATCACCTTACTCTGCTGTGCCTGGGAACATGCTGATAACAGCAATGGCGACGCGCCTGGGCTGGCCGATAGCCAGGGCGTCGCTGCTGTTTCTGTGCTCCTGGACTGGACGGGCTGGAACTCCAGTGTGAACTCGAGTCAAAGGGACTGTGACCTGTGGATGAATCCACGTGGGAGCAGGACACCCCGAAGCGTCCGTGCCCGTGGATAAGCCCATGCCACGGCAGGTATATCTTGAAACGTCTGCGGCCATGGTTATGTCTGTGCCACAGCAGGTATACCTCTGAAGGGATTGTGGCCCAAGGATAAGTCCACGCTGGATAAGGAGCACCTCGAAGCATCTGTGGCTGTGGATGAAGTCCATGCTGCACCAGGTACACCTCGAAGCATCAGTGGCTGTGCATGAGGCCATGTTGGAGCAAGTTTACTTCTGAAGGGACTGCATTCTGTGGATAAGTCCAAGCCGGAGCAGGGGCAAGGGGAGGAGTTCATTGCAAAGTTAAACCCGATGGTCTGGTCCAAAGGGACCGGGGCTGGAGACTGTAATGGAAATACCTCTAAACTGTTGTCAGCCGGGATTTCAGCTGCACGTTATGGGAATTACTATAGCAGAAACCCCTTGTTGCTAGCCAGGCTAGGAGCAAGGGGAGGAGCTCATTGCAATGTTAAACCCTATAACCTGGCCCAAAGGGACCAGTGGTGGAGATTGTAATGGATATACCTTTAAATTGTTGTAACCCAGGATTTGAGTTGCATGTTATAGCAATTACTATAGCCGGAACCACCTGAACCAACAGAGGACAAGCCTTACAAGAAGCAGTACAAGTGCAGCAGTGACCCCCACCTGAGCTGGCTTTGCTGCCCGATAACTCCACGCAACCCACCTACAAAATTTAAGAAGCAACAGGGTATGTGACAAACAAGAAACAAAAAACAGGGATAAACAGCTCGATAAAAGTTGACATAGAAAGAAAAATTAAAAAGCAAAAGGGTAGAAGGAAGAGAAGAAAAAAATTAAAAATAGAGATAGCAAACTAGATAAAAGTAGGCATAGAAAAAAAATGAAAAAGAAAGGCCTTAAAGGAAGAAAAAATAAAATACGGGGACAGCAAACTAAATAAACAAAGACACAGAAACAAAATCTAAAAAGCGACAGGGTATGGCACAGACGAGCATGAAATAGAAAATACAGACAGTGAACTGGATAAAAGTAGATAGAGAAAAACATTCAAAAGCAACGTGACACAGAAAAGTTTGTAAATAATAGGGTTAGACATCTGGGTAAAAGTAGAAAGAAAAACATTTGAAAAGTCACAACGTACAGCACAGATAGGAAAAAATAAATGAGAGAGACAGAAAAAAATACATAGAAGAATGTATTTTTTTCTGTCTCTGGCACGCACAGGCGCAGACGGTGTGGAGGGCAGTGCTAGCAGAAGGGCAAAAAGCTTTGGGGAGCCAAACAGCCTGAAAGGGAGACAGAGGCAGGTACAGGCAAGGAGGCAGGCAGAGGTCTGGAGAAGCACGGCAGAGAGAGGCCTGGACGCACGCGAAAAACACAGAAACAAAAATTCTAAAGTTTTTTCAATTCAAAAGACATCAAGAGAGAAAAAATTCAAAAATAGCAAAAAACCTAAATAGATGGAGACATAGAAAGAAATTTTTAAAAGCAACTGGGTACAGGACAGACTAGAACAAATTAAAAAACAAGGACAGCAAACTGGATAAAGATAGACGAGGAAAGACAATTTAAAAGCAACAGGGTACAGGACAGACAGGAAAAAATAAAAAAAGAGACAGAAAACAAGGTAAAAGTACACCTAGAAACAAAATTTCAAAAAGAGAAGAATTATGAGAGTAAAAAATTGAAAAATAGGGACAGTTAACTAGAAAAAAAAAGACAAGGTGCAGAGCAGAGGGAGTCACTGAAAAGAGAGACAGGTCACTGCGTAGAGGGAGACCTAGAAACGCCATTTTCCTCAGCAATGCGGAAGAAGGCAGTGTGGGAAGAGTGAAATAATAGCAGGTGGGGACCTGGAAAGGGAGAGGCACAGAAAGGAAATGTAGAAGGTGACGGTGTGGAGGGCAGTGCTAGCAGACGGGCAAAAAGCTTTGGGGAGCCAAACAGCCTGAAAGGGAGACAGAGGCAGGTACAGGCAAGGAGGCAGGCAGAGGTCTGGAGAAGCACGGCAGAGAGAGGCCTGGACACACGCGAGGGATGCGCGACTCACCGCAGCTCCTGGCACCGCCGGGAGACCTTCAGCACCCTGTGGCTTCTCTCTCAGCCTCTGCCCCTTCCTCCTCCACAGTGCCAGCTGCCTCGCCCGCACAGGTGCCTCAATGCTCCTCTCCCAAGAGGCTTCCCAGAGACACGGTGGCTCACGCGTGCAGCTGATGGGGGCACCGAGCTCCCGGCACCACGTGCTGGTGGTGTGCTCTGTCGGGGATGGCTGGGAGGGATCCTTCCCGGCTGTGGAGACCGGCTGTTCCTTGCTGGAGGCAGCTGCCTGGGGAAGCCCCTTCATTTCACTCCTCAGCCAGCTCCCGCAGGCAGGCATGCCTAGGCAGACCCTCCCCATGTAGAGCCCCTCAGCACAGCAAGGCCAGCCTCATCTTCACCCTTTTTAAACCCTAGGGCCAGCCCCAGCCCCAGCCCTTTTTAAACCCCTGGCCCAGCCCCATCCTCACCTCATGGGTCCCACCTGTGCTGCCCCGGGCCACAGCTGGAGCCCATGTGGAACAGGGGGCTAATTACCCCAACCCTCACAAGCCAGACACAGCCAGCAACCTGGCACTGGCATGGGCATATGCCACCACCGAGATGGTGCCACCATGGGCAGATACTGCCGCCAAGCTGGCACAGGGGTGGCAGACTTTATTTTGCAGCCCAAAGCCAAGGTTAGCCTCTAAACAAGAAAAGATGTGAAAGCAGCCTTACAGGATGCCAGTCCAGTGGTGTCCATGATATCTCTCATAGCCTCCCGTATAACAGACAGCTCCCCTGTCCGGGACCACATTTTGCATGTCCCAAGCCCTCCCCGCACCCATGCTGAAAATCAAACAGAACAATTAAGGACTCTGCTTCATCACCTCAGCCTCCAAAAGAAGCTTCCTTCCTCCGCTGACGGTCGACACGGATATCCTCGCGCTGTTCCTTGAATGGGGGCTGGCCTTGGGTGCCTGTACTGCCAAAGGAAGAGAAAATGATTATGCTCTTGTAACGTGCTCCATCATCCTCTTGTTCTTCAAGAAATCAATAGAAAGCTACCATCCCAAATGCTACGTAACAGAAATTTGTGCAGGAGATGGCTGAGCCCATCCCCAGAAAGGAAAACTCTGCTATCACCCTGCTTTGCCTTTTGGCAACCCGCCACCGGTGTGCCCCAAACAGGCAAGGTCCCCTGCAGGCTGGCATCCAGCACAAGACCCAGGCGAGGTCCCCTGCGGGCTCGCATCCGCCACACACAGGCGAGGTCCCCTGCGGGCTGGTGTCTGCCACAAACAAATGATGTCCTCTTTAGCCTGGCATCCAGCATGCGCAGGAGAGGTCCCGCTTTGGGCTGGTGTCCGGCACGTGCAAGGCAGGACCCCCTTTGGGCTGGCATCCGTCACGCGCAAGGCAGGACCCCCCTTCGGGCTGGCGTCAGTCACACGCAAGGCTAGGTCCCGTTTTGGGCTGGCGTCTGGCACGCGCAGGCGCAGTATCCCAGGACCTCACCTGTGTAGGCTGGACACCAGCCCAAACGGGGACCTCACCCAAGTTTGCTGGACGTGAGCCCGAACGGGGACCTCACCTGTGTGTGCCAGAACCTGCAGTTCGGCCCTGCACCTTGGCGCACCCTGAACCTGCTAGGCCCTGCACCTTGGCCGCTCAGCCCTGCAGCTCGGCCAAGCTGCAGGGCCGAGCGGCCAAGCAGCATAGTGGCTGAACGGCCAAGCGGCATAGTGGCCGAGCGGTCGAGCTGCAGGGCCGAGCGGCCAATCTACAGGGCCGAGTGGCCGAGCGGCATAGTGGCCGAGCTGCAGGGCCGAGCGGCATAGTGGCCGAGCTGCAGGGGCGAGCTGCAGGGCCGAGCAGCCAAGCGGGCGAGCTGCAGGGCCGAGCAGCCTATCTACAGGGCGGACTGGCTGAGCTGCAGGGCCGAGCGGCCGAGAAGCCGAACGGCCGAACTGTGGGGCCGAGCGGCAGCACCGAGCGGCCGAGCTGTTCTCTTGGAAAGTCTAGATTTGACAGAAACTTCAGCAATGAGGTAAAAGCTTTACCCGAGCAATTTACTTTTCAACCTTTTACTACTTCTGAAAGATACAGAAGAAACCCTACTTTGATCCTGAATAAGTTAAGCAAGCAAAGATTTCACCTTGAGGAATGTAACAGTCTATTTCTGCCCCAACAAGGAAGCTACAGACTTGAGCCTGGAGAGAACCCAATGCTTGTCAGCTCTCCCAGCAGGTCCTTCTCAGCAGGCCGCTGGCATGTGTCAACTTTATTGGATTTAGGTACAATATAACAGAGGAACCTTTCCACCAGGCACTGCCTCCCAGAGGATAGGATTTTAAGGACGGGATTAGAAAATTGGCTGTCTCTATATTTACAAAAGGTTGCCACCTTGTGTAAACAGCTTGAGAGTATGCTTTGATACGGGCATATACAAGGCAACTCACACCTTAGGGTGGATGCAGTTAATATCCAAATCAGCCTATGCATAATGTTGCACTGTATAGCTGTGGATTTGCTGAACGGATGCACATGGCATTTACATTTTTTAAATTAAAAAAAGGGACACTGAGAAAATTGGATATGGATTTAAAACAAAGAGTAGCACTACCGAAATAATCCCTAGGATCAAACATTTACCGTGCACGAGGAATACCTTGAACAGCAGTGCCCCCTCCAGCCCAGTTCTGCAATACGAAGATGTGATTGCCTACATCTAGTCTTTACGCGAATAAAACCAGTTCATTCAACCTCTCCCGGCAGGATTTTCAAATCGAGATTTTCATAGTTTGTCTGGACTGGGTAGACTGACTAGATCGCTCTCTACTTTTCTCCAGGTGAGGCTTCCAAAACAAGAGACCAGCACTCCAAGCGAATTACTGTACGAGCAGAACGGAGAACAGAAGCATGACTTCTTGTGCCTCACGAGGCATACTGTTATTGAAACAGCTTCACATGGGCTTTTTCTTTTTTCCTTCTAACAGCACTAGAATGTTGACTCGTCCTAGCCTGTGACCCACTAAAACACTGAACTCCTTTACTCCAAGCAGATAAAAAATATCTTCCTATCAAACATCGTAAATAGGCAAAAAAAAATGTAGAGATAAAAACAAGCATCGCTATTTCATAAGGAAACTTGACTTTACTCGGCAAATTCCTGAGAGCTGAAGTCCTTCTTTGGAGCTGATCTATGATCTTTCTAAGTCCTCCTGCCAGCCCAGGACCACTGAGAACAGAAAAAAACACCTTCTGTGTGTCCGTGCTCAAACAAGGGAAAGAATTTCATTTTCCAGTTTCTTCTCTCTGCACATCTTCTCCTTCACGGCAGTATCAATTACAGGACAGGAGAAAACAAAACGATCTCGCCAAAGCACAGAAACGCACACCTGACAAACGCAGATGTAAAAGCATCGCCTTGGGAAATCGAGATGAGAGAACTCCATCCTTTCCTTTCAACCTGCGCTTCTGCAGCTGGCTGCCAGCCTCACCAACCCAGCTTGCCTTTGCTCCGTGGCATTTCCCCCCTCACCACATGCCAGGCATGGCATCTCCTTACTGTATATTCTTATGTGGCATCCCCTGCTGTCCCTTGCTCAGGCTCCTGATGAAGTCTGCTCCGCTCCTCCCTGCTCCTCTTGCAGGTGCAGAAGGCCACAGCACAGGAGGTACCTGCCCTTTCTGTGACGTCTGTTAAGGAAGATCTTTCCCCCGGAGTCTCTTTTTTGCCTTATCCATGACCTATTTTAATAAGCACTGTGAAGATACTGATATCTGAGGCAATCGGGCTGGCAGAGCTACCCCACAGCACCTGTCGGTCTGCCTCACGAATGGAGGAAAACATTGTTCTAGTTGAACCTCAAGTGCCAGGGCTTAAGCTAATCCCTTTTACCATGCTGCTGAAAGGTGCCTCGATCACGTACAATGACGGGACGATAGTAAACAAAGGAGGAAGCTTTAATGCTGGCCAGTATAACTCCTTCTAACAAAGCCACAATTCTGTTCCGGTTTGCTGCCTTTGACAGTTAAAAACGGAAATGCCGGACAACGTAGTTCACATTGCACATCTGGTCTTTTCTTGTCTGAAGTCTTTTTCTTCCTCGCTTTACCTCTTTATAATATTTGCCTTTTGCTTCAAGATGCTGGACGCATCTTGGCATTTGGTAGCTAGAGGACAGGGCAGTATGCTTGTAATGAAGTTCATCGCAGGTACGTCTGTACTGCAAAGGAGAACTTAAGCAAGCCACGCATCAACGTGCCAAATGAGTTTAATTCATGCAGAAGAGGGACCTACGTGTCACTGCGTACGGCTCTACCAAAGGCCTACGATGACATCTGAAATTAGAGATCAGCTAGACAACAGGTATGTTACCTGGGGAAGGAAAATACTTGTCTAGCCTCTCACAGTGATAGGCCAAGTCCAGAGAACATGAAATAAGCCAGAAGGGTCTCTCAAACTTGGGCTTCTCGCTCCTGCCTCAGCGCCTCAGCACCAGGCACGGCTGTCAGGAGCGCTGGCGCTTGTTGAACCCTGCGATTGGCAATTCCAGAATAATTTGATTCGTTTCTCGGTACCGCAAATAACCAAACTATATTCTGAAGTGTATACGTACACATACTTTAGAAAACAAACATTACCCTAAACATTTAATTTCAACTTTAAGTTTTCAACTCCTCTGAGCTGCCCAAAGACCCTCGAAGCTTCTGCAGAAGAAAGTGTCAGCAGACGGCCTGCAGAAGCAGGAAGGTGCGGGAGGGATGCCCCGGCAGACAGAGGCAAGCAGCGTGCTGGTGCCTCCTTGCAACAAAAGGGAGAAGGAGCTGAAATAACTCTAAGGCAACTCAGCTCTCACTTTCCGTTCTTTCCTGGACAGCACGTACCGAAAGAAAAAACTGTACAAGCATAATACACAAGCCCCATAGCCTGTAGTTCCCACTGTCCTATCTGCAGACTGCTGGGGCAGCAATATGCCCGCAAAGCACAACAGAATTTAACCTTTCCGTTTGCAGCGCTGTCCCTTGACGAGAAAGGGATCGGACATTTATTACCACAAAGTAGGGAGGAGCAGGACTTTGAAAAGACGGGGCTTTAGACTGTGCCTTGCTGTTGCAGAGTTCACGTTTTGAAGCAGAAAACACATGCCAGTACCAAATATAGTCTTCTTCCTTGCAGATACGAATCAAACAGCTCGGGATTACAGAGTAAGAATGCTACTGCGTTCACCCACTGTAATCCCAGAAACAGCGTTTTCTCGTCCAAAAGTGGTACTTGTGAAAGCCTAAAGCTCATCCAGAGCCTCCTGGCATCAACAATCTTTGGAGCAGACCCATAATTAAAAAAATTTAGCTCCAGACCTACAGCAGATGTAAATCATCTAAGCTCTACTGATGTCAAAATGTAAAACACTATTGAAAATCTGAAAATATGATCACAAGGATCAAATTTATGCTTGCTGCATCATCACTGATTTCAGGGGCTGCCTGCCCCTTTTACTGAAGCAGAAGCATCTTGTCACGTGAAATACTTAGTCAGATAAAGGCACTGAAGCTTTTCTGAGGTCATACCACACTCAAAAGTCCATTTTCCTCCTCTTTGCTCTTTGTCAAAGTTTGCTTTAGAAACAGAAGTACTTGTCAGAGACCGGAGATCTGGATCACAGACAGCACACCTGTTCCCTCCCTCGGCTCAAAATAAAGGTGTCCCCGCATTTGAAATAATACAAGGTGTGGTACCTGATGCGTGAATAGGGAGCGCAGCCACGCTAATTATCGGTGGCTTCAGGGCATACTTTAAGCTCTCTTGTTCCTCTTTATACTTTTGAAAACAGCAAATAGCCCCCTAGCTCCCTCACAAAACCCCACGGGCTGAAAGGAGGAGATGTGCCAAGAGCAGCAAGAAAGCAAACAGAAGGGAGACCACCTAAGGCACGGGTGCTTTCTCCGCTTCAGCCACGTCAGCAGTCGCGGGGCAGCCGGAAATACCGATTCCGTTACTTCATGCCAAGTCTCTTGTGCCTCTAACAAAGGCAGCTAAGCAGACCGAACTCCTTTGCCAGGGCTGTCGACGTCATTTGAGGCTGTCACCGTGCGCATCAGCTGCCCGACAGCCCATCTGCAATGATTTTGCTCCGGTGCCTCTCCTGCTAACCACTCTTACTCAGACTCTGAGTTCTTAAGTCTGACCGCAAATTTTCTCCCACCACAAGGTTTAAACTGCCCAAGGTCAACCCAAGAGGAAGAACATAAACTTTCCTCCTTAATAAACTGTTTCTGCTTTCCAGCAACAGGTTTCTAGGCACTGCATGGGACTTTGGGCAATTTCTTATATGGCCGGATGTTAAAACACAGATTTTACAATCAATATGCTGTATGACAAACGTTGCAGGGACCCCTCCCCCCCCATTTTTTTTACTTTAACACGTTTCAAATTTGCTTGATCTCCAGTAAACCAGATGTGAATTTACACAAATGCTTCATGCAAAGGCACGCTTCTGAACGCTATTCTAAACTGGTCTTGTGTTCAAATAAAAATTGGCATTGTTTCCAAACTTTTACTCCTTTCTATAACAAAAAGAAATCCTCTGCATTAGCAGATCTCTAAACTGACTCTTGTCCTAAGCTCGGGTCTAAATCTACTTTACCTGTGGCTGTAACTGTCACCAAATGTAATGGGAGCAAAACCAGCACAGTCGTTCACGTTTTTAGACTGACCGGATTTGTTTTCCTAGTAAAGGAATGATTTCTCATGCTTCCAGCAAACTCTTGCAACAGCAAGAACGCGTGCTTTGAGCAAGGCCTTGCTCTGAACAGCAGCGAGCAACAGATACTCCTTCCTTTACAGAATCACAGAATCGTATAGGTTGGAAAAGACCTTTAAGATCATCGAGTCCAACCGTAAACCTAACACTGCCAAAACCACCACTGCACCATGTCTCTAAGCACCTCATCCAAACGTCCTTTAAATACCTCCAGGGATGGTGACTCAACCGCTTCCCTGGGCAGCCTGTTCCAATGCTTGATAACCCTCTCGGTGAAGAAAAATTTCCTAATATCCAGTCTAAACCTCCCCTGGCGCAACTTGAGGCCATTTCCTCTCGTCCTATCACTTGTTACCTGGGAGAAGAGACCGACCCCCACCTCTCTACAACCTCCTTTCAGGTAGTTGTAGAGAGTGATAAGGTCTCCCCTCAGCCTCCTTTTCTCCAGGCTAATGAGAATTTACAATTTGAGAAAACCTGGCACATGCCGTCCAGGGACACCTCACAGGTAGCTGCGCACAGGCAAACTCTGACTAGGAAATGTCTTCTGTGCAAGAACTCCATCCTACCCTTGTCCATCCTGAACTTCTCCTCCCAAGGCTCTGCCATGTCCACACAACAGCGCCTGTCAGGCCAGAGATTCAAATTTGGGACTCGCAGGCTCTGAAGATCAGCTAATAGCGCCTGCACGAGACAGACACATAAAGCTATTGCACGTCAGGGAGTCACCCGTCTTACCTGGGTGTTTGGTCGAGTCATAGTCATGTTGATCGCTATCGCTATGCTGCCTTGCCAGGAAACGGGAAGATTTTTCCCAGTCGTGTTCATATACAACACGCTCTCCTCTGAAAAATACATGCTTTGCAGGGCCCAGCA
Organism: Mycteria americana; assembly: GCF_035582795.1. NCBI lineage: Eukaryota > Metazoa > Chordata > Aves > Ciconiiformes > Ciconiidae > Mycteria > Mycteria americana. The sequence continues at coordinate 71,632,325 of NC_134370.1, read as the reverse complement.
CACGAGCAGAGAGACGTCACCGCTGCTCTCGGCTCCCTAATTCCCTTATTCGCAGAATGGAAAGGAACACCTGGGAGCCACTGCTACCAAGTCCTCTCTCGGTTTGATTCCCAGAATCCAGCCAGGTTACGAATGTTTTCCTAATGCGGTGCAACTTCTCCAGCAACGGCCGATCTCAGAGGAAGATAAAACACAAACCTTATTGCTTTACAGTTCATCGCAAGCTACAGAGCTGGCCAAAGTCAGTATGGTTCCAGTGTCACCGAAATCGAATCAAACTCCTTAACACCAATGTAGTATTAAGAAGCAGGCATTCTTTAATACGGCGCCGGACGCACGGGGAATCGTTCCACCTAGCGTGCATACCCCAGGTTACATCAACCGAAACTTACATTGTCTGATTACGTACATATGCATCAAATTTCCTGGCATGATCATGCATATTCATTCTATTTCCCAGAACTAATTATCATATTTGCATGGTCATTACGCATGTGTCCTTGAGCTCCGAGGGGCTTCCGTGGAGGTCTCTGGTGGTCCTTGGTGGTCATACAGGTGTGTCCTTTAGTTGACCCCTTCTTCTGGACATGCGCAATATCACCTCGCTTACGTAACTTGCTTCCCTTCTTCATGGTGCGGGGTCCCTAACAATGATTTGGCACCCTTAACGCAAACCAGTTATTCTAACTACCCTCGACTCGTTGTCAAGATGGGCTGGGGCTGTACTGGGAACATAGCAGCATGACCGTACTAATCCTCGTCCAATTGTCTTTGGGCATAGTGGCATATCCATAGCCATAGGTGTACAAACACAATATTAAGGCATTGTCTACCCCGCTCCTATCTCTATATTGCTTAGTTACAAAATAACAAACTAATCATTTTGGATGTAGCAGTTAACATCATACCATTTAGTTCATTGGCTATTCTCACCCAAAATCAAATCCCCTTGAGGTACACATCTGACTTCCCCATCCTTTCGCATTACCCACCAAGTGCACCCGGGTCCTTGACCAAAAGCAATCCCACGAATGTGCTTGCCTTTGCCCGAGGCAGGAGTAACCCAGACTGTCTTCCCCAGCATGTTTTTTATGTGCACTACAGGGACCTTATCCCCTTCTACAGTGCGTAAAAGTTTTGATTGGGCAGGGCCAGGTCGATTGACAGATCCTCTAGTGTTAACTAACCAGGTGGCCTTTGCTAAATGTGTATCCCAATGTTTGAACGTCCCACCACCCATTGCTCTCAGTGTAGTTTTTAACAGTCCATTGTATCGTTCAATTTTCGCAGAGGCTGGTGCATGATAGGGGATGTGATATACCCACTCAATGCCATGCTCTTTGGCCCAGGTGTCTATGAGGTTGTTTCGGAAATGAGTCCCGTTGTCTGACTCAATTCTCTCTGGGGTGCCATGTCGCCATAGGACTTGTTTTTCAAGGCCCAAGATAGTGTTCCGGGCGGTGGCATGGGGCACAGGATACGTTTCCAGCCATCCGGTGGTTGCTTCCACCATGGTGAGCACATAGCGCTTGCCTTGGCGGGTTTGTGGGAGCGTGATATAATCGATCTGCCAGGCCTCCCCATATTTATATTTCAGCCATCGCCCTCCATACCACAGAGGCTTTAACCGCTTGGATTGTTTAATTGCAGCGCATGTTTCACATTCATGGATAACCTGTGCAATAGTGTCCATGGTTAAGTCCACCCCTCGATCACGAGCCCATCTATATGTTGCATCTCTTCCTTGATGGCCTGAGGTGTCACGGGCCCATCGAGCTATAAATAATTCACCCTTATGTTGCCAGTCCAGATCCACTTGAGCCACTTCAATCTTAGCAGCCTGATCCACCTGCTGGTTGTTTTGATGTTCCTCAGTGGCCCGACTCTTGGGTACGTGAGCATCTACGTGACGTACTTTTACAACCGGGTTCTCTACTCGGGCAGCAATATCTTGCCACAGTGCTGCAGCCCAGATGGGTTTGCCTCTGCGCTGCCAATTGTTCTGCTTCCATTGCTGTAACCACCCCCGCAGGGCATTCGCCACCATCCATGAGTCAGTATAGAGATAGAGCATTGGCCACTTTTCTCGTTCAGCAATGTCTAAAGCCAGCTGAATGGCTTTAACTTCTGCAAATTGGCTTGATTCACCATCTCCTTCAGCAGTTTCTACCACTTGTCGTATAGGACTCCATACAGCAGCCTTCCACCTCCGATGCTTTCCTACAATACGACAGGACCCATCAGTGAACAGGGCATATTGCTTCTCATTTTCTGGTAGTTTATTGTACAGTGGAGCCTCCCCAGCACGCGTCACTTCCTCCTCTGGCGGTATTCCGAAATCTTTGCCTTCCGGCCAGTCCATAATTACTTCCAAGATTCCTGGGCGATTGGGGTTTCCTATCCGAGCCCGTTGTGTGATCAGTGCGACCCACTTACTCCACGTAGCATCAGTTGCATGATGTGTAGAGGGGACCCTCCCTTTGAACATCCAACCCAGCACCAGCAGTCGAGGTGCCAAGAGGAGTTGTGCTTCCGTACCAACCGCTTCTGAAGCAGCTCGAACCCCTTCATATGCTGCCAATATCTCTTTTTCAGTTGGAGTATAGCGGGCCTCGGATCCTCTGTATCCCCGACTCCAAAACCCTAAAGGTCGACCTCGAGTCTCCCCGGGTGCTTTCTGCCAGAGGCTCCAGGTAGGGCCATTCTCCCCGGCTGCGGTGTAGAGCACATTTTTTACGTCTTGCCCTGCCCGGACTGGCCCAAGGGCTACTGCATGAACTATCTCCCGTTTAATTTGTTCAAAGGCTTGTCGTTGCTCAGGGCCCCATTTAAAATCGTTCTTCTTCCGGGTCACTTGGTAGAGAGGGCTTACGATCAGACTGTAATTTGGAATATGCATTCTCCAAAAACCCACAACGCCTAAGAAAGCTTGTGTTTCCTTTTTGCTAGTTGATGGAGACATGGCTGTTATTTTGTTAATCACATCCATTGGGATCTGGCGACGTCCATCTTGCCATTTTATTCCTAAAAACTGGATTTCCTGTGCAGGTCCCTTGACCTTACTTTGCTTTATGGCAAAACCGGCTTTCAGGAGGATCTGGACTATTTTCTTCCCTTTCTCAAAAACTTCCTCTGCTGTATTGCCCCACACGATAATGTCATCAATATATTGCAGATGCTCTGGAGCTTCGCCCTGTTCCAATGCAGTCTGAATCAGTCCATGGCAAATGGTAGGGCTGTGTTTCCACCCCTGGGGCAGTCGATTCCAGGTGTACTGAACGCCCCTCCAAGTGAAAGCAAATTGTGGCCTGCACTCTGCTGCCAAAGGGATTGAGAAAAACGCATTAGCGATATCAATTGTAGCATACCATTTGGCTGCTTTTGACTCCAGTTCGTATTGCAGTTCCAGCATGTCCGGCACGGCAGCACTCAGGGGCGGCGTGACTTCATTCAGGCCACGATAGTCTACTGTTAGTCTCCACTCTCCATTAGACTTTCTCACTGGCCATATAGGACTGTTAAAAGGTGAACGAGTCTTACTGATCACTCCTTGGCTCTTCAGTCAACGAATCAGCTCATGGATGGGAATCAGGGAGTCTCGGTTGGTGCGATATTGCCTCTGGTGCACCGTTGTGGTAGCGATTGGCACCTGTTGGTCTTCGACCCTCAGCAACCCCACAACAGAAGGGTCCTCTGAAAGACCGGGTAAGGCAGACAGCTGTTTAATTTCTTCCGTCTCCAAGGCAGCTATACCAAAAGCCCACCGGTACCCTTTTGGGTCCTTGAAATACCCTCTCCTGAGGTAGTCTATGCCAAGGATGCACGGAGCCTCTGGGCCGGTCACAATGGGGTGCTTTTGCCACTCATTCCCAGTTAGGCTCACTTCGGCCTCCAATACAGTCAGTTGTTGGGATCCCCCTGTCACTCCTCAAATACAGATGGGTTCTGCCCCTATATAGCTTGATGGCATTAGGGTACACTGTGCACCGGTGTCTACAAGAGCTTTATACTCCTGTGGGTCTGATGTGCCAGGCCATCGAATCCACACAGTCCAGTAAACCCGGTTGTCCCTTTCCTCCACCTGGCTGGAGGCAGGGCCGCCCTAATCCTGGTCATAATATTCATTACCCTTTTCTTGTGTATATGAGTCAGGAATTTCTTCATTAAAATCAGGAGTAAAATCAGCCCTCTTACTCTGTCTGGGGAACTGTCCACTGGAAACCGGTGCAGCAATTTTCCTGGAAGAACTCCCTTTGGTGATTGTTTTTCCTTGCAACTCACGTACCCGTGCCTCTAGGGTGGAGGTAGGTTTTCCATCCCACTTCCTCATGTCCTCTTCGTGGTCACGCAAGTAAAACCATAGGGTGCCCCGTGGTGTGTACCCTCTATATCCTCTCTCTTGAGCAGAAGAACGCTGACTCCGAATAGCTGAGACACTGGTCCGTATAGGTAGGGAGTAGGACAAATCCTCTTTGAACCGTTTGAACTCCTGGGACAGTTCCCGCACAGCTGAGACAAAGGAGGAAGAGATACTTTCTTCGTATTCTCGGAGGTTACTAGCAGCTTCATTCACTGTTGGACCGTCTCGATCTTTCCAGGTCAGTATTGCCAGTGAGTTGGCACACGACGGTGGTGCGTTTCGTACCAACTTCCGCCACATGGGTCTTGTGCACTGGACCTCGTCTGGATCTATGGGTGACCGCACGTCGTTCAGGTCACTATAAATCACTTCCAGCACAGCTAATTCCCTCAGGTACTGGATACCTTTCTCCATGGGGGTCCATTTCCCGGAGCGGTATACAACATCTTCCTTGAAGGGATATCTTTCTCTTATAGCTGACAGGAGTCGCCTCCAGAGGCTGCGGGCTGGTTCCCCTTTTCCAATCGCTTTGTCAATGCCCCCTTCCCTAGAAAGGGATCCCAGCTGCTTGGCTTCCTTACCCTCTAATTCCAGGCTATTGGCCCCGCTATCCCAGCATTGGAGCAGCCAGGTGGCAATGTGCTCCCCTGGATGACGGCTGAAATCTTTTCGCATATCTCGCAGCTCACTCAGGGATAGGGATCGGGTAGTTTCGGTCTCATTTACGAGTTCTTCCTCTTCCTCTTCCTCTCCCTGTGATGGCCCTGCTCCTTCATCTTCCCTTTCTAAACGAGCTGACTTTCGCTTCCAGGATTTCTTTTTATGTATAGGGGCAACTGATACTGACACGGGTTCGTTCCCTGTTTGAACCGCAATGCTTGTAACAGAGTTGTTCGGTGCAGCTGCAGTCGCAGTGCCTGTCGCAGGGGGAATCGGAACAGCCGCAGTGCCTGTCGCAGGGGGAATCGGAACAGCCGCAGTGCCTGTCGCAGGGGGGGGCTGGAGCAACCGCAGTGCCTGTTGTTTTGTCACCAGATCCTTGAGGGTTCTGAGTAGCGTTAAACAGGGCTCGGTAGGCATGGGCCAGACCCCAGCACATTGCAGTGATTTGTATCTCCTTAGAATTGCCAGAGTCACAGCATACTTTTTCCAAATATTCTACTAATTTTTCCGGATTCAGCACTTGTTCAGGGGTGAAGTTCCAAAACACTGGAGGTGCCCACCGCCCTAGGCATTTGCCCATGCTATTCCACACACCCTGCCACTCATAACTATCCAGCCTTGGGGCAGATCTCTGGATGATATTCTTAAATTGCTTACTAACCCTGGACAAGATCGAAACAATATTCCCAAACAATACCAATACAAGTATCTTAACTACCCAAGGTTGTTCAAAATACTGAAAAGTTACTGTAATGAAGGAGGAAGCATTGTAGAAGAAAGTAGTGAAGGTACAATTCTGCATTTCCTCCATAAAAAACCTCTCAGAGGAAGAAGTATAATTGCGAATTGTCTCCATAAGATGATACCCGACATACAGTAACGGTTTCAGTACAGCACTTAGATACCAAAATAAACACAAGGTCACTGTTTTAATAACAAATCTCACAGGCAAAATATCACCAATTAAAGCAGACCACAGCAAACTGCAAAAACCAACACCAATCTTTAACATGTACGGCAAAGAAATGAGCATGGTGCAGATCAGGTAAGCCGATGCTAGGAACAAACGAATCAATATCACGTCCCACAACTACTAACAGATCTAAATTCCTTAATACGCTCTGGTTAATCTGTTATTATCTCAAACCCTTCGGGCCCCACGTTGGGCGCCAAAAAGGACTGTCGTGGTTTAGCCCCAGCCGGCAGCCAAGCACCACGCAGCCGCTCGCTCACTCCCCCCCGGTGGGATGGGGGAGAGAATCGAAAGAGCAAAAGTAAGAAAACTCGTGGGTTGAGATAATAACAGTTTAATAATTGGAACAAAATAATAGTAATAATAATAATGAATTATAATGAGAGGGAAAAAAACAATGAGAGAGAGAGAGGAACAAAACCCAAGGGAGGGGAAAAAAAGGAAAATATATATTAAAAAAAAAAAAAATTACAACCGCTCACCACCCGCCGACCGACGCCCAGCCAGTCCCCGAGCAATGATCGCTACCCCCCGGCCAACTGCCCCCAGTTTATATACTGGGTATGACATCATATGGTACGGAATAGCCCTTTGGTCAGTTTGGATCAACTATCCTGGCTGTGCCCCCTCCCATTTCTTGGGCACCTGGCAGAGCATGGGGAGCTGAAGGGGGGGAAGAATCCTTGACCAATGTAAACACCGCTTAGCGACAGCCAAAACATCAGCATGTTATCAATATTATTCTTATACTAAAATCCAAAGCACAGCACTATACCGGCTACTAGAAAGAAAATTAACTCTATCCCAGCCGAAACCAGGACAGCGTGGATACACAGGTGTCTGTCTATGTTTACGTGCCTACAGAGAGAACAAGCTAATAGCCAGCCACCTCATCCGAAACCAGTAAGGACTGCCAAATGGAACAGAAACAACTGTTTTCTGATCTGGAGACCAGGAGTTCAGCAAACCAAACTGAACACACACAAAACGAGGAGGAAAGGTTGACCCACACTACTAGACTAAGCTGAGCACCTACAGAAAGGGGGGTTGGGTCACTTGTGTTTATTTCAGTGTGATCTGTGGGGACAGGTTTGAAATTTAAAAGCAAGTCTTGTCTGTTGTTTCCCCTCATGTTTCGGTAGCTAGCACAAATATCAACTCAGACCATGGGGCACTGTTACGTGAAGATCGATATTTGGGACCCTGACAACAGAAGACTTTTGAATAGTTTTAAAAATCTTTGGGTTTTTTTTGTTTTTGTTTTGGTTTTTTTTTTTTTTAAGTCAGCAAAGAATGTATTTCAGCAGCCCTGTGACTAGTAACTTCTTCATCCTCTGAAGAAGGCCTTTCCAACACATTCTGTCAACAGGCTGTTGTGTACCTACCACACACAATCATGTAGAGTAAGTAAAGGATGTTTGCCATGATCCAAAAGTCACATTTGGAACAGCTTGAAAGGGAGCAGGGAATTCCCACAGCCCACACAGAGCTTTAGCTAAAGATGCAGGACTGTACTTTAACGATGAACAGACATAACCTCACCAGCAACACTGCTGTGGGTTTTTGTTTGTTCAGGACAGGAACAGGAGTTAGGTTCCTGCTCAACCAATTACACTACCCCCTACAGGACACTGATTTCTTGATGAATTACACACTCAGTGAGATGACAAAAGTTCACGACGACTCTCTGGATTCTAAGTAGATCCCCTGCATTTTACTATTGGTCTTACATACACTGAATGCAGAAGAGATTCACAGGCTGCACAACCATCCAGCTCCCAGCAAGACTACACCCCTCCCAACCGCACCGAGACGCGTCACTCGGTGGCACATTCTGTCCTCACACCAGCACAACTCACAAGCATTTCTAGCAGGCTGCGCATATTTGTTCAATATTGTCTTGGAACCCGCTTCCACTAGGATGATACGCTCCACTGTAAAGGCTGACATCCAGGCCGACTGGAGCAGGCAGCTGACACAGTGATTTCACTGCCGCTAGGATTTTAGAAAGCAGAGGAGCTAAGTACTGGATCCTGGAGAGACGGCTCCATCTTTTGCGTGTCGGCAATTCCTCTTCTCTCCCCTGCCAGCTTTTAATGTTTCTGGTGCTTGACTGGTGCCTTAAGGCAAAGCTGTTCAGACCACTGCTCAGGATGAGCAGGGCTTAATTCAACAGACTGTTCCAGATACCGGCAGGTAATGCCACCGAAAAGGAGGCAGAAGATACTGCTTTCATTTTCCCTCCCCTTGCTTCTAGATTTCATCCCTCCACCTTTACTCTTACATCATAGTTTCACACCGCTCTGTGACTAATTTCATAATCATCTGCCTGCTTACTTATAGAACATCACGTGTTGGGTGCTGTGGACTTGGACAAAACATGGATAGCGAGGAAATGCTTCGCTTGACACACTGCACAAGACCAGGAGCAACCTGAAAAGCAGTACTGTGTCTTAACCGAGAGCACGCAATGAGCACGGCAAGTTAGCTAAGGGCTAAGGTGCGAGCGCTTCCGCAGCTCTAGTGCAGTCTTACACGCTTGTGCGAGTGCACCTTTTTGAGAAGGTGCTCTGGATGCTGGAGTTGAGCAAGTGGAAATAGATATGTTACACCTATAGCTACAGACAGGTACAGTGTTCCCACATCAGCATCTAGGCAATGCCCAGGATCTATCGAAGCTGTACTCCTGTGTACCACAATCCCAATTGTCTCCGCTCAAGCGCTCCCAGAGACGTCAAGCAGCTTCCGTGATCTGCAGACAGCAGGAAGAAACACTAGCAAGCCGTTACAGGGGTATACTCAGCTTGTCAGGAACTGGGACGCACAATTGATTTTTTGAAAGCGCTGCCGGCAAGCTTTGACATATACCAGCCCTGACAAGCTTCTAGAGCAGCCTTTAGTGCTCCTTTAAATTTCTCCTTCAGCTAGATGAAATTAAAATGGGTATCGCTTCTAATAAGAGAAAATGGCCGTTATTTCTGGAAAGTTACAAAGCTGAAATTAAATTTAAAAAAATCACTCTCATCAGAAAGTTGTTAGTCCATCATTTGAAGGATCAGAGAAACTTTGCTTACAAATGGCAGGAAAATAATTCTATTTAATGCCTGCGTAACAGGAACATATTGAAAATTCTACCGATTTCTTGTTTGATTTGGAACTGTTCAGATAACTAGATCTCTCTCTGACAGACTATATTTTAGTATAATGAAATACCACTTGAGAAATTAACTTGAGTATTTAGGACATGATACAACCTGTAGTTATGCAGCAAAGCAAAGCCTACCTTGCACACAGCAAGTAAGTTCCACCAATTTAGTTTCATCCTGTGCAATTGTTTTTCCTTTTTAGTTTGCTTTAGTGAAATATTTAGGAGTCTTCAACTATTCCTCTGGGCACAAGGGTGCATAAGGAAAGACTAATCTCTCACTCTTGCACCAAAGCTGGTTATGCAGGGGCTCGACCAAATGTCTGCTACAAAACTGATGAGCACATGGAATCCAGGGCTACTCAGTTCATCTTCATCCATTTGCTCATGGAAAGCTTCAGATGGTCACGTGCTCATTCCCAAGTAAAACTGGAATGTTTCTGACATCCTGAAAGCATTCCACAACAGCGGAGGAGGGAAGATGTCATAAAGGTGCATGGGAGGAGGCATGGTGTTTATCTTCCATGAGCAGGTAACACCAAAGGGGCAACGGGGCCACAGGACACAACGTTGACCCATCTGTTGCAGCCATGTTCTTAGATTTCCAAGGCGAGAAGGGTTTGAGCAAGTATGCTCCCTGTCCATTGAAAGGCCATGAAAAGGGGAAACAATATTACAAGCAACTGGAAGCAAGCAGCAGAATAAGGATGAAGGAATCTCAGAAGCCCTGGAAACCTAGTAGTGCATGAGGACGTCAAGTGAAATAAACATCTCAAAGTGCGTGCGACACCGACCGATGCAATGTGCGGCATCCCAGACCCTGACTGGATTCTCTGGTCTAGTCAGCAGGCTCCAGTCCCGGATTAAACCTGATTTGCCTGGATGAAATAACCAGAGGAAAAAAAGGCTCAGAGGTGGAAGTTAACTCCAGAACTGTAAGACCAGGGGAGCACCGTGCCAAGACACCCGGCACCAGCTACACCCCAGCCTGGGCGCCACACTGCCGAAACTGCACAGGCCACGTCTGCTGCGTGGACCTGGCCAGGCTGTGTGAGCCCGGGTCCTTAGTGGCTTCCTATCCCAGCACAGAACCCGAGCATCTCCAGGGTGCTGCTCCCCTCTGCGCTCTACCATCCTAACCAGACAGGCACCCACCTTTGAGCAGCCAGGTTAAATAACCACAGCAGTGCCCCCTGACACTGATGCCAAATGCTTACCACCGTCACATACTCCACCACAGCGGGCTGCAACTGGAGGAGCCTCCCTTTCCCCTCCCGCTCTCCAAAGAGACCAATCTCAGTTCAGCATCCCCAGCTGCAGGAACATAGCACTGGACTGTGAAACAAAACCTCAACAAGAGACACAACTTCTCAGTACATTGGCACTTCCCCTCCCTGCCACTTGGGTCTCTTCCCTTTCCTCAACTGCTCTTCTCGGGGCTAAATTTCAGTTTTCTGTTCAGGGTGGATATCCAGTGGTCGAGCCGGTGATGGCAGCTGAACAAGGGTAGTGCTGTGGTCTAACAAAGATATACAGCCAGCAGTCACCAGTGTCCGCTGTACCCCTCCGTCACAGACCAGAGATGCTCCCCAGGTTACATGTCAGAACAAGGAAAGAGGGATCTCATCAGGGATGTAGGGTCTTACTTTCTCACACATTGGCCTAGCGGTAGGAAACCCAAACTCTGCTGTGCAGCAAGGATCTATATTCCTTTTTGTTGCCCCTCCTTACGGCTCATCTTCTCCCCGCCTCAAGCCTCAGGGACCTGCTGCTCCTGCCTGTTTAGAGGAAAGGGGGAGAGCTGTGCGCCCAACAGACTGCAGGTTGTTTACGCAAATGCAGATCTGCCCAGAGCCAGAGAGGAGGCTGTTTCAGCTTGGGACTCTATCTGCAGAGCAAGCGACACACCCCCAGGCAATGTCAGCTACAGAGATGCTTCGTATTGCAGAGCGGCTTCAGTCAGTCCTGCCTGGTGCAGCTAAGTGCTTTTTACTCCTCCGTCTGACAGCCGGGAGTTGGCAGCATGCAGCGTTTCCAGCCAGTGTGCGTGACCCTCCTGGACCGCCTCCATCTGCCTGCAGTCCCCTACCTCCTCCTCCTCTTCTCAGATACATTTTATGTTTTCGAGTACAGGCTTCATTCTTGCTAAGTAAGAAAGGAGAGAGGGGATATTTGCCCTTCCTGCAGTGTTACCACATCTATCACATCCTTGGCGGCCGCTGGCACCTCTAGGCTCCGATACCATCTGTTGCTCGGGAAATCTCACTGCTCCAGGCAAACTGCAGCACATCTAGCAAATGACCCGACAAGGAGGAGGAACAAGGAGGTTGCTCTGCTCTACAGGCAACACACGGGCATATACTTTGCCTATTAAAAAGGAGGCGGCGGGGGGGGGAATGCAGATACCACAGTCAGAAAGAAAAACCAAAGACAGATTATGGTAATATTCCTAATCCCAGCAAAACACTCAGGAAGACTGCATCAACAGAGAGAGCACTGCTTGAGTGCTGTGACTAAAATCCATTAAATCCCCAATTACCGTGTCAATTACTGCTTCTGCAGGAGGGCTACTCCCAAGGAAGCTTTGTCTGTGGCACTTACACGATCGACCTCCTTAAGAAATCGTTTTAGAGCCACGGACCCAGAACGAGAGCTCCCTTGACCCTTCCGACACAATACTGGCATGTTCTCCTGTAAAGGAATCGCTGCGTTACAGAGTTCAAACAACCTGAACCGTTGTCTTGGTCTGCACGCCTCTGCCACACGTGCTTCTAGCAGTTCTGGATAATCCCATTACAGTATTTTCAGACCTTTAAAAGCATATGTGTTGTTTGGGTGTTTATGAAATCAGAACGAACGTGACCAGATAGGTGCAGAAGAGACAGCAAAGCAGGAATACCAAAGGAATTCCCCAAGAACTGACTATTTCCACAGGACTGGCTGTGATTCTTCATTCCCATCCCTCAGAGTTTCCTTTGGTGAACTCTCAGGCTTTGTTTTCCTGCATCTGACTGTTGTCTTCTCAGGCCTCTGCAAGCAAACTCAATCTTTCAGAAATGAAGCTGTCTGTATTATGACCGTGGTTATGAGAAGCTAACTACCAAGTCACATCCAGAGGCAATAAGGACTGCTGCTGTATCAGAGGACAACTGCCTTAGCACTGTGACAACTAATCAGGATGCGTCTCATCTGCAGGTGTTATCATTGTCCAATACCTTGCTTAAAGAAGGAGTCTGAGGAGCCCGAGAAAAGGGCCATAGAAAATGCCCCGCACGACTGCATACGAAACCATCTCAGCAAAACCGCCCTGTTCCCTGCTAAAGAAATCATTGGTTCCCATTCCAATCCTTGTCATCAAGCCAGACTCTCGTGGGAATGCTCGCGCACTCTCTTCGAGAGGGGCAAGCTGGAAAGCACGTTCCCACTGACTGCCGAGAGCTCTTCGCTCATTTTGCTTCCCACAAAGTAGACTTCCTCACTGTTCAGATATCCCCTTCCTTCAGACCTTCTCCTTACCCTCAGAAGCAGCATAACAGTGCCAGCACCATGCAGGTCTACCTGCGGGGAGATGCTCCCCACACCTGACGATACAGCAACCTGCAGAAAAATATACATGTAGATTTTCATCAGAGCTGGCATGAAGTTGTTGCTTTTCTTGGTTTCGCTTTGTTTTTCAGCCACTCGCTGTTCAGCAAATGCAGGGCAATTCCGTAGTGCTGTCGGCACTACTGTGCTTTGAAAAGCAGCACAGGGCGCTACGCATCTCATAGATCCATGTTGCAAGCGTCCGACAAAAGCAGCAATTTCTACCTTGAGAAGCCAGATCTGTGCTCCGAAATGTGCCTGGCTCGTTGCTCGCTGCAAGTTCTGTAGTAATTTTCTGTAACCTTTCTCCTCATGTTTCAGATATACAGCATCAACACAATGACGCCCAAGTACCAGGAGAAGTTTGCTGGATTTTCCAGCCACAGCCTTTTTCTAGGTTTAACTTTGTTCTTTCATTTAACACAAAAAACATCACAGCAGATCCTCCTGTGAGACTGAACATTAAACCCAAACTGATTTCAGTTCGTGCTACCTAGATTATGTGCCACAGCGAACAAAAATCCACCCTGAGAAATACTATTAGCAACACAAGACAGATCAGAGTTAGTGGACAGGGATGGAGCTGCGGTATCAGCTGTGCATAGCCCACTGCTGAGGCAAACGGTCCTCTCCCAGTATCCTTCCACATCAGCCTCCGGTCCCCCACTGCTGAAGTCCACGGGAGAGCTTTGCCCTTAACTTCAGTAAGCAGGGAAACGACTCGGGCTCTGCTGGACAGCGGGAAAGGCCGAGACCGCTTTCCGTATACCACAGGGAAGAGAAGATTGGCTGAAGATGTCTCACAGCTGCACACAAAACCTTTGCTTCACTGGAAGCTCATTGCAAATCTGCTGTTTAAGTGCACCCGTTGCAATGCTTTTTAGTTGAGAGGACTTCGGGAATATCCTCGCACCTGACCCTCATATATAGCCACATATAAGGCGGTTCAGCTTGGGTTTAAGGCCCCCTCGGGAAATGCCACAGATGTATGGAAAACCTGTGTTACCACAGGCACTTTGGGAGCTGCAATAACACCAAGGAAAACCTTCCATTCATTAGCAAAGCCGTCAAGAAGGTATCAGCGAAACCGAGGACCTAAAATCTTCCTAGGGCCATAATAAAAATACTAAGCTAAGTCTATTTTCTAGATCTATATATTACAAAAATTTTGAGGGGGCAGCAGCATAATTCCATGAGGCGGGGGAAGCAGGGGAACATCAAACACGAGCTATTTTGCGTTGGAACAATCCCGGAGTTGAACAACTCATTTCTGCGCAAAGTTCACGAGCCCATTTTAACACCACCCTACGTCTTCAACTTATACCTTTTTAATACTCCAGGCCCCAGTATAGAAGAGTAATGCAGGCCGAGTACATAACAGAATCAATGAAAGCTACCAAAAGGGAAGGTCAATGGGTAAACACTTCCAAGATAAACCCAAAAGGTTCAAACAGGTCACCATTCACCTGCACGTACAAGGAAACCAAGCCTCTGTTTTGGCTGGACTCAACAGCCCAACAGGAACGATGGAGCTGAAAATCCCCTTCTGGTGGGTTGGACACCACGTTTTGCAAGCGTCTGGTATGTAAAGCCAATCACCAGGCTACAGATAAATTCCTCTCTGTGCACAGCAGGGACTACGCTATTCTCAAATATTAAGTATCATCCACAGTAGCAACAGGCAAAAGCATGAAAACCTCTAAGCCAAACAAATTGATAACCCACCCGAGGGAGGCCTCTCAAAGGACCTCTTTGAGAAACCTCCCTCTCTCCCAGCACTACCTTTTAGCAGAAATTTATTTCAACAACTTTCTGAGGGCAGAAACATGTGGACACGTGAAGAAAAGCGTCTCTGCATCCGAAAACGCAACCGTCGCACTTGCCCTCCCTGCACAGCTTGGCAGAACGGCTCCGCTGGAGCAAGAGTAGGGTCCGTGACCACAGATGGTAAGGATGCCCCAAAACCAGGGCGATGAAAATAGATGGAACTGATACAAATTGAGACAAATGAAAACGTGGCTGTCTTCTCAAGAAACAAGCTTCTTCACCATTTCTTCACTGGTTTACTAGAGAACGCGAAAACCCCACAGAAATAAACCCCCACAATGAACAACTCCCCCCTAGACACCTGTGTGGACAGTACATGGATTAAGGATGCACCTTCCTTTTCGTGTCTGACTCCCTCCCTGCCCTTCAAGACTCACAACTAATTTGAACGCCCTCTGACCAAAGCAGCTGGATCAGAATCAGTCGTGGACTACGCAGCACTTCAACTCGAGAACGAAGAAGCCAGAAGGACATTGGGAATTTACCCAACTCCAAGGACCCGCTGCAGGGCAGGGTCTGTTACACCACACCATTCTGACACAAGTCTTATCCCATGTGTCTTTCTCTCAGTTCCCTCAAAGACAACGGTAATGCACTAGGTCAAGACGTATTGATAGTAACGTGGAGAAAGGTTCCCAATAAGCTTTTTGAAGCTGCAAACACAGTCCTGATCCATGTGTTCCTGTTAGGCCTTTAGACTGTAGGAAACAGTCAGGCACCACTGCGGTATAAATACAAGAAAGAGGGATGAAATGCCAAGGCCTTACAAGCCCAGTCTCCACCTGGGAAGAGTCCCCAGCACAGGCGCAGCAGAAGAGCAGCCTCAGCATCTCTTTGAGAGCTGGAGTAAGGAGAGGCACTAGTAGTGTGTGGCTGGGGCGTAACCTCACACAGACTTCATACGGACACTGTCACACCCTCTCCAACAGGCGCTTTGCTTCATCCTAACTCAGCATTACTCCAGCACAAATCCCACGCTCCAACCTCCCGCATGCCCAGCTCAGGCCACGGGCATCACCGGTTCACACCTCTGCACGGTCACTGTGCTGGCACGGTCCCAGCAACAGGTTGCCCCTGCCCGGAGCAGCGCACAACAGCCGTCGAGAGACAGGGAGGATATTCTTCACTTTGCTAGAACAAGAAAGTAAAGTGAAATACTTGCTCAAGTGATTATGATTTATGTTAGGTACTATCCATCTTACTACCGATTGCATCATTTTAATTCACTTATACTGAAGAAACAGTGTAATATACAAGATAATTTTATTTAAGTCTTCATTTAAGCACATACCTCCTAAGCATCACTCTAATGCTTCTTCATCAAGAACATACAGTATCTCCAAACAAGTCTAGCCAATTACTACAACAAAACAGTTCTCAAATACAACCAAATCCTGACTTCCATCAGGCCGCTAGCCCATCGGTCCGCTTGTGTAGAGCTGTCAGCGAGCCTACTCACACAAGTACTCTGAGGGGGGAAGTCAACACCCCACTGATGCAAGGAGGTGTCTGCCAGGGACCAGACTGTATTTATAAGAAGCCAGGTGCCTTGCTTCAAGAACTTAATTTCTGAAGCAAAATCCAATGACAATCCCTCAGATGGTGCCCAAGAAGTCATCAGCTCAGTGATCCTCCTGTTGGCTACTATTTTTATTTGATAAAGAGACCTTTACCCTCAGGTCTAACAAGTTGAGAAGCGATCAGCAGTGATTCATGGTTTCAAGGCAAGGGGCCCTCCCAGCCAGGCTGGCTCTTGCTAGCATTCCTTTGGCAGCAGTACTGTAGATGCTTTCAACTAGGTGAAAAACAGAGAGAGCAAAGCTTTAACCCAAACAAAACCCCTCCTGAACATATTTCCCCCACCCCCTGTCATTAAAATAGTTGAGACAGCTGCTACCCACAGGTGGTAGTCCATACAGTCAGTTACACTGCCTATGGGTGGCTTGAGACACAAGGTCTCTGAACAATTACTTTTCTCACTGCAGCTTTGACCTATCAGCACTTTTTGTCACTCCAACAACTCCTTGTTAAATCCTCATGTGCAGGTACAATATCAACACCTTGGGGAGAGCACAGGGCCTATAGAAGGTACAGTTGGGAAGGTATTGTAGAAGTGACAGGGGAATAGCAAGAGAGACAAAGACAAGGCAAAACTAACCCCGGCTCAAGAAAAACAATAGAATATCCTCCGTTGAGGATATCTCCTGTGTTCAAAAACTCTCAGCCCCCTCTCATCAGTGGAGTCCTTGCCCTCAGCCAAAGGGCACACAAAGAAAAACCCTACCAAAGTCTTTGTTCACTGGGAACCAGAGAACACCACCACTTGATACACAAGCTGTTAGGCACCAGCTCACGAGCAGCTGTTTAGCTCACCAATGAGGCCTCCAAAGAGAGAGTGCTGCAGCCAGCCTCCTCTTCCCCACCACCCCACCCCATCACTGCCAGGCCCACCTAAACCATTAACTGGAGGAGCCACAGCTGGGCACCAAGCTGGAGAAAGGTTGGGCAAGAGCCCTTTCTCCAGCTCTAGACTTCACAGAAGGATGCTCCTGCCCTCAGGAGCTGGCAGAATTCAACTGCAGAGAGGGCAGGGAGGGGGAAGCGGGGAAGGTTTGCTCAGGAGCTGGAGACAAACCTTTGCTGTCAGTGGTCCTAACTATCACATACCAAACAGAGGGGGGAAGTACTCAAAATTAGTGTCCTGCACAAAACAAGCAGCTTAGTGGAGGGGTTTTTGTTTGATTGGTTGGGGATTTTTGGGGGTAGGAATCAAGTTGCCCAGGACTTACGCTTTGCTGATGTGTGCGTTAGCTAGAGCCTCCTCTGGGGTGTAATCACAGTCAACTTCACAATTCACTTGACAAACTTGCAAAAATGCTTCCTTTTGTATGGAGGAGTAAACAGGTCAATATTCTGCCAAATTTTGCCCTTCCCCTGCCCTCACTGCTGACAATACCTACACACAGTACCAGGTAAGGCTCAAGAGGTACATGTCCAAGTTGAACTGACTTACCGCAAGTTAAGCGGAAAAATCAGCAAAAGCATCAGAGACTGGGACATTCTCTTGCTTCCAAGACAGGACAGATCATCCCTCTAGGAAAAGGGAGACAGGCAAGTGCTACTCAAACGATTAACTAATTAGCAAGCTAGTTCAGCAAATACCATCAATGTTTTGTGCGCAGAGAGAAAAGACATGTTTTTTAATAGTTAATATATCATAGAATCACAGAATGGTTTGGGTTGGAAGGCACCTTAAAGATCATCTAGTTCCAACCCCCCTGCCGTGGGCAGAGACACCTTCCACCAGACCAGGTTGCTCAAAGCCCCATCCAACCTGACCTTGAACACTTCCAGGGATGGGGCATCCGCAACTTCTCTGGGCAACCTCTTCCAGTGCCTCACCATCCTCATAGTTAAGAACGTCTTCCTTACATCTAATCTAAATCTACCCTCTTTCAGTTTAAAGCCATTACCCCTTGTCCTGTCACTATGTGCCCTTGTGAAGAGCCCCTCTCCAGCCTGCTTGTAGAGCCGCTGCAGGTACTGGAAGGCTGCTATAAGGTCTCCCCGGAGCCTTCTCTTCTCCAGGCTGAACAACCCCAACTCTCTCAGCCTGTCTTCATAGAAGAGGTGCTCCAGCCCTCTCATCATCTTCGTGGCCCTCCTCTGGACTCGCTCCAACAGGCCCATGTCCTTCTTAAGTTGGGGGCCCCAGAGCTGGACACAGTACTTCAGGTGGGGTCTCCTGAGAGCGGAGCAGAGGGGGAGAATCACCTCCCTCGACTGCTGGTCACGCTTCTTTTGATGCGGCCCAGGAGACGGTTGGCTTTCTGGGCTGCGAGCGCATGTTGCTGGGTCATGTTGAGCTTCTCATCAACCAACACCCCCAAGCCCTTCTCTGAAGGGAATGAGACACGGACTCCGGTGCTGATAGTAGGGGCGACCTTTATTTACCTGACAGCACTCTTGTTTATACTCATCCCGACCGGTCCACGCGAAGCACGCGCAATGCACGCGCTTATTCTAACCATCTAATTGGCTCTATAACTTTTATCACGCAATATTTCATTGGCTTATAGTTATCTTGTTGTTCCTTCTTCTGCATTCTTTTGCTCCTTCTTCTGTGTTTCTTGTTCTCCTTTTTTCCTCTGGGCCCCTCGCACATGATCTCAGTTCAGAGATGTGTTTATTAAATCAAGGTCATCGGTGTACTGGTCTCCTACACTTCTCCTCAGGGCTGCTCTCAATCCATTCTCCACCCAGCCTGTATTTATGTTTGGGATTGCCCCATATCAATGGAAGCTACTGGCTGGTTACAGCCGTGACCTTCATACAGCCTCACATACTTATGGGTTTATCAGAATTAGTAGTTTCGGGTTCTTTCATCTCCTCCAAACACTTGGGAAAGCCATTTTTTACCAAAGTCTTTGGCAATTTTCTCCTAAGAAAAAAAACAACCACTGGCAATGACCAACAAGTAATCCAAGATTTGAGCAAGATTAAGCCAGCCATTTTCTGGCTACACAGAGCAAATTCTGGAGCTGGGTTGCACTTGGTTCTTTCTGTCCACAAGCAATGTTGCACACTTTTGCTAACACATACTTGTCACAAATAACACAGTCTCCTGACCAAAGGCCCCGAGCGCTCTCACACCTATAATATTAAGAAAACTGGCCAAAGACCACAGACTCGCAGATTTAGGTTTCAACTCCACCGACGGCAAAAAAAGGAATAAACCATCCTCTCCTCTATGATATAGTCATCACACCAATACAGCAAGGAAAAAAAACCATACCCTCACGCCCACCCCAAATCAAATCAAGAAGCACTCATGCTTTTAGGCTCCAGGATTGCCATAAGCAATGGCATAAGAAAAACCAGAACAGGTGGGGGGGGGGGGGGAAGGGCCAGGGAGCAGCACAAAGGGTCAGAAAGAGTCAGATATGAACAGGAAGGAGGACAGGGACCGTGAGATACAGAATGAAACAAACCAGTGACAGTGAGCAAGACAAAGGGATAGAGACAGAAAGAGAAGGAAAGAGAGAGCTAGGAAGGCAGGGACACAGCGGCACATACAGGAGCAGAGAGGAAGAGAACACCAGGGAACAGGCCAGAGCAATTGTGGGGAAAAGAGAGAGAGATGCAAATCACAACAAAGAGATGGAAAAGGAAAAAACAGCGATGGGTGCAGGACAGAGACAAGGGGATGGGGAAAAAAAAAAAAGAGGGAGAGGGAGCAGGACGCAAGAATAGAGAGAAGAGGAGACATACAGGGAAGCAAAAAAAAATTTGTTGCAGCGTGGAAAAGAGAAGGGGCCAGGGGAGAGGCAGGGGTGCACAAGAGAGGAGACAGGGCCCCAAGGGCCCAGGATTCACCACAGCTCTCGGTCTCAGTGCTGCCGGAAGAATTTGCCAGTTCAGACACTTATTTCTCCTTCCTTCCTCCCTTCCTCTTCTGTAACTCTGGTTGCTTGGCTGTCCTCTACCTAAGAAAATACATGAGTGTCTTACAGCTCTTATAAGACGAGACTTCCTAGACACGTAGCCTCGCTCGCTCGTGCACTACATAGCCATACCACGCTTTGGGTTAAGCATACAGACCCTGCGGTGCACGCTGGTAGCCTGACCTGCTGCAGATTATGAGGAGGGAACCTTTCTCACCCAGAGAGGCAGGCTCTCTCTTGCCTGCAGCGGGAGGCAGCTGCTGGCTGGCCGGCCTTCGATTTCTTCTTCTTTACCCTTCTCTGGCCTCTCCAGCTTCAGCTGCAGCAGCTCCTGTCCACAGCCAGCAAGCGCTCCGCCCATCCCTTTTCGCCCCCACGCCGTGAGGAGAGTGAGGTCAGGCAGAGACAACCCACGCAAGCCTGAGGCGGGTACCATCACCGGCAGCCCCAGGGGAGGAAGGGACAACCACGGCCTCAGCACAGCCTCTGGGCGAGGGAAAGAAGCAGCAGCAGCCACCGTTATTACCACAGATCGCCCCTGGCTGAAGCCTCTCCTTCTGCAGGGGCTTCTGGAGACGCCGCCCCTTTCCCACACGGCTGCTAACGGCACCCACATTAAAGGATAGTCCAGTGCATTCGAGGGTCAGCTCGCTCCCTTCCCAACAGGGCTCGGGGGCGGCCTGGGGCTACGGGACAGGCTTCAGGGGAGGGGCTGGAAGCTTGGAAGCTGCCCATCCCGCCACGCCCAGGCAGCAAGGAGACAGCCCTGCACCCACCAAAGGGGCTCTCTCGCCTAACCGGTGGCCCCAGCCCTCATCCACCGCTGGGGCCTCGGACCAGAGCACCGCCATGCTGCTCCCGGGCATACCGAAAGCACCGCCACCGAGAGCACACCAGAGGGTCCATGGCCCCATACAGCGATGAGCACAGTATAGTGCACAAGCGCGGCACTAGCGTGGCAGTCCCAACTGTTAATGTAATTTTTGTCATGCTGTTACCCCACAAGTGTGATCTCACTTACCCGGTGTGCGGGACACCAATACACACACAGGGCAGAGGTATTTTTCTGTCACGTCTGCGCAGAGATGGGTGCTAGGCGGCAGCTCCACAAAGCTAGCACAAAGTTCGCTCCTACAGGTACAGTATTTATACAGGCTAGCTATGCATATGCATAAGTCATTACACAAAGCAGTTTTCTATTGGTCTACATTTCTCTTATTTCAACTTCAAGCTACAGCGTGACTTTAACATGCTGCGCACGCTCAGAGGCGAGGGCTCTCTGCTTGGGCTGGTGTCTCCAGCTCGAGGGCTGTGACTTTTAGGATTATAAGGAGGATAGTTTGCGGGAGGGTGCTTCTTATCACACTCCTACTAGTTGTTTCGGACGGTTCCCAAAACATTTCCATTAGCTTACCTATTTCTTCAGGATGTGCTTCTCTCCCAAGGACAGTAATTCTTGTTTAGACGTTCCACTTTCCAGCCTCAATCCTCCTTATCAGTTTGACGTAAGCCCTGGCCTTCCACCAGCTCCTGGGAGACGACACCGTCAGACTACAACACGACCGTTCTTTGACGCCAGTCAGTGGGTTCAGAATTAGGAACAGAAAGAACAGGACAAGCTAAACACCCACACAAGCCTCATATCCCTAAGAAATGATTAAAAAAACCCCAACGGACCCCATTTTAGATTGCGTTGGCTTAGGGGCTGCCTCCTTCAAGTGCCAGAGCGGACCGGTGGAATCAGTCACAGAACCCAGCTGCCCTCCAGGAGACAGCCCTTGTCCTCGCAAGCAAATTTTTCAAAACATCGTGCTATTTTCCGATTTTATCAACTGCAGCGGGCTTGCCCTACCAGCACGAGTTGAGGACATTTTCCTGTGGGTTCATTTGACACTACAGTAAGCCTTGAGCAGGTACAAGCAACCAAGCGCGAGATAGAAAGTCAGCTAAGAGACCAGCTGCCGTACAAAATGTGTTCAAGATCGTGCCTGCGGGAACGGCACAAAGCCCACGATGACTGAACAAGTATGTCGGAGGCCCTACGGCAAACAGCGCCGACGTTTCGTGAAGCTCTTTTCCTGTCAAGAAGAGGACCTTTTATGCAGTATCTCTACTGGAATTCAGGCTGCTTCCTACACATTCTGGCAAGTTAGCTTTCACAGAAACCCCGAGAACTTCAACCACCAAGCAACGTTTGTAATTCTTGCTCTCTACCTACGGGGAATTTCAGCGAACCAGAACACCACTTAAAGCAAAATTCTGGGTCTGTTTCACGCCAATCAAATAGCTAAGCCATGGACAGGGCTCTGTAGAAAGACAACGACTTGAAAAGATAAAGATAGGAGAGTACTCACTTTTCTGAAATTTCTTCCAGTCGTTCCATTGATTTAGCAGCCCAACCCAGCCGTCGAAATGCTGGTGCAACAGAGAGAGCAGTAGCATGTCCACGCCATTCTCCCCTAGCCACACAGCCTTCCGCTTTGCCCATTGCTGCCGACAGCCAGAGCATCGGCGCCGCAGCACCTTGGGAATAACGCACCTCCCATCGCTACACACCTTTACAAAAGAACCGAGCAGGGTGGAAACAAACATTGCAATGCTTGCGGTAAGGGCTCAAACAGGGATGCCTATGGTATCACTCTGAGATTCAGCAACCACTCAAAATGTCATTTTGCTGCAGTATTACAGGAGTTCATTGACTAGCGTCAAAAAAATTTGGTGGCAAATTCATTCTTTGAAGCATGACTTCCAAAGGCAAATGTTAAGTAATTCTCGTGAGCCTTTAACTGAGCGGAATGCAGGATCTGACTAAAATAATGGCCGATACAGCAGGGCCAGCCCCATCCTCAGCCCTTTTTAAACCCTGGGCCCAGCCCCATCCTCACCTCATGGGTCCCACCTGTGCTGCCCCGGGCCACAGCTGGAGCCCACGCCATGGGGAACAGGGGGCCAATTACCCCAACCCTCACAAGCCAGACACAGCCAGCAACCTGGCACAGGCATGGGCACACACCACCACCAAGCTGGCGCTGCCATGGGCAGATGCTGCCGCCAAGCTGGCACCGGCCTGGCAGACTTCACTTTACAGCCCA
Organism: Mycteria americana; assembly: GCF_035582795.1. Classification (NCBI taxonomy): domain Eukaryota; kingdom Metazoa; phylum Chordata; class Aves; order Ciconiiformes; family Ciconiidae; genus Mycteria; species Mycteria americana. Next base: position 71,609,236 of record NC_134370.1, on the reverse strand, counting down.
AAGCCGAGGTTGGCCTCTAAACAAGAAAACACGTGAAAGCATCCTTACAGGATGCCGGTCCAGTGGTGTCCACGATAGCTCTCTCAGCCTCCCATGTAATAGACAGCTCCCCTGTCCGGGACCACGTTTTGCATGTCCCAGGCCCTCCCCGCACCCCTGTTGAAAATCAAACAGAACAATTAAGGACTCTGCTTCATCGCCTCAGCCTCCAAAAGACGCTTCCTTCCTCTGCTGACGGTCGACACAGATATCCCCATGCCGTTCCTTGAATGCAGGCTGGCCTTGGGTGCCTGTACTGCCAAAGGAAGAGAAAAAGATCGTGCTCTTGTAACGTGCTCCGTCATCCTCTTGTTCTTCAAGAAAACAGAAGAAAGCTACCATCCCCGTTGCTACATAGGAGAAATTTGTGCAGGGGATGGCTGAGCCCATCCCCAGAAATGGAACACTCTGCTATGACCCTGCTTTGCCTTTTGGCGACAGCGCCCGCCATCCGTGTGCCCCAAACAGGCGAGGTCCCGTTCAGGCTGGCATCCGCCACAAAGAGGAGAGGTCCCCTGTGGGCTGAACAGAGTCAACTGAACAGAGTCTTCAGAAGAACTTAGCCGTGCATTCAGTTGACAAGTAAATCCCACCCAAGCAATGGTAAGGGGGCATTCTGGCATCTAAAGGAATTCAGGAGTTAATTTAGTGTTTCCAATGGAACATTCCATAGGCTGTAAAAACAGCCTTAAAGTCTTTTTCCCTCTTGCACCAACAACGCTTCTTTTACTTCTACTTAAGGGTCCCCTACAACTACTTACTGCAGCATGTGTGGCTCCGCTATCAATAATGAAAAATAAAAAATCTCTTCTTTCATTCCCCAGCTTGACTGGAACCAGAGGATCGTCTGGGGAAATTTTAAGAGATTCCTCCGGCCCCCTTCAGTCCAACCCAATCTCCGGCATGACTCCAACGGCTTCTTCTGTCTCTCTTTCCCCATTACTCAGACGGCATGGACAATTTTTTTCCAACGGCCCTCCTCTTGCTTACAATTTGCACGCCGATTCATTCCCAGGGGAATGTCATAACCATTTCTACTATTATTTCTACAGCCCCTTCCTCACCCACAAAATTCACCTCCTGTATTTTCTCTCCCTTTTTCCTGGTCTTCCCTCAAGGCAGCCAACAAAGAAGCTTGCGGCGTTACTCGCCCCCGCTTCTCCTTCTCTTCTATTTCCTCCCGATTATTACGTACCTTACATGCCATTGAGAAGAACTGTGAGATTGTCATGCCATCCTCGCCCTCTACCTTGTGTCATCACTTTCTTGTATCTGCTGCTGCTTGACCAATAAACAGCCTGTTAAATAACTTTGAATTGCTATCATCTTCCGGATCCAGATCTGTCCATTTTCGAGCTACTTCACACAATCTCTCAGAGAAGGCTGACGGGGTTTCCTTATCTCCCTGCCTTACTTCAGATAGTTTAGATAAATTCTTGGGCTTTTGCACTCCATGTTGAATCCCATACAAAATTAACTTCTGATATTCCTTTACCCTCTCTAATCCCTCACACTTGTGTTTGGATCCCACTCCGCATCCTCTTTCGGGAGGTACATATCGGTATCTAGCACCCCCCACCCCCCCCGCCTTGTTGCATCAGTCCCTCTTCTGGCCTTCTCTAAAATTCTTCTCCTCTCCTCAGTGGGAAACAAATATTCTAGGAGAGCCTGTACATCTCCCCAGTTAGGACTAGGAGTCGTGATTAACAGTACTATACATTCCTTCTGGATTGTTTCCATAGGATCCGACTGCCTGTTTGCAGTTTAATAAATCACACGCAGTAAAAGGTACGCGTACGGACACCGGTGTTCCTTCAGGCCCTGCAGCCTGTCTGAGGGGAGCTCGAACTATCGGTTTCTCTCCCCTTCTTCTTTTAGAGATAGCACTCACAACTCCATTACCACTTGAGCTATCAGATTTGGGCTGTTTGGGGGGAGCTACCAACAGCTGAATATCCTCTTCTGAATTTTCCCATTCAATACAACGAGGTTTTCCCTTTTTCTCTTTTAACACATATATTCCAATCCGATGTTTAGCGTCCACTAAACCACCTTTCTTCCTAATATCCCAATCGCGTCTTAACGAAAAAAACATATCCACAGAAGGCATTTCATCCCATTTTTCAGTTCCCCGACAACACAACATTAATTCCGATATAGTGTTATATTTCAAGGATCCGTTCTCAGGCCATTTCTCACCATCTTCCCATTGATATTGTGGCCACCGTTGATTACGATATCGTTTTAGCTGATTTTCAGTCATGGCATCTCCCCCAAGTTTATTGCAATGCTTCAGGATGCATCCTAGAGGAGAGCAAAGGGCTGCCTCCTGGGAAGCAGCAGCACCCATACAGGTACCGAAAAACCCAGTATTTCTATACAAACCAGAACGAGGGACGTCTCCCTTCGTTACTCAGAACAGGACAGCGTGGAGAAACAAACAGAACTACGCTACTGCCACCTGTCTTTCCCGGTGCGTCTTATGCAGAGCCCAGAACAGAACAGAGGCCGCCTGCTTCCCGAGACATCTTGCCCCTACCCCCTTTTCTCCTAGCCCCACAAAACACCTCTTGTCAGGAACATTGCACCGTTTTGTCACTTACCGCCCGACCGCAGGAGAGGAGCTGAAGGAGTCCCCAGTCGACAGGTCGGTGCGCGCTGGAGTCCGCTCAGGCCTCTTCTCCCTGTCGGATGCGGCAAGACGAACCGGGCGAGGCTGTCAGCTCGGTCCCACCTGGGGTGTCAAAACTGTTATCCCACAAGCGTGAGGTCGTCTACCCGGTGTGCGGGACGCCAATATACACACAGGGCAGAGGTGTTTTTATGTCACGTCTGCGCAGAGATGGGTGCTAGGCGGCAGCTCCACAAAGCTAGCACAAAGTTCGCTCCTACAGGTACAGTATTTATACAGGCTAGCTATGCATATGCATAAGTCATTACACAAAGCAGTTTTCTATTGGTCTACATTTCTCTTATTTCAGCTTCAAGCTACAGCGCGACTTTAACATGCTGCGCACGCTCAGAGGCGAGGGCTCTCTGCTTGGGCTGGTGTCTCCAGCTCGAGAGCTGTGACTTTTAGGATTATAAGGAGGATAGTTTGCGGGAGGGTGCTTCTTATCACACTCCTACTAGTTGTTTCGGACGGTTCCCAAAACATTTCCATTAGCTTACCTATTTCTTCAGGATGTGCTTCTCTCCCAAGGACAGTAATTCTTGTTTAGACGTTCCACTTTCCAGCCTCAATCCTCCTTATCAGTTTGACGTAAGCCCTGGCCTTCCACCAGCTCCTGGGAGACGACACCGTCAGACTACAACACGACCGTTCTTTGACGCCAGTCAGTGGGTTCAGAATTAGGAACAGAAAGAACAGGACAAGCTAAACACCCACACAAGCCTCATATCCCTAAGAAATGATTAAAAAAACCCCAACGGACCCCATTTTAGATTGCGTTGGCTTAGGGGCTGCCTCCTTCAAGTGCCAGAGCGGACCGGTGGAATCAGTCACAGAACCCAGCTGCCCTCCAGGAGACAGCCCTTGTCCTCGCAAGGCAAATTTTTCAAAACATCGTGCTATTTTCCGATTTTATCAACTGCAGCGGGCTTGCCCTACCAGCACGAGTTGAGGACATTTTCCTGTGGGTTCATTTGACGCTACAGGAAGCCTTGAGCAGGTACAAGCAACCAAGCGCGAGATAGAAAGTCAGCTAAGAGACCAGCTGCCGTACAAAATGTGTTCAAGATCGTGCCTGCGGGAACGGCACAAAGCCCACGATGACTGAACAAGTATGTCGGAGGCCCTACGGCAAACAGCGCCGACGTTTCGTGAAGCTCTTTTCCTGTCAAGAAGAGGACCTTTTATGCAGTATCTCTACTGGAATTCAGGCTGCTTCCTACACATTCTGGCAAGTTAGCTTTCACAGAAACCCCAAGAACTTCAACCACCAAGCAACGTTTGTAATTCTTGCTCTCTACCTACGGGGAATTTCAGCGAACCAGAACACCACTTAAAGCAAAATTCTGGGTCTGTTTCACGCCAATCAAATAGCTAAGCCATGGACAGGGCTCTGTAGAAAGACAACGACTTGAAAAGATAAAGATAGGAGAGTACTCACTTTTCTGAAATTTCTTCCAGTCGTTCCATTGATTTAGCAGCCCAACCCAGCCGTCGAAATGCTGGTGCAACAGAGAGAGCAGTAGCATGTCCACGCCATTCTCCCCTAGCCACACAGCCTTCCGCTTTGCCCATTGCTGCCGACAGCCAGAGCATCGGCGCCGCAGCACCTTGGGAATAACGCACCTCCCATCGCTACACACCTTTACAAAAGAACCGAGCAGGGTGGAAACAAACATTGCAATGCTTGCGGTAAGGGCTCAAACAGGGATGCCTATGGTATCACTCTGAGATTCAGCAACCACTCAAAATGTCATTTTGCTGCAGTATTACAGGAGTTCATTGACTAGCGTCAAAAAAATTTGGTGGCAAATTCATTCTTTGAAGCATGACTTCCAAAGGCAAATGTTAAGTAATTCTCGTGAGCCTTTAACTGAGCGGAATGCAGGATCTGACTAAAATAATGGCCGATACAGCAGGGCCAGCCCCATCCTCAGCCCTTTTTAAACCCTGGGCCCAGCCCCATCCTCACCTCATGGGTCCCACCTGTGCTGCCCCGGGCCACAGCTGGAGCCCACGCCATGGGGAACAGGGGGCCAATTACCCCAACCCTCACAAGCCAGACACAGCCAGCAACCTGGCACAGGCATGGGCACACACCACCACCAAGCTGGCGCTGCCATGGGCAGATGCTGCCGCCAAGCTGGCACCGGCCTGGCAGACTTCACTTTACAGCCCAAAGCCGAGGTTGGCCTCTAAACAAGAAAACACGTGAAAGCATCCTTACAGGATGCCGGTCCAGTGGTGTCCACGATAGCTCTCTCAGCCTCCCATGTAATAGACAGCTCCCCTGTCCGGGACCACGTTTTGCATGTCCCAGGCCCTCCCCGCACCCCTGTTGAAAATCAAACAGAACAATTAAGGACTCTGCTTCATCGCCTCAGCCTCCAAAAGACGCTTCCTTCCTCTGCTGACGGTCGACACAGATATCCCCATGCCGTTCCTTGAATGCAGGCTGGCCTTGGGTGCCTGTACTGCCAAAGGAAGAGAAAAAGATCGTGCTCTTGTAACGTGCTCCGTCATCCTCTTGTTCTTCAAGAAAACAGAAGAAAGCTACCATCCCCGTTGCTACATAGGAGAAATTTGTGCAGGGGATGGCTGAGCCCATCCCCAGAAATGGAACACTCTGCTATGACCCTGCTTTGCCTTTTGGCGACAGCGCCCGCCATCCGTGTGCCCCAAACAGGCGAGGTCCCGTTCAGGCTGGCATCCGCCACAAAGAGGAGAGGTCCCCTGTGGGCTGAACAGAGTCAACTGAACAGAGTCTTCAGAAGAACTTAGCCGTGCATTCAGTTGACAAGTAAATCCCACCCAAGCAATGGTAAGGGGGCATTCTGGCATCTAAAGGAATTCAGGAGTTAATTTAGTGTTTCCAATGGAACATTCCATAGGCTGTAAAAACAGCCTTAAAGTCTTTTTCCCTCTTGCACCAACAACGCTTCTTTTACTTCTACTTAAGGGTCCCCTACAACTACTTACTGCAGCATGTGTGGCTCCGCTATCAATAATGAAAAATAAAAAATCTCTTCTTTCATTCCCCAGCTTGACTGGAACCAGAGGATCGTCTGGGGAAATTTTAAGAGATTCCTCCGGCCCCCTTCAGTCCAACCCAATCTCCGGCATGACTCCAACGGCTTCTTCTGTCTCTCTTTCCCCATTACTCAGACGGCATGGACAATTTTTTTCCAACGGCCCTCCTCTTGCTTACAATTTGCACGCCGATTCATTCCCAGGGGAATGTCATAACCATTTCTACTATTATTTCTACAGCCCCTTCCTCACCCACAAAATTCACCTCCTGTATTTTCTCTCCCTTTTTCCTGGTCTTCCCTCAAGGCAGCCAACAAAGAAGCTTGCGGCGTTACTCGCCCCCGCTTCTCCTTCTCTTCTATTTCCTCCCGATTATTACGTACCTTACATGCCATTGAGAAGAACTGTGAGATTGTCATGCCATCCTCGCCCTCTACCTTGTGTCATCACTTTCTTGTATCTGCTGCTGCTTGACCAATAAACAGCCTGTTAAATAACTTTGAATTGCTATCATCTTCCGGATCCAGATCTGTCCATTTTCGAGCTACTTCACACAATCTCTCAGAGAAGGCTGACGGGGTTTCCTTATCTCCCTGCCTTACTTCAGATAGTTTAGATAAATTCTTGGGCTTTTGCACTCCATGTTGAATCCCATACAAAATTAACTTCTGATATTCCTTTACCCTCTCTAATCCCTCACACTTGTGTTTGGATCCCACTCCGCATCCTCTTTCGGGAGGTACATATCGGTATCTAGCACCCCCCACCCCCCCCGCCTTGTTGCATCAGTCCCTCTTCTGGCCTTCTCTAAAATTCTTCTCCTCTCCTCAGTGGGAAACAAATATTCTAGGAGAGCCTGTACATCTCCCCAGTTAGGACTAGGAGTCGTGATTAACAGTACTATACATTCCTTCTGGATTGTTTCCATAGGATCCGACTGCCTGTTTGCAGTTTAATAAATCACACGCAGTAAAAGGTACGCGTACGGACACCGGTGTTCCTTCAGGCCCTGCAGCCTGTCTGAGGGGAGCTCGAACTATCGGTTTCTCTCCCCTTCTTCTTTTAGAGATAGCACTCACAACTCCATTACCACTTGAGCTATCAGATTTGGGCTGTTTGGGGGGAGCTACCAACAGCTGAATATCCTCTTCTGAATTTTCCCATTCAATACAACGAGGTTTTCCCTTTTTCTCTTTTAACACATATATTCCAATCCGATGTTTAGCGTCCACTAAACCACCTTTCTTCCTAATATCCCAATCGCGTCTTAACGAAAAAAACATATCCACAGAAGGCATTTCATCCCATTTTTCAGTTCCCCGACAACACAACATTAATTCCGATATAGTGTTATATTTCAAGGATCCGTTCTCAGGCCATTTCTCACCATCTTCCCATTGATATTGTGGCCACCGTTGATTACGATATCGTTTTAGCTGATTTTCAGTCATGGCATCTCCCCCAAGTTTATTGCAATGCTTCAGGATGCATCCTAGAGGAGAGCAAAGGGCTGCCTCCTGGGAAGCAGCAGCACCCATACAGGTACCGAAAAACCCAGTATTTCTATACAAACCAGAACGAGGGACGTCTCCCTTCGTTACTCAGAACAGGACAGCGTGGAGAAACAAACAGAACTACGCTACTGCCACCTGTCTTTCCCGGTGCGTCTTATGCAGAGCCCAGAACAGAACAGAGGCCGCCTGCTTCCCGAGACATCTTGCCCCTACCCCCTTTTCTCCTAGCCCCACAAAACACCTCTTGTCAGGAACATTGCACCGTTTTGTCACTTACCGCCCGACCGCAGGAGAGGAGCTGAAGGAGTCCCCAGTCGACAGGTCGGTGCGCGCTGGAGTCCGCTCAGGCCTCTTCTCCCTGTCGGATGCGGCAAGACGAACCGGGCGAGGCTGTCAGCTCGGTCCCACCTGGGGTGTCAAAACTGTTATCCCACAAGCGTGAGGTCGTCTACCCGGTGTGCGGGACGCCAATATACACACAGGGCAGAGGTGTTTTTATGTCACGTCTGCGCAGAGATGGGTGCTAGGCGGCAGCTCCACAAAGCTAGCACAAAGTTCGCTCCTACAGGTACAGTATTTATACAGGCTAGCTATGCATATGCATAAGTCATTACACAAAGCAGTTTTCTATTGGTCTACATTTCTCTTATTTCAGCTTCAAGCTACAGCGCGACTTTAACATGCTGCGCACGCTCAGAGGCGAGGGCTCTCTGCTTGGGCTGGTGTCTCCAGCTCGAGAGCTGTGACTTTTAGGATTATAAGGAGGATAGTTTGCGGGAGGGTGCTTCTTATCACACTCCTACTAGTTGTTTCGGACGGTTCCCAAAACATTTCCATTAGCTTACCTATTTCTTCAGGATGTGCTTCTCTCCCAAGGACAGTAATTCTTGTTTAGACGTTCCACTTTCCAGCCTCAATCCTCCTTATCAGTTTGACGTAAGCCCTGGCCTTCCACCAGCTCCTGGGAGACGACACCGTCAGACTACAACACGACCGTTCTTTGACGCCAGTCAGTGGGTTCAGAATTAGGAACAGAAAGAACAGGACAAGCTAAACACCCACACAAGCCTCATATCCCTAAGAAATGATTAAAAAAACCCCAACGGACCCCATTTTAGATTGCGTTGGCTTAGGGGCTGCCTCCTTCAAGTGCCAGAGCGGACCGGTGGAATCAGTCACAGAACCCAGCTGCCCTCCAGGAGACAGCCCTTGTCCTCGCAAGGCAAATTTTTCAAAACATCGTGCTATTTTCCGATTTTATCAACTGCAGCGGGCTTGCCCTACCAGCACGAGTTGAGGACATTTTCCTGTGGGTTCATTTGACGCTACAGGAAGCCTTGAGCAGGTACAAGCAACCAAGCGCGAGATAGAAAGTCAGCTAAGAGACCAGCTGCCGTACAAAATGTGTTCAAGATCGTGCCTGCGGGAACGGCACAAAGCCCACGATGACTGAACAAGTATGTCGGAGGCCCTACGGCAAACAGCGCCGACGTTTCGTGAAGCTCTTTTCCTGTCAAGAAGAGGACCTTTTATGCAGTATCTCTACTGGAATTCAGGCTGCTTCCTACACATTCTGGCAAGTTAGCTTTCACAGAAACCCCAAGAACTTCAACCACCAAGCAACGTTTGTAATTCTTGCTCTCTACCTACGGGGAATTTCAGCGAACCAGAACACCACTTAAAGCAAAATTCTGGGTCTGTTTCACGCCAATCAAATAGCTAAGCCATGGACAGGGCTCTGTAGAAAGACAACGACTTGAAAAGATAAAGATAGGAGAGTACTCACTTTTCTGAAATTTCTTCCAGTCGTTCCATTGATTTAGCAGCCCAACCCAGCCGTCGAAATGCTGGTGCAACAGAGAGAGCAGTAGCATGTCCACGCCATTCTCCCCTAGCCACACAGCCTTCCGCTTTGCCCATTGCTGCCGACAGCCAGAGCATCGGCGCCGCAGCACCTTGGGAATAACGCACCTCCCATCGCTACACACCTTTACAAAAGAACCGAGCAGGGTGGAAACAAACATTGCAATGCTTGCGGTAAGGGCTCAAACAGGGATGCCTATGGTATCACTCTGAGATTCAGCAACCACTCAAAATGTCATTTTGCTGCAGTATTACAGGAGTTCATTGACTAGCGTCAAAAAAATTTGGTGGCAAATTCATTCTTTGAAGCATGACTTCCAAAGGCAAATGTTAAGTAATTCTCGTGAGCCTTTAACTGAGCGGAATGCAGGATCTGACTAAAATAATGGCCGATACAGCAGGGCCAGCCCCATCCTCAGCCCTTTTTAAACCCTGGGCCCAGCCCCATCCTCACCTCATGGGTCCCACCTGTGCTGCCCCGGGCCACAGCTGGAGCCCACGCCATGGGGAACAGGGGGCCAATTACCCCAACCCTCACAAGCCAGACACAGCCAGCAACCTGGCACAGGCATGGGCACACACCACCACCAAGCTGGCGCTGCCATGGGCAGATGCTGCCGCCAAGCTGGCACCGGCCTGGCAGACTTCACTTTACAGCCCAAAGCCGAGGTTGGCCTCTAAACAAGAAAACACGTGAAAGCATCCTTACAGGATGCCGGTCCAGTGGTGTCCACGATAGCTCTCTCAGCCTCCCATGTAATAGACAGCTCCCCTGTCCGGGACCACGTTTTGCATGTCCCAGGCCCTCCCCGCACCCCTGTTGAAAATCAAACAGAACAATTAAGGACTCTGCTTCATCGCCTCAGCCTCCAAAAGACGCTTCCTTCCTCTGCTGACGGTCGACACAGATATCCCCATGCCGTTCCTTGAATGCAGGCTGGCCTTGGGTGCCTGTACTGCCAAAGGAAGAGAAAAAGATCGTGCTCTTGTAACGTGCTCCGTCATCCTCTTGTTCTTCAAGAAAACAGAAGAAAGCTACCATCCCCGTTGCTACATAGGAGAAATTTGTGCAGGGGATGGCTGAGCCCATCCCCAGAAATGGAACACTCTGCTATGACCCTGCTTTGCCTTTTGGCGACAGCGCCCGCCATCCGTGTGCCCCAAACAGGCGAGGTCCCGTTCAGGCTGGCATCCGCCACAAAGAGGAGAGGTCCCCTGTGGGCTGAACAGAGTCAACTGAACAGAGTCTTCAGAAGAACTTAGCCGTGCATTCAGTTGACAAGTAAATCCCACCCAAGCAATGGTAGGGGGCATTCTGGCATCTAAAGGAATTCAGGAGTTAATTTAGTGTTTCCAATGGAACATTCCATAGGCTGTAAAAACAGCCTTAAAGTCTTTTTCCCTCTTGCACCAACAACGCTTCTTTTACTTCTACTTAAGGGTCCCCTACAACTACTTACTGCAGCATGTGTGGCTCCGCTATCAATAATGAAAAATAAAAAATCTCTTCTTTCATTCCCCAGCTTGACTGGAACCAGAGGATCGTCTGGGGAAATTTTAAGAGATTCCTCCGGCCCCCTTCAGTCCAACCCAATCTCCGGCATGACTCCAACGGCTTCTTCTGTCTCTCTTTCCCCATTACTCAGACGGCATGGACAATTTTTTTCCAACGGCCCTCTTGCTTACAATTTGCACGCCGATTCATTCCCAGGGGAATGTCATAACCATTTCTACTATTATTTCTACAGCCCCTTCCTCACCCACAAAATTCACCTCCTGTATTTTCTCTCCCTTTTTCCTGGTCTTCCCTCAAGGCAGCCAACAAAGCAGCTTGCAGCGTTACTCGCCCCCGCTTCTCCTTCTCTTCTATTTCCTCCCGATTATTACGTACCTTCCCTGCCATTGAGAAGAACCGTGAGATTGTCATGCCATCCTCGCCCTCTACCTTGTGTCATCTCTTTCTTGTATCTGCTGCTGCTTGACCAATAAACAGCCTGTTAAATAACTTTGAATTGCTATCATCTTCCGGATCCAGATCTGTCCATTTTCGAGCTACTTCACACAATCTCTCAGAGAAGGCTGACGGGGTTTCCTTATCTCCCTGCCTTACTTCAGATAGTTTAGATAAATTCTTGGGCTTTTGCACTCCATGTTGAATCCCATACAAAATTAACTTCTGATATTCCTTTACCCTCTCTAATCCCTCACACTTGTGTTTGGATCCCACTCCGCATCCTCTTTCGGGAGGTACATATCGGTATCTAGCACCCCCCACCCCCCCCGCCTTGTTGCATCAGTCCCTCTTCTGGCCTTCTCTAAAATTCTTCTCCTCTCCTCAGTGGGAAACAAATATTCTAGGAGAGCCTGTACATCTCCCCAGTTAGGACTAGGAGTCGTGATTAACAGTACTATACATTCCTTCTGGATTGTTTCCATAGGATCCGACTGCCTGTTTGCAGTTTAATAAATCACACGCAGTAAAAGGTACGCGTACGGACACCGGTGTTCCTTCAGGCCCTGCAGCCTGTCTGAGGGGAGCTCGAACTATCAGTTTCTCTCCCCTTCTTCTTTTAGAGATAGCACTCACAACTCCATTACCACTTGAGCTATCAGATTTGGGCTGTTTGGGGGGAGCTACCAACAGCTGAATATCCTCTTCTGAATTTTCCCATTCAATACAACGAGGTTTTCCCTTTTTCTCTTTTAACACATATATTCCAATCCGATGTTTAGCGTCCACTAAACCACCTTTCTTCCTAATATCCCAATCGCGTCTTAACGAAAAAAACATATCCACAGAAGGCATTTCATCCCATTTTTCAGTTCCCCGACAACACAACATTAATTCCGATATAGTGTTATATTTCAAGGATCCGTTCTCAGGCCATTTCTCACCATCTTCCCATTGATATTGTGGCCACCGTTGATTACGATATCGTTTTAGCTGATTTTCAGTCATGGCATCTCCCCCAAGTTTATTGCAATGCTTCAGGATGCATCCTAGAGGAGAGCAAAGGGCTGCCTCCTGGGAAGCAGCAGCACCCATACAGGTACCGAAAAACCCAGTATTTCTATACAAACCAGAACGAGGGACGTCTCCCTTCGTTACTCAGAACAGGACAGCGTGGAGAAACAAACAGAACTACGCTACTGCCACCTGTCTTTCCCGGTGCGTCTTATGCAGAGCCCAGAACAGAACAGAGGCCGCCTGCTTCCCGAGACATCTTGCCCCTACCCCCTTTTCTCCTAGCCCCACAAAACACCTCTTGTCAGGAACATTGCACCGTTTTGTCACTTACCGCCCGACCGCAGGAGAGGAGCTGAAGGAGTCCCCAGTCGACAGGTCGGTGCGCGCTGGAGTCCGCTCAGGCCTCTTCTCCCTGTCGGATGTGGCAAGACGAACCGGGCGAGGCTGTCAACTCGGTCCCACCTGGGGTGTCAAAACTGTTATCCCACAAGCGTGAGGTCGTCTACCCGGTGTGCGGGACGCCAATATACACACAGGGCAGAGGTGTTTTTATGTCACGTCTGCGCAGAGATGGGTGCTAGGCGGCAGCTCCACAAAGCTAGCACAAAGTTCGCTCCTACAGGTACAGTATTTATACAGGCTAGCTATGCATATGCATAAGTCATTACACAAAGCAGTTTTCTATTGGTCTACATTTCTCTTATTTCAGCTTCAAGCTACAGCGCGACTTTAACATGCTGCGCACGCTCAGAGGCGAGGGCTCTCTGCTTGGGCTGGTGTCTCCAGCTCGAGAGCTGTGACTTTTAGGATTATAAGGAGGATAGTTTGCGGGAGGGTGCTTCTTATCACACTCCTACTAGTTGTTTCGGACGGTTCCCAAAACATTTCCATTAGCTTACCTATTTCTTCAGGATGTGCTTCTCTCCCAAGGACAGTAATTCTTGTTTAGACGTTCCACTTTCCAGCCTCAATCCTCCTTATCAGTTTGACGTAAGCCCTGGCCTTCCACCAGCTCCTGGGAGACGACACCGTCAGACTACAACACGACCGTTCTTTGACGCCAGTCAGTGGGTTCAGAATTAGGAACAGAAAGAACAGGACAAGCTAAACACCCACACAAGCCTCATATCCCTAAGAAATGATTAAAAAAACCCCAACGGACCCCATTTTAGATTGCGTTGGCTTAGGGGCTGCCTCCTTCAAGTGCCAGAGCGGACCGGTGGAATCAGTCACAGAACCCAGCTGCCCTCCAGGAGACAGCCCTTGTCCTCGCAAGGCAAATTTTTCAAAACATCGTGCTATTTTCCGATTTTATCAACTGCAGCGGGCTTGCCCTACCAGCACGAGTTGAGGACATTTTCCTGTGGGTTCATTTGACGCTACAGGAAGCCTTGAGCAGGTACAAGCAACCAAGCGCGAGATAGAAAGTCAGCTAAGAGACCAGCTGCCGTACAAAATGTGTTCAAGATCGTGCCTGCGGGAACGGCACAAAGCCCACGATGACTGAACAAGTATGTCGGAGGCCCTACGGCAAACAGCGCCGACGTTTCGTGAAGCTCTTTTCCTGTCAAGAAGAGGACCTTTTATGCAGTATCTCTACTGGAATTCAGGCTGCTTCCTACACATTCTGGCAAGTTAGCTTTCACAGAAACCCCAAGAACTTCAACCACCAAGCAACGTTTGTAATTCTTGCTCTCTACCTACGGGGAATTTCAGCGAACCAGAACACCACTTAAAGCAAAATTCTGGGTCTGTTTCACGCCAATCAAATAGCTAAGCCATGGACAGGGCTCTGTAGAAAGACAACGACTTGAAAAGATAAAGATAGGAGAGTACTCACTTTTCTGAAATTTCTTCCAGTCGTTCCATTGATTTAGCAGCCCAACCCAGCCGTCGAAATGCTGGTGCAACAGAGAGAGCAGTAGCATGTCCACGCCATTCTCCCCTAGCCACACAGCCTTCCGCTTTGCCCATTGCTGCCGACAGCCAGAGCATCGGCGCCGCAGCACCTTGGGAATAACGCACCTCCCATCGCTACACACCTTTACAAAAGAACCGAGCAGGGTGGAAACAAACATTGCAATGCTTGCGGTAAGGGCTCAAACAGGGATGCCTATGGTATCACTCTGAGATTCAGCAACCACTCAAAATGTCATTTTGCTGCAGTATTACAGGAGTTCATTGACTAGCGTCAAAAAAATTTGGTGGCAAATTCATTCTTTGAAGCATGACTTCCAAAGGCAAATGTTAAGTAATTCTCGTGAGCCTTTAACTGAGCGGAATGCAGGATCTGACTAAAATAATGGCCGATACAGCAGGGCCAGCCCCATCCTCAGCCCTTTTTAAACCCTGGGCCCAGCCCCATCCTCACCTCATGGGTCCCACCTGTGCTGCCCCGGGCCACAGCTGGAGCCCACGCCATGGGGAACAGGGGGCCAATTACCCCAACCCTCACAAGCCAGACACAGCCAGCAACCTGGCACAGGCATGGGCACACACCACCACCAAGCTGGCGCTGCCATGGGCAGATGCTGCCGCCAAGCTGGCACCGGCCTGGCAGACTTCACTTTACAGCCCAAAGCCGAGGTTGGCCTCTAAACAAGAAAACACGTGAAAGCATCCTTACAGGATGCCGGTCCAGTGGTGTCCACGATAGCTCTCTCAGCCTCCCATGTAATAGACAGCTCCCCTGTCCGGGACCACGTTTTGCATGTCCCAGGCCCTCCCCGCACCCCTGTTGAAAATCAAACAGAACAATTAAGGACTCTGCTTCATCGCCTCAGCCTCCAAAAGACGCTTCCTTCCTCTGCTGACGGTCGACACAGATATCCCCATGCCGTTCCTTGAATGCAGGCTGGCCTTGGGTGCCTGTACTGCCAAAGGAAGAGAAAAAGATCGTCCTCTTGTAACGTGCTCCGTCATCCTCTTGTTCTTCAAGAAAACAGAAGAAAGCTACCATCCCCGTTGCTACATAGGAGAAATTTGTGCAGGGGATGGCTGAGCCCATCCCCAGAAATGGAACACTCTGCTATGACCCTGCTTTGCCTTTTGGCGACAGCGCCCGCCATCCGTGTGCCCCAAACAGGCGAGGTCCCGTTCAGGCTGGCATCCGCCACAAAGAGGAGAGGTCCCCTGTGGGCTGAACAGAGTCAACTGAACAGAGTCTTCAGAAGAACTTAGCCGTGCATTCAGTTGACAAGTAAATCCCACCCAAGCAATGGTAGGGGGCATTCTGGCATCTAAAGGAATTCAGGAGTTAATTTAGTGTTTCCAATGGAACATTCCATAGGCTGTAAAAACAGCCTTAAAGTCTTTTTCCCTCTTGCACCAACAACGCTTCTTTTACTTCTACTTAAGGGTCCCCTACAACTACTTACTGCAGCATGTGTGGCTCCGCTATCAATAATGAAAAATAAAAAATCTCTTCTTTCATTCCCCAGCTTGACTGGAACCAGAGGATCGTCTGGGGAAATTTTAAGAGATTCCTCCGGCCCCCTTCAGTCCAACCCAATCTCCGGCATGACTCCAACGGCTTCTTCTGTCTCTCTTTCCCCATTACTCAGACGGCATGGACAATTTTTTTCCAACGGCCCTCTTGCTTACAATTTGCACGCCGATTCATTCCCAGGGGAATGTCATAACCATTTCTACTATTATTTCTACAGCCCCTTCCTCACCCACAAAATTCACCTCCTGTATTTTCTCTCCCTTTTTCCTGGTCTTCCCTCAAGGCAGCCAACAAAGCAGCTTGCAGCGTTACTCGCCCCCGCTTCTCCTTCTCTTCTATTTCCTCCCGATTATTACGTACCTTCCCTGCCATTGAGAAGAACCGTGAGATTGTCATGCCATCCTCGCCCTCTACCTTGTGTCATCTCTTTCTTGTATCTGCTGCTGCTTGACCAATAAACAGCCTGTTAAATAACTTTGAATTGCTATCATCTTCCGGATCCAGATCTGTCCATTTTCGAGCTACTTCACACAATCTCTCAGAGAAGGCTGACGGGGTTTCCTTATCTCCCTGCCTTACTTCAGATAGTTTAGATAAATTCTTGGGCTTTTGCACTCCATGTTGAATCCCATACAAAATTAACTTCTGATATTCCTTTACCCTCTCTAATCCCTCACACTTGTGTTTGGATCCCACTCCGCATCCTCTTTCGGGAGGTACATATCGGTATCTAGCACCCCCCACCCCCCCCGCCTTGTTGCATCAGTCCCTCTTCTGGCCTTCTCTAAAATTCTTCTCCTCTCCTCAGTGGGAAACAAATATTCTAGGAGAGCCTGTACATCTCCCCAGTTAGGACTAGGAGTCGTGATTAACAGTACTATACATTCCTTCTGGATTGTTTCCATAGGATCCGACTGCCTGTTTGCAGTTTAATAAATCACACGCAGTAAAAGGTACGCGTACGGACACCGGTGTTCCTTCAGGCCCTGCAGCCTGTCTGAGGGGAGCTCGAACTATCAGTTTCTCTCCCCTTCTTCTTTTAGAGATAGCACTCACAACTCCATTACCACTTGAGCTATCAGATTTGGGCTGTTTGGGGGGAGCTACCAACAGCTGAATATCCTCTTCTGAATTTTCCCATTCAATACAACGAGGTTTTCCCTTTTTCTCTTTTAACACATATATTCCAATCCGATGTTTAGCGTCCACTAAACCACCTTTCTTCCTAATATCCCAATCGCGTCTTAACGAAAAAAACATATCCACAGAAGGCATTTCATCCCATTTTTCAGTTCCCCGACAACACAACATTAATTCCGATATAGTGTTATATTTCAAGGATCCGTTCTCAGGCCATTTCTCACCATCTTCCCATTGATATTGTGGCCACCGTTGATTACGATATCGTTTTAGCTGATTTTCAGTCATGGCATCTCCCCCAAGTTTATTGCAATGCTTCAGGATGCATCCTAGAGGAGAGCAAAGGGCTGCCTCCTGGGAAGCAGCAGCACCCATACAGGTACCGAAAAACCCAGTATTTCTATACAAACCAGAACGAGGGACGTCTCCCTTCGTTACTCAGAACAGGACAGCGTGGAGAAACAAACAGAACTACGCTACTGCCACCTGTCTTTCCCGGTGCGTCTTATGCAGAGCCCAGAACAGAACAGAGGCCGCCTGCTTCCCGAGACATCTTGCCCCTACCCCCTTTTCTCCTAGCCCCACAAAACACCTCTTGTCAGGAACATTGCACCGTTTTGTCACTTACCGCCCGACCGCAGGAGAGGAGCTGAAGGAGTCCCCAGTCGACAGGTCGGTGCGCGCTGGAGTCCGCTCAGGCCTCTTCTCCCTGTCGGATGTGGCAAGACGAACCGGGCGAGGCTGTCAACTCGGTCCCACCTGGGGTGTCAAAACTGTTATCCCACAAGCGTGAGGTCGTCTACCCGGTGTGCGGGACGCCAATATACACACAGGGCAGAGGTGTTTTTATGTCACGTCTGCGCAGAGATGGGTGCTAGGCGGCAGCTCCACAAAGCTAGCACAAAGTTCGCTCCTACAGGTACAGTATTTATACAGGCTAGCTATGCATATGCATAAGTCATTACACAAAGCAGTTTTCTATTGGTCTACATTTCTCTTATTTCAGCTTCAAGCTACAGCGCGACTTTAACATGCTGCGCACGCTCAGAGGCGAGGGCTCTCTGCTTGGGCTGGTGTCTCCAGCTCGAGAGCTGTGACTTTTAGGATTATAAGGAGGATAGTTTGCGGGAGGGTGCTTCTTATCACACTCCTACTAGTTGTTTCGGACGGTTCCCAAAACATTTCCATTAGCTTACCTATTTCTTCAGGATGTGCTTCTCTCCCAAGGACAGTAATTCTTGTTTAGACGTTCCACTTTCCAGCCTCAATCCTCCTTATCAGTTTGACGTAAGCCCTGGCCTTCCACCAGCTCCTGGGAGACGACACCGTCAGACTACAACACGACCGTTCTTTGACGCCAGTCAGTGGGTTCAGAATTAGGAACAGAAAGAACAGGACAAGCTAAACACCCACACAAGCCTCATATCCCTAAGAAATGATTAAAAAAACCCCAACGGACCCCATTTTAGATTGCGTTGGCTTAGGGGCTGCCTCCTTCAAGTGCCAGAGCGGACCGGTGGAATCAGTCACAGAACCCAGCTGCCCTCCAGGAGACAGCCCTTGTCCTCGCAAGGCAAATTTTTCAAAACATCGTGCTATTTTCCGATTTTATCAACTGCAGCGGGCTTGCCCTACCAGCACGAGTTGAGGACATTTTCCTGTGGGTTCATTTGACGCTACAGGAAGCCTTGAGCAGGTACAAGCAACCAAGCGCGAGATAGAAAGTCAGCTAAGAGACCAGCTGCCGTACAAAATGTGTTCAAGATCGTGCCTGCGGGAACGGCACAAAGCCCACGATGACTGAACAAGTATGTCGGAGGCCCTACGGCAAACAGCGCCGACGTTTCGTGAAGCTCTTTTCCTGTCAAGAAGAGGACCTTTTATGCAGTATCTCTACTGGAATTCAGGCTGCTTCCTACACATTCTGGCAAGTTAGCTTTCACAGAAACCCCGAGAACTTCAACCACCAAGCAACGTTTGTAATTCTTGCTCTCTACCTACGGGGAATTTCAGCGAACCAGAACACCACTTAAAGCAAAATTCTGGGTCTGTTTCACGCCAATCAAATAGCTAAGCCATGGACAGGGCTCTGTAGAAAGACAACGACTTGAAAAGATAAAGATAGGAGAGTACTCACTTTTCTGAAATTTCTTCCAGTCGTTCCATTGATTTAGCAGCCCAACCCAGCCGTCGAAATGCTGGTGCAACAGAGAGAGCAGTAGCATGTCCACGCCATTCTCCCCTAGCCACACAGCCTTCCGCTTTGCCCATTGCTGCCGACAGCCAGAGCATCGGCGCCGCAGCACCTTGGGAATAACGCACCTCCCATCGCTACACACCTTTACAAAAGAACCGAGCAGGGTGGAAACAAACATTGCAATGCTTGCGGTAAGGGCTCAAACAGGGATGCCTATGGTATCACTCTGAGATTCAGCAACCACTCAAAATGTCATTTTGCTGCAGTATTACAGGAGTTCATTGACTAGCGTCAAAAAAATTTGGTGGCAAATTCATTCTTTGAAGCATGACTTCCAAAGGCAAATGTTAAGTAATTCTCGTGAGCCTTTAACTGAGCGGAATGCAGGATCTGACTAAAATAATGGCCGATACAGCAGGGCCAGCCCCATCCTCAGCCCTTTTTAAACCCTGGGCCCAGCCCCATCCTCACCTCATGGGTCCCACCTGTGCTGCCCCGGGCCACAGCTGGAGCCCACGCCATGGGGAACAGGGGGCCAATTACCCCAACCCTCACAAGCCAGACACAGCCAGCAACCTGGCACAGGCATGGGCACACACCACCACCAAGCTGGCGCTGCCATGGGCAGATGCTGCCGCCAAGCTGGCACCGGCCTGGCAGACTTCACTTTACAGCCCAAAGCCGAGGTTGGCCTCTAAACAAGAAAACACGTGAAAGCATCCTTACAGGATGCCGGTCCAGTGGTGTCCACGATAGCTCTCTCAGCCTCCCATGTAATAGACAGCTCCCCTGTCCGGGACCACGTTTTGCATGTCCCAGGCCCTCCCCGCACCCCTGTTGAAAATCAAACAGAACAATTAAGGACTCTGCTTCATCGCCTCAGCCTCCAAAAGACGCTTCCTTCCTCTGCTGACGGTCGACACAGATATCCCCATGCCGTTCCTTGAATGCAGGCTGGCCTTGGGTGCCTGTACTGCCAAAGGAAGAGAAAAAGATCGTCCTCTTGTAACGTGCTCCGTCATCCTCTTGTTCTTCAAGAAAACAGAAGAAAGCTACCATCCCCGTTGCTACATAGGAGAAATTTGTGCAGGGGATGGCTGAGCCCATCCCCAGAAATGGAACACTCTGCTATGACCCTGCTTTGCCTTTTGGCGACAGCGCCCGCCATCCGTGTGCCCCAAACAGGCGAGGTCCCGTTCAGGCTGGCATCCGCCACAAAGAGGAGAGGTCCCCTGTGGGCTGAACAGAGTCAACTGAACAGAGTCTTCAGAAGAACTTAGCCGTGCATTCAGTTGACAAGTAAATCCCACCCAAGCAATGGTAGGGGGCATTCTGGCATCTAAAGGAATTCAGGAGTTAATTTAGTGTTTCCAATGGAACATTCCATAGGCTGTAAAAACAGCCTTAAAGTCTTTTTCCCTCTTGCACCAACAACGCTTCTTTTACTTCTACTTAAGGGTCCCCTACAACTACTTACTGCAGCATGTGTGGCTCCGCTATCAATAATGAAAAATAAAAAATCTCTTCTTTCATTCCCCAGCTTGACTGGAACCAGAGGATCGTCTGGGGAAATTTTAAGAGATTCCTCCGGCCCCCTTCAGTCCAACCCAATCTCCGGCATGACTCCAACGGCTTCTTCTGTCTCTCTTTCCCCATTACTCAGACGGCATGGACAATTTTTTTCCAACGGCCCTCTTGCTTACAATTTGCACGCCGATTCATTCCCAGGGGAATGTCATAACCATTTCTACTATTATTTCTACAGCCCCTTCCTCACCCACAAAATTCACCTCCTGTATTTTCTCTCCCTTTTTCCTGGTCTTCCCTCAAGGCAGCCAACAAAGCAGCTTGCAGCGTTACTCGCCCCCGCTTCTCCTTCTCTTCTATTTCCTCCCGATTATTACGTACCTTCCCTGCCATTGAGAAGAACCGTGAGATTGTCATGCCATCCTCGCCCTCTACCTTGTGTCATCTCTTTCTTGTATCTGCTGCTGCTTGACCAATAAACAGCCTGTTAAATAACTTTGAATTGCTATCATCTTCCGGATCCAGATCTGTCCATTTTCGAGCTACTTCACACAATCTCTCAGAGAAGGCTGACGGGGTTTCCTTATCTCCCTGCCTTACTTCAGATAGTTTAGATAAATTCTTGGGCTTTTGCACTCCATGTTGAATCCCATACAAAATTAACTTCTGATATTCCTTTACCCTCTCTAATCCCTCACACTTGTGTTTGGATCCCACTCCGCATCCTCTTTCGGGAGGTACATATCGGTATCTAGCACCCCCCACCCCCCCCGCCTTGTTGCATCAGTCCCTCTTCTGGCCTTCTCTAAAATTCTTCTCCTCTCCTCAGTGGGAAACAAATATTCTAGGAGAGCCTGTACATCTCCCCAGTTAGGACTAGGAGTCGTGATTAACAGTACTATACATTCCTTCTGGATTGTTTCCATAGGATCCGACTGCCTGTTTGCAGTTTAATAAATCACACGCAGTAAAAGGTACGCGTACGGACACCGGTGTTCCTTCAGGCCCTGCAGCCTGTCTGAGGGGAGCTCGAACTATCGGTTTCTCTCCCCTTCTTCTTTTAGAGATAGCACTCACAACTCCATTACCACTTGAGCTATCAGATTTGGGCTGTTTGGGGGGAGCTACCAACAGCTGAATATCCTCTTCTGAATTTTCCCATTCAATACAACGAGGTTTTCCCTTTTTCTCTTTTAACACATATATTCCAATCCGATGTTTAGCGTCCACTAAACCACCTTTCTTCCTAATATCCCAATCGCGTCTTAACGAAAAAAACATATCCACAGAAGGCATTTCATCCCATTTTTCAGTTCCCCGACAACACAACATTAATTCCGATATAGTGTTATATTTCAAGGATCCGTTCTCAGGCCATTTCTCACCATCTTCCCATTGATATTGTGGCCACCGTTGATTACGATATCGTTTTAGCTGATTTTCAGTCATGGCATCTCCCCCAAGTTTATTGCAATGCTTCAGGATGCATCCTAGAGGAGAGCAAAGGGCTGCCTCCTGGGAAGCAGCAGCACCCATACAGGTACCGAAAAACCCAGTATTTCTATACAAACCAGAACGAGGGACGTCTCCCTTCGTTACTCAGAACAGGACAGCGTGGAGAAACAAACAGAACTACGCTACTGCCACCTGTCTTTCCCGGTGCGTCTTATGCAGAGCCCAGAACAGAACAGAGGCCGCCTGCTTCCCGAGACATCTTGCCCCTACCCCCTTTTCTCCTAGCCCCACAAAACACCTCTTGTCAGGAACATTGCACCGTTTTGTCACTTACCGCCCGACCGCAGGAGAGGAGCTGAAGGAGTCCCCAGTCGACAGGTCGGTGCGCGCTGGAGTCCGCTCAGGCCTCTTCTCCCTGTCGGATGCGGCAAGACGAACCGGGCGAGGCTGCCAGCTCGGTCCCACCTGGGGTGTCAAAACTGTTATCCCACAAGCGTGAGGTCGTCTACCCGGTGTGCGGGACGCCAATATACACACAGGGCAGAGGTGTTTTTATGTCACGTCTGCGCAGAGATGGGTGCTAGGCGGCAGCTCCACAAAGCTAGCACAAAGTTCGCTCCTACAGGTACAGTATTTATACAGGCTAGCTATGCATATGCATAAGTCATTACACAAAGCAGTTTTCTATTGGTCTACATTTCTCTTATTTCAGCTTCAAGCTACAGCGCGACTTTAACATGCTGCGCACGCTCAGAGGCGAGGGCTCTCTGCTTGGGCTGGTGTCTCCAGCTCGAGAGCTGTGACTTTTAGGATTATAAGGAGGATAGTTTGCGGGAGGGTGCTTCTTATCACACTCCTACTAGTTGTTTCGGACGGTTCCCAAAACATTTCCATTAGCTTACCTATTTCTTCAGGATGTGCTTCTCTCCCAAGGACAGTAATTCTTGTTTAGACGTTCCACTTTCCAGCCTCAATCCTCCTTATCAGTTTGACGTAAGCCCTGGCCTTCCACCAGCTCCTGGGAGACGACACCGTCAGACTACAACACGACCGTTCTTTGACGCCAGTCAGTGGGTTCAGAATTAGGAACAGAAAGAACAGGACAAGCTAAACACCCACACAAGCCTCATATCCCTAAGAAATGATTAAAAAAACCCCAACGGACCCCATTTTAGATTGCGTTGGCTTAGGGGCTGCCTCCTTCAAGTGCCAGAGCGGACCGGTGGAATCAGTCACAGAACCCAGCTGCCCTCCAGGAGACAGCCCTTGTCCTCGCAAGGCAAATTTTTCAAAACATCGTGCTATTTTCCGATTTTATCAACTGCAGCGGGCTTGCCCTACCAGCACGAGTTGAGGACATTTTCCTGTGGGTTCATTTGACGCTACAGTAAGCCTTGAGCAGGTACAAGCAACCAAGCGCGAGATAGAAAGTCAGCTAAGAGACCAGCTGCCGTACAAAATGTGTTCAAGATCGTGCCTGCGGGAACGGCACAAAGCCCACGATGACTGAACAAGTATGTCGGAGGCCCTACGGCAAACAGCGCCGACGTTTCGTGAAGCTCTTTTCCTGTCAAGAAGAGGACCTTTTATGCAGTATCTCTACTGGAATTCAGGCTGCTTCCTACACATTCTGGCAAGTTAGCTTTCACAGAAACCCCGAGAACCTCAACCACCAAGCAACGTTTGTAATTCTTGCTCTCTACCTACGGGGAATTTCAGCGAACCAGAACACCACTTAAAGCAAAATTCTGGGTCTGTTTCACGCCAATCAAATAGCTAAGCCATGGACAGGGCTCTGTAGAAAGACAACGACTTGAAAAGATAAAGATAGGAGAGTACTCACTTTTCTGAAATTTCTTCCAGTCGTTCCATTGATTTAGCAGCCCAACCCAGCCGTCGAAATGCTGGTGCAACAGAGAGAGCAGTAGCATGTCCACGCCATTCTCCCCTAGCCACACAGCCTTCCGCTTTGCCCATTGCTGCCGACAGCCAGAGCATCGGCGCCGCAGCACCTTGGGAATAACGCACCTCCCATCGCTACACACCTTTACAAAAGAACCGAGCAGGGTGGAAACAAACATTGCAATGCTTGCGGTAAGGGCTCAAACAGGGATGCCTATGGTATCACTCTGAGATTCAACAACCACTCAAAATGTCATTTTGCTGCAGTATTACAGGAGTTCATTGACTAGCGTCAAAAAAATTTGGTGGCAAATTCATTCTTTGAAGCATGACTTCCAAAGGCAAATGTTAAGTAATTCTCGTGAGCCTTTAACTGAGCGGAATGCAGGATCTGACTAAAATAATGGCCGATACAGCAGGGCCAGCCCCATCCTCAGCCCTTTTTAAACCCTGGGCCCAGCCCCATCCTCACCTCATGGGTCCCACCTGTGCTGCCCCGGGCCACAGCTGGAGCCCACGCCATGGGGAACAGGGGGCCAATTACCCCAACCCTCACAAGCCAGACACAGCCAGCAACCTGGCACAGGCATGGGCACACACCACCACCAAGCTGGCGCTGCCATGGGCAGATGCTGCCGCCAAGCTGGCACCGGCCTGGCAGACTTCACTTTACAGCCCAAAGCCGAGGTTGGCCTCTAAACAAGAAAACACGTGAAAGCATCCTTACAGGATGCCGGTCCAGTGGTGTCCACGATAGCTCTCTCAGCCTCCCATGTAATAGACAGCTCCCCTGTCCGGGACCACGTTTTGCATGTCCCAGGCCCTCCCCGCACCCCTGTTGAAAATCAAACAGAACAATTAAGGACTCTGCTTCATCGCCTCAGCCTCCAAAAGACGCTTCCTTCCTCTGCTGACGGTCGACACAGATATCCCCATGCCGTTCCTTGAATGCAGGCTGGCCTTGGGTGCCTGTACTGCCAAAGGAAGAGAAAAAGATCGTCCTCTTGTAACGTGCTCCGTCATCCTCTTGTTCTTCAAGAAAACAGAAGAAAGCTACCATCCCCGTTGCTACATAGGAGAAATTTGTGCAGGGGATGGCTGAGCCCATCCCCAGAAATGGAACACTCTGCTATGACCCTGCTTTGCCTTTTGGCGACAGCGCCCGCCATCCGTGTGCCCCAAACAGGCGAGGTCCCGTTCAGGCTGGCATCCGCCACAAAGAGGAGAGGTCCCCTGTGGGCTGAACAGAGTCAACTGAACAGAGTCTTCAGAAGAACTTAGCCGTGCATTCAGTTGACAAGTAAATCCCACCCAAGCAATGGTAGGGGGCATTCTGGCATCTAAAGGAATTCAGGAGTTAATTTAGTGTTTCCAATGGAACATTCCATAGGCTGTAAAAACAGCCTTAAAGTCTTTTTCCCTCTTGCACCAACAACGCTTCTTTTACTTCTACTTAAGGGTCCCCTACAACTACTTACTGCAGCATGTGTGGCTCCGCTATCAATAATGAAAAATAAAAAACCTCTTCTTTCATTCCCCAGCTTGACTGGAACCAGAGGATCGTCTGGGGAAATTTTAAGAGATTCCTCCGGCCCCCTTCAGTCCAACCCAATCTCCGGCATGACTCCAACGGCTTCTTCTGTCTCTCTTTCCCCATTACTCAGACGGCATGGACAATTTTTTTCCAACGGCCCTCTTGCTTACAATTTGCACGCCGATTCATTCCCAGGGGAATGTCATAACCATTTCTACTATTATTTCTACAGCCCCTTCCTCACCCACAAAATTCACCTCCTGTATTTTCTCTCCCTTTTTCCTGGTCTTCCCTCAAGGCAGCCAACAAAGCAGCTTGCAGCGTTACTCGTCCCCGCTTCTCCTTCTCTTCTATTTCCTCCCGATTATTACGTACCTTACATGCCATTGAGAAGAACCGTGAGATTGTCATGCCATCCTCGCCCTCTACCTTGTGTCATCTCTTTCTTGTATCTGCTGCTGCTTGACCAATAAAGAGCCTGTTAAATAACTTTGAATTGCTATCATCTTCCGGATCCAGATCTGTCCATTTTCGAGCTACTTCACACAATCTCTCAGAGAAGGCTGACGGGGTTTCCTTATCTCCCTGCCTTACTTCAGATAGTTTAGATAAATTCTTGGGCTTTTGCACTCCATGTTGAATCCCATACAAAATTAACTTCTGATATTCCTTTACCCTCTCTAATCCCTCACACTTGTGTTTGGATCCCACTCCGGATCCTCTTTCGGGAGGTACATATCGGTATTAGGCACCCCCCAAGCACCCCCCTGTCCTGGTTTCAGCTGAGACAGAGTTAATTTTCTTCGTAGCGGCTGGTATGGGGCTATGTTTTGGATTTGTGCTGAAGACAGTGTTGATAATACAGAGATGTTTTAGTTGTTGCTGTACTAGTCAAGGACTTTTCAGCTTCCCGTGCTCTGCCAGGTGCAGAAGAAGCTGGGAGGGGACACAGCCTGGATAGTTGATCCAAACTGACCAAAGGGCTATTCCATACCACATGACGTCATGCTCAGTATATAAAGCTGGGGAAGAAGAAGGAAGGGGGGACATCGGAGTGATGGCGTTTGTCTTTCCCAAGTAACCGTTACGCGTGATGGAGCCCTGCTTTCCTGGAGATGGCTGAACACCTGCCTGACCATGGGAAGTAGTGAATGAATTCCTTGCTTTGTTTTGCTTGCGTGCGCGGCTTTTGCTTTACCTATTAAACTGTTTTTATCTCAACCCTCAAGTTTTCTTACTTTTGCTCTTCTGATTCTCTCCCCCATCCCACCGAGGGGGAGTGAGCGAGCGGCTGCGTGGTGCTCAGTTGCCGGCTGGGACTAAACCACGACACCCCCCCAACCCACCCGCCTTGTCGATCAGTCCCTCTCTGGCCTTCTCTAAAATTCTTCTCCTCTCCTCAGTGGGAAACAAATATTCTAGGAGAGCCTGTACATCTCCCCAGTTAGGACTAGGAGTCGTGATTAACAGTACGATACATTCCTTCTGGATTGTTTCCATAGGATCCGACTGCCTGTTTGCAGTTTAATAAATCACACGCAGTAAAAGGTACGCGTACGGACACCGGTGTTCCTTCAGGCCCTGCAGCCTGTCTGAGGGCAGCTCGAACTATCGGTTTCTCTCCCCTTCTTCTTTTAGAGATAGCACTCACAACTCCATTACCACTTGAGCTATCAGATTTGGGCTGTTTGGGGGGAGCTACCAAGAGCTGAATATCCTCTTCTGAATTTTCCCATTCAATACAACGAGGTTTTCCCTTTTTCTCTTTTAACACATATATTCCAATCCGATGTTTAGCGTCCACTAAACCACCTTTCTTCCTAATATCCCAATCGCGTCTTAACGAAAAAAAACATATCCACAGAAGGCATTTCATCCCATTTTTCAGTTCCCCGACAACACAACATTAATTCCGATATAGTGTTATATTTCAAGGATCCGTTCTCGGGCCATTTCTCACCATCTTCCCATTGATATTGTGGCCACCGTTGATTACGATATCGTTTTAGCTGATTTTCAGTCATGGCATCTCCCCCAAGTTTATTGCAATGCTTCAGGATGCATCCTAGAGGAGAGCAAAGGGCTGCCTCCTGGGAAGCAGCAGCACCCATACAGGTACCGAAAAACCCAGCATTTCTATACAAACCAGAACAAGGGACGTCTCCCTCCGTTACTCAGAACAGGACAGCGTGGAGAAACAAACAGAACTACGCTACTGCCACCTGTCTTTCCCGGTGCGTCTTATGCAGAGCCCAGAACAGAACAGAGGCCGCCTGCTTCCCGAGACATCTTGCCCCTACCCCCTTTTCTCCTAGCCCCACAAAACACCTCTTTTCAGGAACATTGCACCGTTTTGTCACTTACCGCCCGACCGCAGGAGAGGAGCTGAAGGAGTCCCCAGTCGACAGGTCGGTGCGCGCTGGAGTCCGCTCAGGCCTCTCCTCCCTGTCGCATGCGGCAAGACGAACCGGGCGAGGCTGTCAGCTCGGTCCCACCTGGGGTGTCAAAACTGTTATCCCACAAGCGTGAGGTCGTCTACCCGGTGTGCGGGACGCCAATATACACACAGGGCAGAGGTGTTTTTATGTCACGTCTGCGCAGAGATGGGCGCTAGGCGGCAGCTCCACAAAGCTAGCACAAAGTTCGCTCCTACAGGTACAGTATTTATACAGGCTAGCTATGCATATGCATAAGTCATTACACAAAGCAGTTTTCTATTGGTCTACATTTCTCTTATTTCAGCTTCAAGCTACAGCGCGACTTTAACATGCTGCGCACGCTCAGAGGCGAGGGCTCTCTGCTTGGGCTGGTGTCTCCAGCTCGAGGGCTGTGACTTTTAGTATCATAAGGAGGATAGTTTGCGGGAGGGTGCTTCTTATCACACTCCTACTAGTTGTTTCGGACGGTTCCCAAAACATTTCCATTAGCTTACCTATTTCTTCAGGATGTGCTTCTCTCCCAAGGACAGTAATTCTTGTTTAGACGTTCCACTTTCCAGCCTCAATCCTCCTTATCAGTTTGACGTAAGCCCTGGCCTTCCACCAGCTCCTGGGAGACGACACCGTCAGACTACAACACGACCGTTCTTTGACGCCAGTCAGTGGGTTCAGAATTAGGAACAGAAAGAACAGGACAAGCTAAACACCCACACAAGCCTCATATCCCTAAGAAATGATTAAAAAAACCCCAACGGACCCCATTTTAGATTGCGTTGGCTTAGGGGCTGCCTCCTTCAAGTGCCAGAGCGGACCGGTGGAATCAGTCACAGAACCCAGCTGCCCTCCAGGAGACAGCCCTGGTCCTCGCAAGGCAAATTTTTCAAAACATCGTGCTATTTTCCGATTTTATCAACTACAGCGGGCTTGCCCTACCAGCACGAGTTGAGGACATTTTCCTGTGGGTTCATTTGACGCTACAGGAAGCCTTGAGCAGGTACAAGCAACCAAGCGCGAGATAGAAAGTCAGCTAAGAGACCAGCTGCCGTACAAAATGTGTTCAAGATCGTGCCTGCGGGAACGGTACAAAGCCCACGATGACTGAACAAGTATGTCGGAGGCCCTACGGCAAACAGCGCCGACGTTTCGTGAAGCTCTTTTCCTGTCAAGAAGAGGACCTTTTATGCAGTATCTCTACTGGAATTCAGGCTGCTTCCTACACATTCTGGCAAGTTAGCTTTCACAGAAACCCCGAGAACCTCAACCACCAAGCAACGTTTGTAATTCTTGCTCTCTACCTACGGGGAATTTCGGCGAATCAGAACACCACTTAAAGCAAAATTCTGGGTCTGTTTCACGCCAATCAAATAGCTAAGCCATGGACAGGGCTCTGTAGAAAGACAACGACTTGAAAAGATAAAGATAGGAGAGTACTCACTTTTCTGAAATTTCTTCCAGTCGTTCCATTGATTTAGCAGCCCAACCCAGCCGTCGAAATGCTGGTGCAACAGAGAGAGCAGTAGCATGTCCACGCCATTCCCCCCTAGCCACACAGCCTTCCGCTTTGCCCATTGCTGCCAACAGCCAGAGCATCGGCGCCGTAGCACCTTGGGAATAACGCACCTCCCATAGCTACACACCTTTACAAAAGAACCGAGCAGGGTGGAAACAGACATTGCAATGCTTGCGGTAAGGGCTCAAACAGGGATGCCTATGGTATCACTCTGAGATTCAGCAACCACTCAAAATGTCATTTTGCTGCAGTATTACAGGAGTTCATTGACTAGCGTCAAAAAAATTTGGTGGCAAATTCATTCTTTGAAGCATGACTTCCAAAGGCAAATGTTAAGTAATTCTCGTGAGCCTTTAACTGAGCGGAATGCAGGATCTGACTAAAATAATGGCCGATACAGCAGGGCCAGCCCCATCCTCAGCCCTTTTTAAACCCTGGGCCCAGCCCCATCCTCACCTCATGGGTCCCACCTGTGCTGCCCCGGGCCACAGCTGGAGCCCACGCCATGGGGAACAGGGGGCCAATTACCCCAACCCTCACAAGCCAGACACAGCCAGCAACCTGGCACAGGCATGGGCACACACCACCACCAAGCTGGCGCTGCCATGGGCAGATGCTGCCGCCAAGCTGGCACCGGCCTGGCAGACTTCACTTTACAGCCCAAAGCCGAGGTTGGCCTCTAAACAAGAAAACACGTGAAAGCATCCTTACAGGATGCCGGTCCAGTGGTGTCCACGATAGCTCTCTCAGCCTCCCATGTAATAGACAGCTCCCCTGTCCGGGACCACGTTTTGCATGTCCCAGGCCCTCCCCGCACCCCTGTTGAAAATCAAACAGAACAATTAAGGACTCTGCTTCATCGCCTCAGCCTCCAAAAGACGCTTCCTTCCTCTGCTGACGGTCGACACAGATATCCCCATGCCGTTCCTTGAATGCAGGCTGGCCTTGGGTGCCTGTACTGCCAAAGGAAGAGAAAAAGATCGTCCTCTTGTAACGTGCTCCGTCATCCTCTTGTTCTTCAAGAAAACAGAAGAAAGCTACCATCCCCGTTGCTACATAGGAGAAATTTGTGCAGGGGATGGCTGAGCCCATCCCCAGAAATGGAACACTCTGCTATGACCCTGCTTTGCCTTTTGGCGACAGCGCCCGCCATCCGTGTGCCCCAAACAGGCGAGGTCCCGTTCAGGCTGGCATCCGCCACAAAGAGGAGAGGTCCCCTGTGGGCTGAACAGAGTCAACTGAACAGAGTCTTCAGAAGAACTTAGCCGTGCATTCAGTTGACAAGTAAATCCCACCCAAGCAATGGTAGGGGGCATTCTGGCATCTAAAGGAATTCAGGAGTTAATTTAGTGTTTCCAATGGAACATTCCATAGGCTGTAAAAACAGCCTTAAAGTCTTTTTCCCTCTTGCACCAACAACGCTTCTTTTACTTCTACTTAAGGGTCCCCTACAACTACTTACTGCAGCATGTGTGGCTCCGCTATCAATAATGAAAAATAAAAAATCTCTTCTTTCATTCCCCAGCTTGACTGGAACCAGAGGATCGTCTGGGGAAATTTTAAGAGATTCCTCCGGCCCCCTTCAGTCCAACCCAATCTCCGGCATGACTCCAACGGCTTCTTCTGTCTCTCTTTCCCCATTACTCAGACGGCATGGACAATTTTTTTCCAACGGCCCTCTTGCTTACAATTTGCACGCCGATTCATTCCCAGGGGAATGTCATAACCATTTCTACTATTATTTCTACAGCCCCTTCCTCACCCACAAAATTCACCTCCTGTATTTTCTCTCCCTTTTTCCTGGTCTTCCCTCAAGGCAGCCAACAAAGCAGCTTGCGGCGTTACTCGCCCCCGCTTCTCCTTCTCTTCTATTTCCTCCCGATTATTACGTACCTTCCCTGCCATTGAGAAGAACCGTGAGATTGTCATGCCATCCTCGCCCTCTACCTTGTGTCATCTCTTTCTTGTATCTGCTGCTGCTTGACCAATAAACAGCCTGTTAAATAACTTTGAATTGCTATCATCTTCCGGATCCAGATCTGTCCATTTTCGAGCTACTTCACACAATCTCTCAGAGAAGGCTGACGGGGTTTCCTTATCTCCCTGCCTTACTTCAGATAGTTTAGATAAATTCTTGGGCTTTTGCACTCCATGTTGAATCCCATACAAAATTAACTTCTGATATTCCTTTACCCTCTCTAATCCCTCACACTTGTGTTTGGATCCCACTCCGCATCCTCTTTCGGGAGGTACATATCGGTATCTAGCACCCCCCACCCCCCCCGCCTTGTTGCATCAGTCCCTCTTCTGGCCTTCTCTAAAATTCTTCTCCTCTCCTCAGTGGGAAACAAATATTCTAGGAGAGCCTGTACATCTCCCCAGTTAGGACTAGGAGTCGTGATTAACAGTACTATACATTCCTTCTGGATTGTTTCCATAGGATCCGACTGCCTGTTTGCAGTTTAATAAATCACACGCAGTAAAAGGTACGCGTACGGACACCGGTGTTCCTTCAGGCCCTGCAGCCTGTCTGAGGGGAGCTCGAACTATCGGTTTCTCTCCCCTTCTTCTTTTAGAGATAGCACTCACAACTCCATTACCACTTGAGCTATCAGATTTGGGCTGTTTGGGGGGAGCTACCAACAGCTGAATATCCTCTTCTGAATTTTCCCATTCAATACAACGAGGTTTTCCCTTTTTCTCTTTTAACACATATATTCCAATCCGATGTTTAGCGTCCACTAAACCACCTTTCTTCCTAATATCCCAATCGCGTCTTAACGAAAAAAACATATCCACAGAAGGCATTTCATCCCATTTTTCAGTTCCCCGACAACACAACATTAATTCCGATATAGTGTTATATTTCAAGGATCCGTTCTCAGGCCATTTCTCACCATCTTCCCATTGATATTGTGGCCACCGTTGATTACGATATCGTTTTAGCTGATTTTCAGTCATGGCATCTCCCCCAAGTTTATTGCAATGCTTCAGGATGCATCCTAGAGGAGAGCAAAGGGCTGCCTCCTGGGAAGCAGCAGCACCCATACAGGTACCGAAAAACCCAGTATTTCTATACAAACCAGAACGAGGGACGTCTCCCTTCGTTACTCAGAACAGGACAGCGTGGAGAAACAAACAGAACTACGCTACTGCCACCTGTCTTTCCCGGTGCGTCTTATGCAGAGCCCAGAACAGAACAGAGGCCGCCTGCTTCCCGAGACATCTTGCCCCTACCCCCTTTTCTCCTAGCCCCACAAAACACCTCTTGTCAGGAACATTGCACCGTTTTGTCACTTACCGCCCGACCGCAGGAGAGGAGCTGAAGGAGTCCCCAGTCGACAGGTCGGTGCGCGCTGGAGTCCGCTCAGGCCTCTTCTCCCTGTCGGATGCGGCAAGACGAACCGGGCGAGGCTGTCAGCTCGGTCCCACCTGGGGTGTCAAAACTGTTATCCCACAAGCGTGAGGTCGTCTACCCGGTGTGCGGGACGCCAATATACACACAGGGCAGAGGTGTTTTTATGTCACGTCTGCGCAGAGATGGGTGCTAGGCGGCAGCTCCACAAAGCTAGCACAAAGTTCGCTCCTACAGGTACAGTATTTATACAGGCTAGCTATGCATATGCATAAGTCATTACACAAAGCAGTTTTCTATTGGTCTACATTTCTCTTATTTCAGCTTCAAGCTACAGCGCGACTTTAACATGCTGCGCACGCTCAGAGGCGAGGGCTCTCTGCTTGGGCTGGTGTCTCCAGCTCGAGAGCTGTGACTTTTAGGATTATAAGGAGGATAGTTTGCGGGAGGGTGCTTCTTATCACACTCCTACTAGTTGTTTCGGACGGTTCCCAAAACATTTCCATTAGCTTACCTATTTCTTCAGGATGTGCTTCTCTCCCAAGGACAGTAATTCTTGTTTAGACGTTCCACTTTCCAGCCTCAATCCTCCTTATCAGTTTGACGTAAGCCCTGGCCTTCCACCAGCTCCTGGGAGACGACACCGTCAGACTACAACACGACCGTTCTTTGACGCCAGTCAGTGGGTTCAGAATTAGGAACAGAAAGAACAGGACAAGCTAAACACCCACACAAGCCTCATATCCCTAAGAAATGATTAAAAAAACCCCAACGGACCCCATTTTAGATTGCGTTGGCTTAGGGGCTGCCTCCTTCAAGTGCCAGAGCGGACCGGTGGAATCAGTCACAGAACCCAGCTGCCCTCCAGGAGACAGCCCTTGTCCTCGCAAGGCAAATTTTTCAAAACATCGTGCTATTTTCCGATTTTATCAACTGCAGCGGGCTTGCCCTACCAGCACGAGTTGAGGACATTTTCCTGTGGGTTCATTTGACGCTACAGTAAGCCTTGAGCAGGTACAAGCAACCAAGCGCGAGATAGAAAGTCAGCTAAGAGACCAGCTGCCGTACAAAATGTGTTCAAGATCGTGCCTGCGGGAACGGCACAAAGCCCACGATGACTGAACAAGTATGTCGGAGGCCCTACGGCAAACAGCGCCGACGTTTCGTGAAGCTCTTTTCCTGTCAAGAAGAGGACCTTTTATGCAGTATCTCTACTGGAATTCAGGCTGCTTCCTACACATTCTGGCAAGTTAGCTTTCACAGAAACCCCGAGAACCTCAACCACCAAGCAACGTTTGTAATTCTTGCTCTCTACCTACGGGGAATTTCAGCGAACCAGAACACCACTTAAAGCAAAATTCTGGGTCTGTTTCACGCCAATCAAATAGCTAAGCCATGGACAGGGCTCTGTAGAAAGACAACGACTTGAAAAGATAAAGATAGGAGAGTACTCACTTTTCTGAAATTTCTTCCAGTCGTTCCATTGATTTAGCAGCCCAACCCAGCCGTCGAAATGCTGGTGCAACAGAGAGAGCAGTAGCATGTCCACGCCATTCTCCCCTAGCCACACAGCCTTCCGCTTTGCCCATTGCTGCCGACAGCCAGAGCATCGGCGCCGCAGCACCTTGGGAATAACGCACCTCCCATCGCTACACACCTTTACAAAAGAACCGAGCAGGGTGGAAACAAACATTGCAATGCTTGCGGTAAGGGCTCAAACAGGGATGCCTATGGTATCACTCTGAGATTCAACAACCACTCAAAATGTCATTTTGCTGCAGTATTACAGGAGTTCATTGACTAGCGTCAAAAAAATTTGGTGGCAAATTCATTCTTTGAAGCATGACTTCCAAAGGCAAATGTTAAGTAATTCTCGTGAGCCTTTAACTGAGCGGAATGCAGGATCTGACTAAAATAATGGCCGATACAGCAGGGCCAGCCCCATCCTCAGCCCTTTTTAAACCCTGGGCCCAGCCCCATCCTCACCTCATGGGTCCCACCTGTGCTGCCCCGGGCCACAGCTGGAGCCCACGCCATGGGGAACAGGGGGCCAATTACCCCAACCCTCACAAGCCAGACACAGCCAGCAACCTGGCACAGGCATGGGCACACACCACCACCAAGCTGGCGCTGCCATGGGCAGATGCTGCCGCCAAGCTGGCACCGGCCTGGCAGACTTCACTTTACAGCCCAAAGCCGAGGTTGGCCTCTAAACAAGAAAACACGTGAAAGCATCCTTACAGGATGCCGGTCCAGTGGTGTCCACGATAGCTCTCTCAGCCTCCCATGTAATAGACAGCTCCCCTGTCCGGGACCACGTTTTGCATGTCCCAGGCCCTCCCCGCACCCCTGTTGAAAATCAAACAGAACAATTAAGGACTCTGCTTCATCGCCTCAGCCTCCAAAAGACGCTTCCTTCCTCTGCTGACGGTCGACACAGATATCCCCATGCCGTTCCTTGAATGCAGGCTGGCCTTGGGTGCCTGTACTGCCAAAGGAAGAGAAAAAGATCGTCCTCTTGTAACGTGCTCCGTCATCCTCTTGTTCTTCAAGAAAACAGAAGAAAGCTACCATCCCCGTTGCTACATAGGAGAAATTTGTGCAGGGGATGGCTGAGCCCATCCCCAGAAATGGAACACTCTGCTATGACCCTGCTTTGCCTTTTGGCGACAGCGCCCGCCATCCGTGTGCCCCAAACAGGCGAGGTCCCGTTCAGGCTGGCATCCGCCACAAAGAGGAGAGGTCCCCTGTGGGCTGAACAGAGTCAACTGAACAGAGTCTTCAGAAGAACTTAGCCGTGCATTCAGTTGACAAGTAAATCCCACCCAAGCAATGGTAGGGGGCATTCTGGCATCTAAAGGAATTCAGGAGTTAATTTAGTGTTTCCAATGGAACATTCCATAGGCTGTAAAAACAGCCTTAAAGTCTTTTTCCCTCTTGCACCAACAACGCTTCTTTTACTTCTACTTAAGGGTCCCCTACAACTACTTACTGCAGCATGTGTGGCTCCGCTATCAATAATGAAAAATAAAAAACCTCTTCTTTCATTCCCCAGCTTGACTGGAACCAGAGGATCGTCTGGGGAAATTTTAAGAGATTCCTCCGGCCCCCTTCAGTCCAACCCAATCTCCGGCATGACTCCAACGGCTTCTTCTGTCTCTCTTTCCCCATTACTCAGACGGCATGGACAATTTTTTTCCAACGGCCCTCTTGCTTACAATTTGCACGCCGATTCATTCCCAGGGGAATGTCATAACCATTTCTACTATTATTTCTACAGCCCCTTCCTCACCCACAAAATTCACCTCCTGTATTTTCTCTCCCTTTTTCCTGGTCTTCCCTCAAGGCAGCCAACAAAGCAGCTTGCAGCGTTACTCGTCCCCGCTTCTCCTTCTCTTCTATTTCCTCCCGATTATTACGTACCTTACATGCCATTGAGAAGAACCGTGAGATTGTCATGCCATCCTCGCCCTCTACCTTGTGTCATCTCTTTCTTGTATCTGCTGCTGCTTGACCAATAAACAGCCTGTTAAATAACTTTGAATTGCTATCATCTTCCGGATCCAGATCTGTCCATTTTCGAGCTACTTCACACAATCTCTCAGAGAAGGCTGACGGGGTTTCCTTATCTCCCTGCCTTACTTCAGATAGTTTAGATAAATTCTTGGGCTTTTGCACTCCATGTTGAATCCCATACAAAATTAACTTCTGATATTCCTTTACCCTCTCTAATCCCTCACACTTGTGTTTGGATCCCACTCCGGATCCTCTTTCGGGAGGTACATATCGGTATTAGGCACCCCCCAAGCACCCCCCTGTCCTGGTTTCAGCTGAGACAGAGTTAATTTTCTTCGTAGCGGCTGGTATGGGGCTATGTTTTGGATTTGTGCTGAAGACAGTGTTGATAATACAGAGATGTTTTAGTTGTTGCTGTACTAGTCAAGGACTTTTCAGCTTCCCGTGCTCTGCCAGGTGCAGAAGAAGCTGGGAGGGGACACAGCCTGGATAGTTGATCCAAACTGACCAAAGGGCTATTCCATACCACATGACGTCATGCTCAGTATATAAAGCTGGGGAAGAAGAAGGAAGGGGGGACATCGGAGTGATGGCGTTTGTCTTTCCCAAGTAACCGTTACGCGTGATGGAGCCCTGCTTTCCTGGAGATGGCTGAACACCTGCCTGACCATGGGAAGTAGTGAATGAATTCCTTGCTTTGTTTTGCTTGCGTGCGCGGCTTTTGCTTTACCTATTAAACTGTTTTTATCTCAACCCTCAAGTTTTCTTACTTTTGCTCTTCTGATTCTCTCCCCCATCCCACCGAGGGGGAGTGAGCGAGCGGCTGCGTGGTGCTCAGTTGCCGGCTGGGACTAAACCACGACACCCCCCCAACCCACCCGCCTTGTCGATCAGTCCCTCTCTGGCCTTCTCTAAAATTCTTCTCCTCTCCTCAGTGGGAAACAAATATTCTAGGAGAGCCTGTACATCTCCCCAGTTAGGACTAGGAGTCGTGATTAACAGTACGATACATTCCTTCTGGATTGTTTCCATAGGATCCGACTGCCTGTTTGCAGTTTAATAAATCACACGCAGTAAAAGGTACGCGTACGGACACCGGTGTTCCTTCAGGCCCTGCAGCCTGTCTGAGGGCAGCTCGAACTATCGGTTTCTCTCCCCTTCTTCTTTTAGAGATAGCACTCACAACTCCATTACCACTTGAGCTATCAGATTTGGGCTGTTTGGGGGGAGCTACCAAGAGCTGAATATCCTCTTCTGAATTTTCCCATTCAATACAACGAGGTTTTCCCTTTTTCTCTTTTAACACATATATTCCAATCCGATGTTTAGCGTCCACTAAACCACCTTTCTTCCTAATATCCCAATCGCGTCTTAACGAAAAAAAACATATCCACAGAAGGCATTTCATCCCATTTTTCAGTTCCCCGACAACACAACATTAATTCCGATATAGTGTTATATTTCAAGGATCCGTTCTCGGGCCATTTCTCACCATCTTCCCATTGATATTGTGGCCACCGTTGATTACGATATCGTTTTAGCTGATTTTCAGTCATGGCATCTCCCCCAAGTTTATTGCAATGCTTCAGGATGCATCCTAGAGGAGAGCAAAGGGCTGCCTCCTGGGAAGCAGCAGCACCCATACAGGTACCGAAAAACCCAGCATTTCTATACAAACCAGAACAAGGGACGTCTCCCTCCGTTACTCAGAACAGGACAGCGTGGAGAAACAAACAGAACTACGCTACTGCCACCTGTCTTTCCCGGTGCGTCTTATGCAGAGCCCAGAACAGAACAGAGGCCGCCTGCTTCCCGAGACATCTTGCCCCTACCCCCTTTTCTCCTAGCCCCACAAAACACCTCTTGTCAGGAACATTGCACCGTTTTGTCACTTACCGCCCGACCGCAGGAGAGGAGCTGAAGGAGTCCCCAGTCGACAGGTCGGTGCGCGCTGGAGTCCGCTCAGGCCTCTTCTCCCTGTCGGATGCGGCAAGACGAACCGGGCGAGGCTGTCAGCTCGGTCCCACCTGGGGTGTCAAAACTGTTATCCCACAAGCGTGAGGTCGTCTACCCGGTGTGCGGGACGCCAATATACACACAGGGCAGAGGTGTTTTTATGTCACGTCTGCGCAGAGATGGGTGCTAGGCGGCAGCTCCACAAAGCTAGCACAAAGTTCGCTCCTACAGGTACAGTATTTATACAGGCTAGCTATGCATATGCATAAGTCATTACACAAAGCAGTTTTCTATTGGTCTACATTTCTCTTATTTCAGCTTCAAGCTACAGCGCGACTTTAACATGCTGCGCACGCTCAGAGGCGAGGGCTCTCTGCTTGGGCTGGTGTCTCCAGCTCGAGGGCTGTGACTTTTAGGATTATAAGGAGGATAGTTTGCGGGAGGGTGCTTCTTATCACACTCCTACTAGTTGTTTCGGACGGTTCCCAAAACATTTCCATTAGCTTACCTATTTCTTCAGGATGTGCTTCTCTCCCAAGGACAGTAATTCTTGTTTAGACGTTCCACTTTCCAGCCTCAATCCTCCTTATCAGTTTGACGTAAGCCCTGGCCTTCCACCAGCTCCTGGGAGACGACACCGTCAGACTACAACACGACCGTTCTTTGACGCCAGTCAGTGGGTTCAGAATTAGGAACAGAAAGAACAGGACAAGCTAAACACCCACACAAGCCTCATATCCCTAAGAAATGATTAAAAAAACCCCAACGGACCCCATTTTAGATTGCGTTGGCTTAGGGGCTGCCTCCTTCAAGTGCCAGAGCGGACCGGTGGAATCAGTCACAGAACCCAGCTGCCCTCCAGGAGACAGCCCTTGTCCTCGCAAGGCAAATTTTTCAAAACATCGTGCTATTTTCCGATTTTATCAACTGCAGCGGGCTTGCCCTACCAGCACGAGTTGAGGACATTTTCCTGTGGGTTCATTTGACACTACAGGAAGCCTTGAGCAGGTACAAGCAACCAAGCGCGAGATAGAAAGTCAGCTAAGAGACCAGCTGCCGTACAAAATGTGTTCAAGATCGTGCCTGCGGGAACGGCACAAAGCCCACGATGACTGAACAAGTATGTCGGAGGCCCTACGGCAAACAGCGCCGACGTTTCGTGAAGCTCTTTTCCTGTCAAGAAGAGGACCTTTTATGCAGTATCTCTACTGGAATTCAGGCTGCTTCCTACACATTCTGGCAAGTTAGCTTTCACAGAAACCCCGAGAACTTCAACCACCAAGCAACGTTTGTAATTCTTGCTCTCTACCTACGGGGAATTTCAGCGAACCAGAACACCACTTAAAGCAAAATTCTGGGTCTGTTTCACGCCAATCAAATAGCTAAGCCATGGACAGGGCTCTGTAGAAAGACAACGACTTGAAAAGATAAAGATAGGAGAGTACTCACTTTTCTGAAATTTCTTCCAGTCGTTCCATTGATTTAGCAGCCCAACCCAGCTGTCGAAATGCTGGTGCAACAGAGAGAGCAGTAGCATGTCCACGCCATTCTCCCCTAGCCACACAGCCTTCCGCTTTGCCCATTGCTGCCGACAGCCAGAGCATCGGCGCCGCAGCACCTTGGGAATAACGCACCTCCCATAGCTACACACCTTTACAAAAGAACCGAGCAGGGTGGAAACAGACATTGCAATGCTTGCGGTAAGGGCTCAAACAGGGATGCCTATGGTATCACTCTGAGATTCAGCAACCACTCAAAATGTCATTTTGCTGCAGTATTACAGGAGTTCATTGACTAGCGTCAAAAAAATTTGGTGGCAAATTCATTCTTTGAAGCATGACTTCCAAAGGCAAATGTTAAGTAATTCTCGTGAGCCTTTAACTGAGCGGAATGCAGGATCTGACTAAAATAATGGCCGATACAGCAGGGCCAGCCCCATCCTCAGCCCTTTTTAAACCCTGGGCCCAGCCCCATCCTCACCTCATGGGTCCCACCTGTGCTGCCCCGGGCCACAGCTGGAGCCCACGCCATGGGGAACAGGGGGCCAATTACCCCAACCCTCACAAGCCAGACACAGCCAGCAACCTGGCACAGGCATGGGCACACACCACCACCAAGCTGGCGCTGCCATGGGCAGATGCTGCCGCCAAGCTGGCACCGGCCTGGCAGACTTCACTTTACAGCCCAAAGCCGAGGTTGGCCTCTAAACAAGAAAACACGTGAAAGCATCCTTACAGGATGCCGGTCCAGTGGTGTCCACGATAGCTCTCTCAGCCTCCCATGTAATAGACAGCTCCCCTGTCCGGGACCACGTTTTGCATGTCCCAGGCCCTCCCCGCACCCCTGTTGAAAATCAAACAGAACAATTAAGGACTCTGCTTCATCGCCTCAGCCTCCAAAAGACGCTTCCTTCCTCTGCTGACGGTCGACACAGATATCCCCATGCCGTTCCTTGAATGCAGGCTGGCCTTGGGTGCCTGTACTGCCAAAGGAAGAGAAAAAGATCGTCCTCTTGTAACGTGCTCCGTCATCCTCTTGTTCTTCAAGAAAACAGAAGAAAGCTACCATCCCCGTTGCTACATAGGAGAAATTTGTGCAGGGGATGGCTGAGCCCATCCCCAGAAATGGAACACTCTGCTATGACCCTGCTTTGCCTTTTGGCGACAGCGCCCGCCATCCGTGTGCCCCAAACAGGCGAGGTCCCGTTCAGGCTGGCATCCGCCACAAAGAGGAGAGGTCCCCTGTGGGCTGAACAGAGTCAACTGAACAGAGTCTTCAGAAGAACTTAGCCGTGCATTCAGTTGACAAGTAAATCCCACCCAAGCAATGGTAGGGGGCATTCTGGCATCTAAAGGAATTCAGGAGTTAATTTAGTGTTTCCAATGGAACATTCCATAGGCTGTAAAAACAGCCTTAAAGTCTTTTTCCCTCTTGCACCAACAACGCTTCTTTTACTTCTACTTAAGGGTCCCCTACAACTACTTACTGCAGCATGTGTGGCTCCGCTATCAATAATGAAAAATAAAAAATCTCTTCTTTCATTCCCCAGCTTGACTGGAACCAGAGGATCGTCTGGGGAAATTTTAAGAGATTCCTCCGGCCCCCTTCAGTCCAACCCAATCTCCGGCATGACTCCAACGGCTTCTTCTGTCTCTCTTTCCCCATTACTCAGACGGCATGGACAATTT
This sequence comes from Mycteria americana, assembly GCF_035582795.1. Taxonomy (NCBI): domain Eukaryota; kingdom Metazoa; phylum Chordata; class Aves; order Ciconiiformes; family Ciconiidae; genus Mycteria; species Mycteria americana. The sequence goes on along the minus strand of NC_134370.1, from coordinate 71,567,985 downwards.
TTTTCCAACGGCCCTCCTCTTGCTTACAATTTGCACGCCGATTCATTCCCAGGGGAATGTCATAACCATTTCTACTATTATTTCTACAGCCCCTTCCTCACCCACAAAATTCACCTCCTGTATTTTCTCTCCCTTTTTCCTGGTCTTCCCTCAAGGCAGCCAACAAAGAAGCTTGCGGCGTTACTCGCCCCCGCTTCTCCTTCTCTTCTATTTCCTCCCGATTATTACGTACCTTACATGCCATTGAGAAGAACTGTGAGATTGTCATGCCATCCTCGCCCTCTACCTTGTGTCATCACTTTCTTGTATCTGCTGCTGCTTGACCAATAAACAGCCTGTTAAATAACTTTGAATTGCTATCATCTTCCGGATCCAGATCTGTCCATTTTCGAGCTACTTCACACAATCTCTCAGAGAAGGCTGACGGGGTTTCCTTATCTCCCTGCCTTACTTCAGATAGTTTAGATAAATTCTTGGGCTTTTGCACTCCATGTTGAATCCCATACAAAATTAACTTCTGATATTCCTTTACCCTCTCTAATCCCTCACACTTGTGTTTGGATCCCACTCCGCATCCTCTTTCGGGAGGTACATATCGGTATCTAGCACCCCCCACCCCCCCCGCCTTGTTGCATCAGTCCCTCTTCTGGCCTTCTCTAAAATTCTTCTCCTCTCCTCAGTGGGAAACAAATATTCTAGGAGAGCCTGTACATCTCCCCAGTTAGGACTAGGAGTCGTGATTAACAGTACTATACATTCCTTCTGGATTGTTTCCATAGGATCCGACTGCCTGTTTGCAGTTTAATAAATCACACGCAGTAAAAGGTACGCGTACGGACACCGGTGTTCCTTCAGGCCCTGCAGCCTGTCTGAGGGGAGCTCGAACTATCGGTTTCTCTCCCCTTCTTCTTTTAGAGATAGCACTCACAACTCCATTACCACTTGAGCTATCAGATTTGGGCTGTTTGGGGGGAGCTACCAACAGCTGAATATCCTCTTCTGAATTTTCCCATTCAATACAACGAGGTTTTCCCTTTTTCTCTTTTAACACATATATTCCAATCCGATGTTTAGCGGCCACTAAACCACCTTTCTTCCTAATATCCCAATCGCGTCTTAACGAAAAAAACATATCCACAGAAGGCATTTCATCCCATTTTTCAGTTCCCCGACAACACAACATTAATTCCGATATAGTGTTATATTTCAAGGATCCGTTCTCAGGCCATTTCTCACCATCTTCCCATTGATATTGTGGCCACCGTTGATTACGATATCGTTTTAGCTGATTTTCAGTCATGGCATCTCCCCCAAGTTTATTGCAATGCTTCAGGATGCATCCTAGAGGAGAGCAAAGGGCTGCCTCCTGGGAAGCAGCAGCACCCATACAGGTACCGAAAAACCCAGCATTTCTATACAAACCAGAACAAGGGACGTCTCCCTCCGTTACTCAGAACAGGACAGCGTGGAGAAACAAACAGAACTACGCTACTGCCACCTGTCTTTCCCGGTGCGTCTTATGCAGAGCCCAGAACAGAACAGAGGCCGCCTGCTTCCCGAGACATCTTGCCCCTACCCCCTTTTCTCCTAGCCCCACAAAACACCTCTTGTCAGGAACATTGCACCGTTTTGTCACTTACCGCCCGACCGCAGGAGAGGAGCTGAAGGAGTCCCCAGTCGACAGGTCGGTGCGCGCTGGAGTCCGCTCAGGCCTCTTCTCCCTGTCGGATGCGGCAAGACGAACCGGGCGAGGCTGTCAGCTCGGTCCCACCTGGGGTGTCAAAACTGTTATCCCACAAGCGTGAGGTCGTCTACCCGGTGTGCGGGACGCCAATATACACACAGGGCAGAGGTGTTTTTATGTCACGTCTGCGCAGAGATGGGCGCTAGGCGGCAGCTCCACAAAGCTAGCACAAAGTTCGCTCCTACAGGTACAGTATTTATACAGGCTAGCTATGCATATGCATAAGTCATTACACAAAGCAGTTTTCTATTGGTCTACATTTCTCTTATTTCAGCTTCAAGCTACAGCGCGACTTTAACATGCTGCGCACGCTCAGAGGCGAGGGCTCTCTGCTTGGGCTGGTGTCTCCAGCTCGAGGGCTGTGACTTTTAGTATCATAAGGAGGATAGTTTGCGGGAGGGTGCTTCTTATCACACTCCTACTAGTTGTTTCGGACGGTTCCCAAAACATTTCCATTAGCTTACCTATTTCTTCAGGATGTGCTTCTCTCCCAAGGACAGTAATTCTTGTTTAGACGTTCCACTTTCCAGCCTCAATCCTCCTTATCAGTTTGACGTAAGCCCTGGCCTTCCACCAGCTCCTGGGAGACGACACCGTCAGACTACAACACGACCGTTCTTTGACGCCAGTCAGTGGGTTCAGAATTAGGAACAGAAAGAACAGGACAAGCTAAACACCCACACAAGCCTCATATCCCTAAGAAATGATTAAAAAAACCCCAACGGACCCCATTTTAGATTGCGTTGGCTTAGGGGCTGCCTCCTTCAAGTGCCAGAGCGGACCGGTGGAATCAGTCACAGAACCCAGCTGCCCTCCAGGAGACAGCCCTGGTCCTCGCAAGGCAAATTTTTCAAAACATCGTGCTATTTTCCGATTTTATCAACTACAGCGGGCTTGCCCTACCAGCACGAGTTGAGGACATTTTCCTGTGGGTTCATTTGACACTACAGGAAGCCTTGAGCAGGTACAAGCAACCAAGCGCGAGATAGAAAGTCAGCTAAGAGACCAGCTGCCGTACAAAATGTGTTCAAGATCGTGCCTGCGGGAACGGCACAAAGCCCACGATGACTGAACAAGTATGTCGGAGGCCCTACGGCAAACAGCGCCGACGTTTCGTGAAGCTCTTTTCCTGTCAAGAAGAGGACCTTTTATGCAGTATCTCTACTGGAATTCAGGCTGCTTCCTACACATTCTGGCAAGTTAGCTTTCACAGAAACCCCGAGAACCTCAACCACCAAGCAACGTTTGTAATTCTTGCTCTCTACCTACGGGGAATTTCGGCGAATCAGAACACCACTTAAAGCAAAATTCTGGGTCTGTTTCACGCCAATCAAATAGCTAAGCCATGGACAGGGCTCTGTAGAAAGACAACGACTTGAAAAGATAAAGATAGGAGAGTACTCACTTTTCTGAAATTTCTTCCAGTCGTTCCATTGATTTAGCAGCCCAACCCAGCCGTCGAAATGCTGGTGCAACAGAGAGAGCAGTAGCATGTCCACGCCATTCTCCCCTAGCCACACAGCCTTCCGCTTTGCCCATTGCTGCCGACAGCCAGAGCATCGGCGCCGCAGCACCTTGGGAATAACGCACCTCCCATCGCTACACACCTTTACAAAAGAACCGAGCAGGGTGGAAACAAACATTGCAATGCTTGCGGTAAGGGCTCAAACAGGGATGCCTATGGTATCACTCTGAGATTCAACAACCACTCAAAATGTCATTTTGCTGCAGTATTACAGGAGTTCATTGACTAGCGTCAAAAAAATTTGGTGGCAAATTCATTCTTTGAAGCATGACTTCCAAAGGCAAATGTTAAGTAATTCTCGTGAGCCTTTAACTGAGCGGAATGCAGGATCTGACTAAAATAATGGCCGATACAGCAGGGCCAGCCCCATCCTCAGCCCTTTTTAAACCCTGGGCCCAGCCCCATCCTCACCTCATGGGTCCCACCTGTGCTGCCCCGGGCCACAGCTGGAGCCCACGCCATGGGGAACAGGGGGCCAATTACCCCAACCCTCACAAGCCAGACACAGCCAGCAACCTGGCACAGGCATGGGCACACACCACCACCAAGCTGGCGCTGCCATGGGCAGATGCTGCCGCCAAGCTGGCACCGGCCTGGCAGACTTCACTTTACAGCCCAAAGCCGAGGTTGGCCTCTAAACAAGAAAACACGTGAAAGCATCCTTACAGGATGCCGGTCCAGTGGTGTCCACGATAGCTCTCTCAGCCTCCCATGTAATAGACAGCTCCCCTGTCCGGGACCACGTTTTGCATGTCCCAGGCCCTCCCCGCACCCCTGTTGAAAATCAAACAGAACAATTAAGGACTCTGCTTCATCGCCTCAGCCTCCAAAAGACGCTTCCTTCCTCTGCTGACGGTCGACACAGATATCCCCATGCCGTTCCTTGAATGCAGGCTGGCCTTGGGTGCCTGTACTGCCAAAGGAAGAGAAAAAGATCGTCCTCTTGTAACGTGCTCCGTCATCCTCTTGTTCTTCAAGAAAACAGAAGAAAGCTACCATCCCCGTTGCTACATAGGAGAAATTTGTGCAGGGGATGGCTGAGCCCATCCCCAGAAATGGAACACTCTGCTATGACCCTGCTTTGCCTTTTGGCGACAGCGCCCGCCATCCGTGTGCCCCAAACAGGCGAGGTCCCGTTCAGGCTGGCATCCGCCACAAAGAGGAGAGGTCCCCTGTGGGCTGAACAGAGTCAACTGAACAGAGTCTTCAGAAGAACTTAGCCGTGCATTCAGTTGACAAGTAAATCCCACCCAAGCAATGGTAGGGGGCATTCTGGCATCTAAAGGAATTCAGGAGTTAATTTAGTGTTTCCAATGGAACATTCCATAGGCTGTAAAAACAGCCTTAAAGTCTTTTTCCCTCTTGCACCAACAACGCTTCTTTTACTTCTACTTAAGGGTCCCCTACAACTACTTACTGCAGCATGTGTGGCTCCGCTATCAATAATGAAAAATAAAAAACCTCTTCTTTCATTCCCCAGCTTGACTGGAACCAGAGGATCGTCTGGGGAAATTTTAAGAGATTCCTCCGGCCCCCTTCAGTCCAACCCAATCTCCGGCATGACTCCAACGGCTTCTTCTGTCTCTCTTTCCCCATTACTCAGACGGCATGGACAATTTTTTTCCAACGGCCCTCTTGCTTACAATTTGCACGCCGATTCATTCCCAGGGGAATGTCATAACCATTTCTACTATTATTTCTACAGCCCCTTCCTCACCCACAAAATTCACCTCCTGTATTTTCTCTCCCTTTTTCCTGGTCTTCCCTCAAGGCAGCCAACAAAGCAGCTTGCAGCGTTACTCGTCCCCGCTTCTCCTTCTCTTCTATTTCCTCCCGATTATTACGTACCTTACATGCCATTGAGAAGAACCGTGAGATTGTCATGCCATCCTCGCCCTCTACCTTGTGTCATCTCTTTCTTGTATCTGCTGCTGCTTGACCAATAAACAGCCTGTTAAATAACTTTGAATTGCTATCATCTTCCGGATCCAGATCTGTCCATTTTCGAGCTACTTCACACAATCTCTCAGAGAAGGCTGACGGGGTTTCCTTATCTCCCTGCCTTACTTCAGATAGTTTAGATAAATTCTTGGGCTTTTGCACTCCATGTTGAATCCCATACAAAATTAACTTCTGATATTCCTTTACCCTCTCTAATCCCTCACACTTGTGTTTGGATCCCACTCCGGATCCTCTTTCGGGAGGTACATATCGGTATTAGGCACCCCCCAAGCACCCCCCTGTCCTGGTTTCAGCTGAGACAGAGTTAATTTTCTTCGTAGCGGCTGGTATGGGGCTATGTTTTGGATTTGTGCTGAAGACAGTGTTGATAATACAGAGATGTTTTAGTTGTTGCTGTACTAGTCAAGGACTTTTCAGCTTCCCGTGCTCTGCCAGGTGCAGAAGAAGCTGGGAGGGGACACAGCCTGGATAGTTGATCCAAACTGACCGAAGGGCTATTCCATACCACATGACGTCATGCTCAGTATATAAAGCTGGGGAAGAAGAAGGAAGGGGGGACATCGGAGTGATGGCGTTTGTCTTTCCCAAGTAACCGTTACGCGTGATGGAGCCCTGCTTTCCTGGAGATGGCTGAACACCTGCCTGACCATGGGAAGTAGTGAATGAATTCCTTGCTTTGTTTTGCTTGCGTGCGCGGCTTTTGCTTTACCTATTAAACTGTTTTTATCTCAACCCTCAAGTTTTCTTACTTTTGCTCTTCTGATTCTCTCCCCCATCCCACCGAGGGGGAGTGAGCGAGCGGCTGCGTGGTGCTCAGTTGCCGGCTGGGACTAAACCACGACACCCCCCCAACCCACCCGCCTTGTCGATCAGTCCCTCTCTGGCCTTCTCTAAAATTCTTCTCCTCTCCTCAGTGGGAAACAAATATTCTAGGAGAGCCTGTACATCTCCCCAGTTAGGACTAGGAGTCGTGATTAACAGTACGATACATTCCTTCTGGATTGTTTCCATAGGATCCGACTGCCTGTTTGCAGTTTAATAAATCACACGCAGTAAAAGGTACGCGTACGGACACCGGTGTTCCTTCAGGCCCTGCAGCCTGTCTGAGGGCAGCTCGAACTATCGGTTTCTCTCCCCTTCTTCTTTTAGAGATAGCACTCACAACTCCATTACCACTTGAGCTATCAGATTTGGGCTGTTTGGGGGGAGCTACCAAGAGCTGAATATCCTCTTCTGAATTTTCCCATTCAATACAACGAGGTTTTCCCTTTTTCTCTTTTAACACATATATTCCAATCCGATGTTTAGCGTCCACTAAACCACCTTTCTTCCTAATATCCCAATCGCGTCTTAACGAAAAAAAACATATCCACAGAAGGCATTTCATCCCATTTTTCAGTTCCCCGACAACACAACATTAATTCCGATATAGTGTTATATTTCAAGGATCCGTTCTCGGGCCATTTCTCACCATCTTCCCATTGATATTGTGGCCACCGTTGATTACGATATCGTTTTAGCTGATTTTCAGTCATGGCATCTCCCCCAAGTTTATTGCAATGCTTCAGGATGCATCCTAGAGGAGAGCAAAGGGCTGCCTCCTGGGAAGCAGCAGCACCCATACAGGTACCGAAAAACCCAGCATTTCTATACAAACCAGAACAAGGGACGTCTCCCTCCGTTACTCAGAACAGGACAGCGTGGAGAAACAAACAGAACTACGCTACTGCCACCTGTCTTTCCCGGTGCGTCTTATGCAGAGCCCAGAACAGAACAGAGGCCGCCTGCTTCCCGAGACATCTTGCCCCTACCCCCTTTTCTCCTAGCCCCACAAAACACCTCTTGTCAGGAACATTGCACCGTTTTGTCACTTACCGCCCGACCGCAGGAGAGGAGCTGAAGGAGTCCCCAGTCGACAGGTCGGTGCGCGCTGGAGTCCGCTCAGGCCTCTTCTCCCTGTCGGATGCGGCAAGACGAACCGGGCGAGGCTGTCAGCTCGGTCCCACCTGGGGTGTCAAAACTGTTATCCCACAAGCGTGAGGTCGTCTACCCGGTGTGCGGGACGCCAATATACACACAGGGCAGAGGTGTTTTTATGTCACGTCTGCGCAGAGATGGGTGCTAGGCGGCAGCTCCACAAAGCTAGCACAAAGTTCGCTCCTACAGGTACAGTATTTATACAGGCTAGCTATGCATATGCATAAGTCATTACACAAAGCAGTTTTCTATTGGTCTACATTTCTCTTATTTCAGCTTCAAGCTACAGCGCGACTTTAACATGCTGCGCACGCTCAGAGGCGAGGGCTCTCTGCTTGGGCTGGTGTCTCCAGCTCGAGGGCTGTGACTTTTAGTATCATAAGGAGGATAGTTTGCGGGAGGGTGCTTCTTATCACACTCCTACTAGTTGTTTCGGACGGTTCCCAAAACATTTCCATTAGCTTACCTATTTCTTCAGGATGTGCTTCTCTCCCAAGGACAGTAATTCTTGTTTAGACGTTCCACTTTCCAGCCTCAATCCTCCTTATCAGTTTGACGTAAGCCCTGGCCTTCCACCAGCTCCTGGGAGACGACACCGTCAGACTACAACACGACCGTTCTTTGACGCCAGTCAGTGGGTTCAGAATTAGGAACAGAAAGAACAGGACAAGCTAAACACCCACACAAGCCTCATATCCCTAAGAAATGATTAAAAAAACCCCAACGGACCCCATTTTAGATTGCGTTGGCTTAGGGGCTGCCTCCTTCAAGTGCCAGAGCGGACCGGTGGAATCAGTCACAGAACCCAGCTGCCCTCCAGGAGACAGCCCTGGTCCTCGCAAGGCAAATTTTTCAAAACATCGTGCTATTTTCCGATTTTATCAACTACAGCGGGCTTGCCCTACCAGCACGAGTTGAGGACATTTTCCTGTGGGTTCATTTGACACTACAGGAAGCCTTGAGCAGGTACAAGCAACCAAGCGCGAGATAGAAAGTCAGCTAAGAGACCAGCTGCCGTACAAAATGTGTTCAAGATCGTGCCTGCGGGAACGGCACAAAGCCCACGATGACTGAACAAGTATGTCGGAGGCCCTACGGCAAACAGCGCCGACGTTTCGTGAAGCTCTTTTCCTGTCAAGAAGAGGACCTTTTATGCAGTATCTCTACTGGAATTCAGGCTGCTTCCTACACATTCTGGCAAGTTAGCTTTCACAGAAACCCCGAGAACCTCAACCACCAAGCAACGTTTGTAATTCTTGCTCTCTACCTACGGGGAATTTCGGCGAATCAGAACACCACTTAAAGCAAAATTCTGGGTCTGTTTCACGCCAATCAAATAGCTAAGCCATGGACAGGGCTCTGTAGAAAGACAACGACTTGAAAAGATAAAGATAGGAGAGTACTCACTTTTCTGAAATTTCTTCCAGTCGTTCCATTGATTTAGCAGCCCAACCCAGCCGTCGAAATGCTGGTGCAACAGAGAGAGCAGTAGCATGTCCACGCCATTCCCCCCTAGCCACACAGCCTTCCGCTTTGCCCATTGCTGCCAACAGCCAGAGCATCGGCGCCGTAGCACCTTGGGAATAACGCACCTCCCATAGCTACACACCTTTACAAAAGAACCGAGCAGGGTGGAAACAGACATTGCAATGCTTGCGGTAAGGGCTCAAACAGGGATGCCTATGGTATCACTCTGAGATTCAGCAACCACTCAAAATGTCATTTTGCTGCAGTATTACAGGAGTTCATTGACTAGCGTCAAAAAAATTTGGTGGCAAATTCATTCTTTGAAGCATGACTTCCAAAGGCAAATGTTAAGTAATTCTCGTGAGCCTTTAACTGAGCGGAATGCAGGATCTGACTAAAATAATGGCCGATACAGCAGGGCCAGCCCCATCCTCAGCCCTTTTTAAACCCTGGGCCCAGCCCCATCCTCACCTCATGGGTCCCACCTGTGCTGCCCCGGGCCACAGCTGGAGCCCACGCCATGGGGAACAGGGGGCCAATTACCCCAACCCTCACAAGCCAGACACAGCCAGCAACCTGGCACAGGCATGGGCACACACCACCACCAAGCTGGCGCTGCCATGGGCAGATGCTGCCGCCAAGCTGGCACCGGCCTGGCAGACTTCACTTTACAGCCCAAAGCCGAGGTTGGCCTCTAAACAAGAAAACACGTGAAAGCATCCTTACAGGATGCCGGTCCAGTGGTGTCCACGATAGCTCTCTCAGCCTCCCATGTAATAGACAGCTCCCCTGTCCGGGACCACGTTTTGCATGTCCCAGGCCCTCCCCGCACCCCTGTTGAAAATCAAACAGAACAATTAAGGACTCTGCTTCATCGCCTCAGCCTCCAAAAGACGCTTCCTTCCTCTGCTGACGGTCGACACAGATATCCCCATGCCGTTCCTTGAATGCAGGCTGGCCTTGGGTGCCTGTACTGCCAAAGGAAGAGAAAAAGATCGTCCTCTTGTAACGTGCTCCGTCATCCTCTTGTTCTTCAAGAAAACAGAAGAAAGCTACCATCCCCGTTGCTACATAGGAGAAATTTGTGCAGGGGATGGCTGAGCCCATCCCCAGAAATGGAACACTCTGCTATGACCCTGCTTTGCCTTTTGGCGACAGCGCCCGCCATCCGTGTGCCCCAAACAGGCGAGGTCCCGTTCAGGCTGGCATCCGCCACAAAGAGGAGAGGTCCCCTGTGGGCTGAACAGAGTCAACTGAACAGAGTCTTCAGAAGAACTTAGCCGTGCATTCAGTTGACAAGTAAATCCCACCCAAGCAATGGTAGGGGGCATTCTGGCATCTAAAGGAATTCAGGAGTTAATTTAGTGTTTCCAATGGAACATTCCATAGGCTGTAAAAACAGCCTTAAAGTCTTTTTCCCTCTTGCACCAACAACGCTTCTTTTACTTCTACTTAAGGGTCCCCTACAACTACTTACTGCAGCATGTGTGGCTCCGCTATCAATAATGAAAAATAAAAAATCTCTTCTTTCATTCCCCAGCTTGACTGGAACCAGAGGATCGTCTGGGGAAATTTTAAGAGATTCCTCCGGCCCCCTTCAGTCCAACCCAATCTCCGGCATGACTCCAACGGCTTCTTCTGTCTCTCTTTCCCCATTACTCAGACGGCATGGACAATTTTTTTCCAACGGCCCTCCTCTTGCTTACAATTTGCACGCCGATTCATTCCCAGGGGAATGTCATAACCATTTCTATTATTATTTCTACAGCCCCTTCCTCACCCACAAAATTCACCTCCTGTATTTTCTCTCCCTTTTTCCTGGTCTTCCCTCAAGGCAGCCAACAAAGAAGCTTGCGGCGTTACTCGCCCCCGCTTCTCCTTCTCTTCTATTTCCTCCCGATTATTACGTACCTTACATGCCATTGAGAAGAACTGTGAGATTGTCATGCCATCCTCGCCCTCTACCTTGTGTCATCACTTTCTTGTATCTGCTGCTGCTTGACCAATAAACAGCCTGTTAAATAACTTTGAATTGCTATCATCTTCCGGATCCAGATCTGTCCATTTTCGAGCTACTTCACACAATCTCTCAGAGAAGGCTGACGGGGTTTCCTTATCTCCCTGCCTTACTTCAGATAGTTTAGATAAATTCTTGGGCTTTTGCACTCCATGTTGAATCCCATACAAAATTAACTTCTGATATTCCTTTACCCTCTCTAATCCCTCACACTTGTGTTTGGATCCCACTCCGCATCCTCTTTCGGGAGGTACATATCGGTATCTAGCACCCCCCACCCCCCCCGCCTTGTTGCATCAGTCCCTCTTCTGGCCTTCTCTAAAATTCTTCTCCTCTCCTCAGTGGGAAACAAATATTCTAGGAGAGCCTGTACATCTCCCCAGTTAGGACTAGGAGTCGTGATTAACAGTACTATACATTCCTTCTGGATTGTTTCCATAGGATCCGACTGCCTGTTTGCAGTTTAATAAATCACACGCAGTAAAAGGTACGCGTACGGACACCGGTGTTCCTTCAGGCCCTGCAGCCTGTCTGAGGGGAGCTCGAACTATCGGTTTCTCTCCCCTTCTTCTTTTAGAGATAGCACTCACAACTCCATTACCACTTGAGCTATCAGATTTGGGCTGTTTGGGGGGAGCTACCAACAGCTGAATATCCTCTTCTGAATTTTCCCATTCAATACAACGAGGTTTTCCCTTTTTCTCTTTTAACACATATATTCCAATCCGATGTTTAGCGGCCACTAAACCACCTTTCTTCCTAATATCCCAATCGCGTCTTAACGAAAAAAACATATCCACAGAAGGCATTTCATCCCATTTTTCAGTTCCCCGACAACACAACATTAATTCCGATATAGTGTTATATTTCAAGGATCCGTTCTCAGGCCATTTCTCACCATCTTCCCATTGATATTGTGGCCACCGTTGATTACGATATCGTTTTAGCTGATTTTCAGTCATGGCATCTCCCCCAAGTTTATTGCAATGCTTCAGGATGCATCCTAGAGGAGAGCAAAGGGCTGCCTCCTGGGAAGCAGCAGCACCCATACAGGTACCGAAAAACCCAGTATTTCTATACAAACCAGAACGAGGGACGTCTCCCTTCGTTACTCAGAACAGGACAGCGTGGAGAAACAAACAGAACTACGCTACTGCCACCTGTCTTTCCCGGTGCGTCTTATGCAGAGCCCAGAACAGAACAGAGGCCGCCTGCTTCCCGAGACATCTTGCCCCTACCCCCTTTTCTCCTAGCCCCACAAAACACCTCTTGTCAGGAACATTGCACCGTTTTGTCACTTACCGCCCGACCGCAGGAGAGGAGCTGAAGGAGTCCCCAGTCGACAGGTCGGTGCGCGCTGGAGTCCGCTCAGGCCTCTTCTCCCTGTCGGATGCGGCAAGACGAACCGGGCGAGGCTGTCAGCTCGGTCCCACCTGGGGTGTCAAAACTGTTATCCCACAAGCGTGAGGTCGTCTACCCGGTGTGCGGGACGCCAATATACACACAGGGCAGAGGTGTTTTTATGTCACGTCTGCGCAGAGATGGGTGCTAGGCGGCAGCTCCACAAAGCTAGCACAAAGTTCGCTCCTACAGGTACAGTATTTATACAGGCTAGCTATGCATATGCATAAGTCATTACACAAAGCAGTTTTCTATTGGTCTACATTTCTCTTATTTCAGCTTCAAGCTACAGCGCGACTTTAACATGCTGCGCACGCTCAGAGGCGAGGGCTCTCTGCTTGGGCTGGTGTCTCCAGCTCGAGGGCTGTGACTTTTAGGATTATAAGGAGGATAGTTTGCGGGAGGGTGCTTCTTATCACACTCCTACTAGTTGTTTCGGACGGTTCCCAAAACATTTCCATTAGCTTACCTATTTCTTCAGGATGTGCTTCTCTCCCAAGGACAGTAATTCTTGTTTAGACGTTCCACTTTCCAGCCTCAATCCTCCTTATCAGTTTGACGTAAGCCCTGGCCTTCCACCAGCTCCTGGGAGACGACACCGTCAGACTACAACACGACCGTTCTTTGACGCCAGTCAGTGGGTTCAGAATTAGGAACAGAAAGAACAGGACAAGCTAAACACCCACACAAGCCTCATATCCCTAAGAAATGATTAAAAAAACCCCAACGGACCCCATTTTAGATTGCGTTGGCTTAGGGGCTGCCTCCTTCAAGTGCCAGAGCGGACCGGTGGAATCAGTCACAGAACCCAGCTGCCCTCCAGGAGACAGCCCTTGTCCTCGCAAGGCAAATTTTTCAAAACATCGTGCTATTTTCCGATTTTATCAACTGCAGCGGGCTTGCCCTACCAGCACGAGTTGAGGACATTTTCCTGTGGGTTCATTTGACACTACAGGAAGCCTTGAGCAGGTACAAGCAACCAAGCGCGAGATAGAAAGTCAGCTAAGAGACCAGCTGCCGTACAAAATGTGTTCAAGATCGTGCCTGCGGGAACGGCACAAAGCCCACGATGACTGAACAAGTATGTCGGAGGCCCTACGGCAAACAGCGCCGACGTTTCGTGAAGCTCTTTTCCTGTCAAGAAGAGGACCTTTTATGCAGTATCTCTACTGGAATTCAGGCTGCTTCCTACACATTCTGGCAAGTTAGCTTTCACAGAAACCCCGAGAACTTCAACCACCAAGCAACGTTTGTAATTCTTGCTCTCTACCTACGGGGAATTTCAGCGAACCAGAACACCACTTAAAGCAAAATTCTGGGTCTGTTTCACGCCAATCAAATAGCTAAGCCATGGACAGGGCTCTGTAGAAAGACAACGACTTGAAAAGATAAAGATAGGAGAGTACTCACTTTTCTGAAATTTCTTCCAGTCGTTCCATTGATTTAGCAGCCCAACCCAGCTGTCGAAATGCTGGTGCAACAGAGAGAGCAGTAGCATGTCCACGCCATTCTCCCCTAGCCACACAGCCTTCCGCTTTGCCCATTGCTGCCGACAGCCAGAGCATCGGCGCCGCAGCACCTTGGGAATAACGCACCTCCCATAGCTACACACCTTTACAAAAGAACCGAGCAGGGTGGAAACAGACATTGCAATGCTTGCGGTAAGGGCTCAAACAGGGATGCCTATGGTATCACTCTGAGATTCAGCAACCACTCAAAATGTCATTTTGCTGCAGTATTACAGGAGTTCATTGACTAGCGTCAAAAAAATTTGGTGGCAAATTCATTCTTTGAAGCATGACTTCCAAAGGCAAATGTTAAGTAATTCTCGTGAGCCTTTAACTGAGCGGAATGCAGGATCTGACTAAAATAATGGCCGATACAGCAGGGCCAGCCCCATCCTCAGCCCTTTTTAAACCCTGGGCCCAGCCCCATCCTCACCTCATGGGTCCCACCTGTGCTGCCCCGGGCCACAGCTGGAGCCCACGCCATGGGGAACAGGGGGCCAATTACCCCAACCCTCACAAGCCAGACACAGCCAGCAACCTGGCACAGGCATGGGCACACACCACCACCAAGCTGGCGCTGCCATGGGCAGATGCTGCCGCCAAGCTGGCACCGGCCTGGCAGACTTCACTTTACAGCCCAAAGCCGAGGTTGGCCTCTAAACAAGAAAACACGTGAAAGCATCCTTACAGGATGCCGGTCCAGTGGTGTCCACGATAGCTCTCTCAGCCTCCCATGTAATAGACAGCTCCCCTGTCCGGGACCACGTTTTGCATGTCCCAGGCCCTCCCCGCACCCCTGTTGAAAATCAAACAGAACAATTAAGGACTCTGCTTCATCGCCTCAGCCTCCAAAAGACGCTTCCTTCCTCTGCTGACGGTCGACACAGATATCCCCATGCCGTTCCTTGAATGCAGGCTGGCCTTGGGTGCCTGTACTGCCAAAGGAAGAGAAAAAGATCGTCCTCTTGTAACGTGCTCCGTCATCCTCTTGTTCTTCAAGAAAACAGAAGAAAGCTACCATCCCCGTTGCTACATAGGAGAAATTTGTGCAGGGGATGGCTGAGCCCATCCCCAGAAATGGAACACTCTGCTATGACCCTGCTTTGCCTTTTGGCGACAGCGCCCGCCATCCGTGTGCCCCAAACAGGCGAGGTCCCGTTCAGGCTGGCATCCGCCACAAAGAGGAGAGGTCCCCTGTGGGCTGAACAGAGTCAACTGAACAGAGTCTTCAGAAGAACTTAGCCGTGCATTCAGTTGACAAGTAAATCCCACCCAAGCAATGGTAGGGGGCATTCTGGCATCTAAAGGAATTCAGGAGTTAATTTAGTGTTTCCAATGGAACATTCCATAGGCTGTAAAAACAGCCTTAAAGTCTTTTTCCCTCTTGCACCAACAACGCTTCTTTTACTTCTACTTAAGGGTCCCCTACAACTACTTACTGCAGCATGTGTGGCTCCGCTATCAATAATGAAAAATAAAAAATCTCTTCTTTCATTCCCCAGCTTGACTGGAACCAGAGGATCGTCTGGGGAAATTTTAAGAGATTCCTCCGGCCCCCTTCAGTCCAACCCAATCTCCGGCATGACTCCAACGGCTTCTTCTGTCTCTCTTTCCCCATTACTCAGACGGCATGGACAATTTTTTTCCAACGGCCCTCCTCTTGCTTACAATTTGCACGCCGATTCATTCCCAGGGGAATGTCATAACCATTTCTACTATTATTTCTACAGCCCCTTCCTCACCCACAAAATTCACCTCCTGTATTTTCTCTCCCTTTTTCCTGGTCTTCCCTCAAGGCAGCCAACAAAGAAGCTTGCGGCGTTACTCGCCCCCGCTTCTCCTTCTCTTCTATTTCCTCCCGATTATTACGTACCTTACATGCCATTGAGAAGAACTGTGAGATTGTCATGCCATCCTCGCCCTCTACCTTGTGTCATCACTTTCTTGTATCTGCTGCTGCTTGACCAATAAACAGCCTGTTAAATAACTTTGAATTGCTATCATCTTCCGGATCCAGATCTGTCCATTTTCGAGCTACTTCACACAATCTCTCAGAGAAGGCTGACGGGGTTTCCTTATCTCCCTGCCTTACTTCAGATAGTTTAGATAAATTCTTGGGCTTTTGCACTCCATGTTGAATCCCATACAAAATTAACTTCTGATATTCCTTTACCCTCTCTAATCCCTCACACTTGTGTTTGGATCCCACTCCGCATCCTCTTTCGGGAGGTACATATCGGTATCTAGCACCCCCCACCCCCCCCGCCTTGTTGCATCAGTCCCTCTTCTGGCCTTCTCTAAAATTCTTCTCCTCTCCTCAGTGGGAAACAAATATTCTAGGAGAGCCTGTACATCTCCCCAGTTAGGACTAGGAGTCGTGATTAACAGTACTATACATTCCTTCTGGATTGTTTCCATAGGATCCGACTGCCTGTTTGCAGTTTAATAAATCACACGCAGTAAAAGGTACGCGTACGGACACCGGTGTTCCTTCAGGCCCTGCAGCCTGTCTGAGGGGAGCTCGAACTATCGGTTTCTCTCCCCTTCTTCTTTTAGAGATAGCACTCACAACTCCATTACCACTTGAGCTATCAGATTTGGGCTGTTTGGGGGGAGCTACCAACAGCTGAATATCCTCTTCTGAATTTTCCCATTCAATACAACGAGGTTTTCCCTTTTTCTCTTTTAACACATATATTCCAATCCGATGTTTAGCGTCCACTAAACCACCTTTCTTCCTAATATCCCAATCGCGTCTTAACGAAAAAAACATATCCACAGAAGGCATTTCATCCCATTTTTCAGTTCCCCGACAACACAACATTAATTCCGATATAGTGTTATATTTCAAGGATCCGTTCTCAGGCCATTTCTCACCATCTTCCCATTGATATTGTGGCCACCGTTGATTACGATATCGTTTTAGCTGATTTTCAGTCATGGCATCTCCCCCAAGTTTATTGCAATGCTTCAGGATGCATCCTAGAGGAGAGCAAAGGGCTGCCTCCTGGGAAGCAGCAGCACCCATATCGGTACCGAAAAACCCAGTATTTCCACACAAACCAGAACGAGGGACGTCTCCCTTCGTTACTCAGAACAGGACAGCGTGGAGAAACAAACAGAACTACGCTACTGCCACCTGTCTTTCCCGGTGCGTCTTATGCAGAGCCCAGAACAGAACAGAGGCCGCCTGCTTCCCGAGACATCTTGCCCCTACCCCCTTTTCTCCTAGCCCCACAAAACACCTCTTGTCAGGAACATTGCACCGTTTTGTCACTTACCGCCCGACCGCAGGAGAGGAGCTGAAGGAGTCCCCAGTCGACAGGTCGGTGCGCGCTGGAGTCCGCTCAGGCCTCTTCTCCCTGTCGGATGCGGCAAGACGAACCGGGCGAGGCTGTCAGCTCGGTCCCACCTGGGGTGTCAAAACTGTTATCCCACAAGCGTGAGGTCGTCTACCCGGTGTGCGGGACGCCAATATACACACAGGGCAGAGGTGTTTTTATGTCACGTCTGCGCAGAGATGGGTGCTAGGCGGCAGCTCCACAAAGCTAGCACAAAGTTCGCTCCTACAGGTACAGTATTTATACAGGCTAGCTATGCATATGCATAAGTCATTACACAAAGCAGTTTTCTATTGGTCTACATTTCTCTTATTTCAGCTTCAAGCTACAGCGCGACTTTAACATGCTGCGCACGCTCAGAGGCGAGGGCTCTCTGCTTGGGCTGGTGTCTCCAGCTCGAGGGCTGTGACTTTTAGGATTATAAGGAGGATAGTTTGCGGGAGGGTGCTTCTTATCACACTCCTACTAGTTGTTTCGGACGGTTCCCAAAACATTTCCATTAGCTTACCTATTTCTTCAGGATGTGCTTCTCTCCCAAGGACAGTAATTCTTGTTTAGACGTTCCACTTTCCAGCCTCAATCCTCCTTATCAGTTTGACGTAAGCCCTGGCCTTCCACCAGCTCCTGGGAGACGACACCGTCAGACTACAACACGACCGTTCTTTGACGCCAGTCAGTGGGTTCAGAATTAGGAACAGAAAGAACAGGACAAGCTAAACACCCACACAAGCCTCATATCCCTAAGAAATGATTAAAAAAACCCCAACGGACCCCATTTTAGATTGCGTTGGCTTAGGGGCTGCCTCCTTCAAGTGCCAGAGCGGACCGGTGGAATCAGTCACAGAACCCAGCTGCCCTCCAGGAGACAGCCCTTGTCCTCGCAAGGCAAATTTTTCAAAACATCGTGCTATTTTCCGATTTTATCAACTGCAGCGGGCTTGCCCTACCAGCACGAGTTGAGGACATTTTCCTGTGGGTTCATTTGACACTACAGGAAGCCTTGAGCAGGTACAAGCAACCAAGCGCGAGATAGAAAGTCAGCTAAGAGACCAGCTGCCGTACAAAATGTGTTCAAGATCGTGCCTGCGGGAACGGCAGAAAGCCCACGATGACTGAACAAGTATGTCGGAGGCCCTACGGCAAACAGCGCCGACGTTTCGTGAAGCTCTTTTCCTGTCAAGAAGAGGACCTTTTATGCAGTATCTCTACTGGAATTCAGGCTGCTTCCTACACATTCTGGCAAGTTAGCTTTCACAGAAACCCCGAGAACTTCAACCACCAAGCAACGTTTGTAATTCTTGCTCTCTACCTACGGGGAATTTCAGCGAACCAGAACACCACTTAAAGCAAAATTCTGGGTCTGTTTCACGCCAATCAAATAGCTAAGCCATGGACAGGGCTCTGTAGAAAGACAACGACTTGAAAAGATAAAGATAGGAGAGTACTCACTTTTCTGAAATTTCTTCCAGTCGTTCCATTGATTTAGCAGCCCAACCCAGCCGTCGAAATGCTGGTGCAACAGAGAGAGCAGTAGCATGTCCACGCCATTCTCCCCTAGCCACACAGCCTTCCGCTTTGCCCATTGCTGCCGACAGCCAGAGCATCGGCGCCGCAGCACCTTGGGAATAACGCACCTCCCATAGCTACACACCTTTACAAAAGAACCGAGCAGGGTGGAAACAGACATTGCAATGCTTGCGGTAAGGGCTCAAACAGGGATGCCTATGGTATCACTCTGAGATTCAGCAACCACTCAAAATGTCATTTTGCTGCAGTATTACAGGAGTTCATTGACTAGCGTCAAAAAAATTTGGTGGCAAATTCATTCTTTGAAGCATGACTTCCAAAGGCAAATGTTAAGTAATTCTCGTGAGCCTTTAACTGAGCGGAATGCAGGATCTGACTAAAATAATGGCCGATACAGCAGGGCCAGCCCCATCCTCAGCCCTTTTTAAACCCTGGGCCCAGCCCCATCCTCACCTCATGGGTCCCACCTGTGCTGCCCCGGGCCACAGCTGGAGCCCACGCCATGGGGAACAGGGGGCCAATTACCCCAACCCTCACAAGCCAGACACAGCCAGCAACCTGGCACAGGCATGGGCACACACCACCACCAAGCTGGCGCTGCCATGGGCAGATGCTGCCGCCAAGCTGGCACCGGCCTGGCAGACTTCACTTTACAGCCCAAAGCCGAGGTTGGCCTCTAAACAAGAAAACACGTGAAAGCATCCTTACAGGATGCCGGTCCAGTGGTGTCCACGATAGCTCTCTCAGCCTCCCATGTAATAGACAGCTCCCCTGTCCGGGACCACGTTTTGCATGTCCCAGGCCCTCCCCGCACCCCTGTTGAAAATCAAACAGAACAATTAAGGACTCTGCTTCATCGCCTCAGCCTCCAAAAGACGCTTCCTTCCTCTGCTGACGGTCGACACAGATATCCCCATGCCGTTCCTTGAATGCAGGCTGGCCTTGGGTGCCTGTACTGCCAAAGGAAGAGAAAAAGATCGTCCTCTTGTAACGTGCTCCGTCATCCTCTTGTTCTTCAAGAAAACAGAAGAAAGCTACCATCCCCGTTGCTACATAGGAGAAATTTGTGCAGGGGATGGCTGAGCCCATCCCCAGAAATGGAACACTCTGCTATGACCCTGCTTTGCCTTTTGGCGACAGCGCCCGCCATCCGTGTGCCCCAAACAGGCGAGGTCCCGTTCAGGCTGGCATCCGCCACAAAGAGGAGAGGTCCCCTGTGGGCTGAACAGAGTCAACTGAACAGAGTCTTCAGAAGAACTTAGCCGTGCATTCAGTTGACAAGTAAATCCCACCCAAGCAATGGTAGGGGGCATTCTGGCATCTAAAGGAATTCAGGAGTTAATTTAGTGTTTCCAATGGAACATTCCATAGGCTGTAAAAACAGCCTTAAAGTCTTTTTCCCTCTTGCACCAACAACGCTTCTTTTACTTCTACTTAAGGGTCCCCTACAACTACTTACTGCAGCATGTGTGGCTCCGCTATCAATAATGAAAAATAAAAAATCTCTTCTTTCATTCCCCAGCTTGACTGGAACCAGAGGATCGTCTGGGGAAATTTTAAGAGATTCCTCCGGCCCCCTTCAGTCCAACCCAATCTCCGGCATGACTCCAACGGCTTCTTCTGTCTCTCTTTCCCCATTACTCAGACGGCATGGACAATTTTTTTCCAACGGCCCTCCTCTTGCTTACAATTTGCACGCCGATTCATTCCCAGGGGAATGTCATAACCATTTCTACTATTATTTCTACAGCCCCTTCCTCACCCACAAAATTCACCTCCTGTATTTTCTCTCCCTTTTTCCTGGTCTTCCCTCAAGGCAGCCAACAAAGCAGCTTGCAGCGTTACTCGCCCCCGCTTCTCCTTCTCTTCTATTTCCTCCCGATTATTACGTACCTTACATGCCATTGAGAAGAACTGTGAGATTGTCATGCCATCCTCGCCCTCTACCTTGTGTCATCACTTTCTTGTATCTGCTGCTGCTTGACCAATAAACAGCCTGTTAAATAACTTTGAATTGCTATCATCTTCCGGATCCAGATCTGTCCATTTTCGAGCTACTTCACACAATCTCTCAGAGAAGGCTGACGGGGTTTCCTTATCTCCCTGCCTTACTTCAGATAGTTTAGATAAATTCTTGGGCTTTTGCACTCCATGTTGAATCCCATACAAAATTAACTTCTGATATTCCTTTACCCTCTCTAATCCCTCACACTTGTGTTTGGATCCCACTCCGCATCCTCTTTCGGGAGGTACATATCGGTATCTAGCACCCCCCACCCCCCCCGCCTTGTTGCATCAGTCCCTCTTCTGGCCTTCTCTAAAATTCTTCTCCTCTCCTCAGTGGGAAACAAATATTCTAGGAGAGCCTGTACATCTCCCCAGTTAGGACTAGGAGTCGTGATTAACAGTACTATACATTCCTTCTGGATTGTTTCCATAGGATCCGACTGCCTGTTTGCAGTTTAATAAATCACACGCAGTAAAAGGTACGCGTACGGACACCGGTGTTCCTTCAGGCCCTGCAGCCTGTCTGAGGGGAGCTCGAACTATCGGTTTCTCTCCCCTTCTTCTTTTAGAGATAGCACTCACAACTCCATTACCACTTGAGCTATCAGATTTGGGCTGTTTGGGGGGAGCTACCAACAGCTGAATATCCTCTTCTGAATTTTCCCATTCAATACAACGAGGTTTTCCCTTTTTCTCTTTTAACACATATATTCCAATCCGATGTTTAGCGTCCACTAAACCACCTTTCTTCCTAATATCCCAATCGCGTCTTAACGAAAAAAACATATCCACAGAAGGCATTTCATCCCATTTTTCAGTTCCCCGACAACACAACATTAATTCCGATATAGTGTTATATTTCAAGGATCCGTTCTCAGGCCATTTCTCACCATCTTCCCATTGATATTGTGGCCACCGTTGATTACGATATCGTTTTAGCTGATTTTCAGTCATGGCATCTCCCCCAAGTTTATTGCAATGCTTCAGGATGCATCCTAGAGGAGAGCAAAGGGCTGCCTCCTGGGAAGCAGCAGCACCCATATCGGTACCGAAAAACCCAGTATTTCCACACAAACCAGAACGAGGGACGTCTCCCTTCGTTACTCAGAACAGGACAGCGTGGAGAAACAAACAGAACTACGCTACTGCCACCTGTCTTTCCCGGTGCGTCTTATGCAGAGCCCAGAACAGAACAGAGGCCGCCTGCTTCCCGAGACATCTTGCCCCTACCCCCTTTTCTCCTAGCCCCACAAAACACCTCTTGTCAGGAACATTGCACCGTTTTGTCACTTACCGCCCGACCGCAGGAGAGGAGCTGAAGGAGTCCCCAGTCGACAGGTCGGTGCGCGCTGGAGTCCGCTCAGGCCTCTTCTCCCTGTCGGATGCGGCAAGACGAACCGGGCGAGGCTGTCAGCTCGGTCCCACCTGGGGTGTCAAAACTGTTATCCCACAAGCGTGAGGTCGTCTACCCGGTGTGCGGGACGCCAATATACACACAGGGCAGAGGTGTTTTTATGTCACGTCTGCGCAGAGATGGGTGCTAGGCGGCAGCTCCACAAAGCTAGCACAAAGTTCGCTCCTACAGGTACAGTATTTATACAGGCTAGCTATGCATATGCATAAGTCATTACACAAAGCAGTTTTCTATTGGTCTACATTTCTCTTATTTCAGCTTCAAGCTACAGCGCGACTTTAACATGCTGCGCACGCTCAGAGGCGAGGGCTCTCTGCTTGGGCTGGTGTCTCCAGCTCGAGGGCTGTGACTTTTAGGATTATAAGGAGGATAGTTTGCGGGAGGGTGCTTCTTATCACACTCCTACTAGTTGTTTCGGACGGTTCCCAAAACATTTCCATTAGCTTACCTATTTCTTCAGGATGTGCTTCTCTCCCAAGGACAGTAATTCTTGTTTAGACGTTCCACTTTCCAGCCTCAATCCTCCTTATCAGTTTGACGTAAGCCCTGGCCTTCCACCAGCTCCTGGGAGACGACACCGTCAGACTACAACACGACCGTTCTTTGACGCCAGTCAGTGGGTTCAGAATTAGGAACAGAAAGAACAGGACAAGCTAAACACCCACACAAGCCTCATATCCCTAAGAAATGATTAAAAAAACCCCAACGGACCCCATTTTAGATTGCGTTGGCTTAGGGGCTGCCTCCTTCAAGTGCCAGAGCGGACCGGTGGAATCAGTCACAGAACCCAGCTGCCCTCCAGGAGACAGCCCTTGTCCTCGCAAGGCAAATTTTTCAAAACATCGTGCTATTTTCCGATTTTATCAACTGCAGCGGGCTTGCCCTACCAGCACGAGTTGAGGACATTTTCCTGTGGGTTCATTTGACACTACAGGAAGCCTTGAGCAGGTACAAGCAACCAAGCGCGAGATAGAAAGTCAGCTAAGAGACCAGCTGCCGTACAAAATGTGTTCAAGATCGTGCCTGCGGGAACGGCACAAAGCCCACGATGACTGAACAAGTATGTCGGAGGCCCTACGGCAAACAGCGCCGACGTTTCGTGAAGCTCTTTTCCTGTCAAGAAGAGGACCTTTTATGCAGTATCTCTACTGGAATTCAGGCTGCTTCCTACACATTCTGGCAAGTTAGCTTTCACAGAAACCCCGAGAACTTCAACCACCAAGCAACGTTTGTAATTCTTGCTCTCTACCTACGGGGAATTTCAGCGAACCAGAACACCACTTAAAGCAAAATTCTGGGTCTGTTTCACGCCAATCAAATAGCTAAGCCATGGACAGGGCTCTGTAGAAAGACAACGACTTGAAAAGATAAAGATAGGAGAGTACTCACTTTTCTGAAATTTCTTCCAGTCGTTCCATTGATTTAGCAGCCCAACCCAGCCGTCGAAATGCTGGTGCAACAGAGAGAGCAGTAGCATGTCCACGCCATTCTCCCCTAGCCACACAGCCTTCCGCTTTGCCCATTGCTGCCGACAGCCAGAGCATCGGCGCCGCAGCACCTTGGGAATAACGCACCTCCCATCGCTACACACCTTTACAAAAGAACCGAGCAGGGTGGAAACAAACATTGCAATGCTTGCGGTAAGGGCTCAAACAGGGATGCCTATGGTATCACTCTGAGATTCAGCAACCACTCAAAATGTCATTTTGCTGCAGTATTACAGGAGTTCATTGACTAGCGTCAAAAAAATTTGGTGGCAAATTCATTCTTTGAAGCATGACTTCCAAAGGCAAATGTTAAGTAATTCTCGTGAGCCTTTAACTGAGCGGAATGCAGGATCTGACTAAAATAATGGCCGATACAGCAGGGCCAGCCCCATCCTCAGCCCTTTTTAAACCCTGGGCCCAGCCCCATCCTCACCTCATGGGTCCCACCTGTGCTGCCCCGGGCCACAGCTGGAGCCCACGCCATGGGGAACAGGGGGCCAATTACCCCAACCCTCACAAGCCAGACACAGCCAGCAACCTGGCACAGGCATGGGCACACACCACCACCAAGCTGGCGCTGCCATGGGCAGATGCTGCCGCCAAGCTGGCACCGGCCTGGCAGACTTCACTTTACAGCCCAAAGCCGAGGTTGGCCTCTAAACAAGAAAACACGTGAAAGCATCCTTACAGGATGCCGGTCCAGTGGTGTCCACGATAGCTCTCTCAGCCTCCCATGTAATAGACAGCTCCCCTGTCCGGGACCACGTTTTGCATGTCCCAGGCCCTCCCCGCACCCCTGTTGAAAATCAAACAGAACAATTAAGGACTCTGCTTCATCGCCTCAGCCTCCAAAAGACGCTTCCTTCCTCTGCTGACGGTCGACACAGATATCCCCATGCCGTTCCTTGAATGCAGGCTGGCCTTGGGTGCCTGTACTGCCAAAGGAAGAGAAAAAGATCGTCCTCTTGTAACGTGCTCCGTCATCCTCTTGTTCTTCAAGAAAACAGAAGAAAGCTACCATCCCCGTTGCTACATAGGAGAAATTTGTGCAGGGGATGGCTGAGCCCATCCCCAGAAATGGAACACTCTGCTATGACCCTGCTTTGCCTTTTGGCGACAGCGCCCGCCATCCGTGTGCCCCAAACAGGCGAGGTCCCGTTCAGGCTGGCATCCGCCACAAAGAGGAGAGGTCCCCTGTGGGCTGAACAGAGTCAACTGAACAGAGTCTTCAGAAGAACTTAGCCGTGCATTCAGTTGACAAGTAAATCCCACCCAAGCAATGGTAGGGGGCATTCTGGCATCTAAAGGAATTCAGGAGTTAATTTAGTGTTTCCAATGGAACATTCCATAGGCTGTAAAAACAGCCTTAAAGTCTTTTTCCCTCTTGCACCAACAACGCTTCTTTTACTTCTACTTAAGGGTCCCCTACAACTACTTACTGCAGCATGTGTGGCTCCGCTATCAATAATGAAAAATAAAAAATCTCTTCTTTCATTCCCCAGCTTGACTGGAACCAGAGGATCGTCTGGGGAAATTTTAAGAGATTCCTCCGGCCCCCTTCAGTCCAACCCAATCTCCGGCATGACTCCAACGGCTTCTTCTGTCTCTCTTTCCCCATTACTCAGACGGCATGGACAATTTTTTTCCAACGGCCCTCCTCTTGCTTACAATTTGCACGCCGATTCATTCCCAGGGGAATGTCATAACCATTTCTACTATTATTTCTACAGCCCCTTCCTCACCCACAAAATTCACCTCCTGTATTTTCTCTCCCTTTTTCCTGGTCTTCCCTCAAGGCAGCCAACAAAGAAGCTTGCGGCGTTACTCGCCCCCGCTTCTCCTTCTCTTCTATTTCCTCCCGATTATTACGTACCTTACATGCCATTGAGAAGAACTGTGAGATTGTCATGCCATCCTCGCCCTCTACCTTGTGTCATCACTTTCTTGTATCTGCTGCTGCTTGACCAATAAACAGCCTGTTAAATAACTTTGAATTGCTATCATCTTCCGGATCCAGATCTGTCCATTTTCGAGCTACTTCACACAATCTCTCAGAGAAGGCTGACGGGGTTTCCTTATCTCCCTGCCTTACTTCAGATAGTTTAGATAAATTCTTGGGCTTTTGCACTCCATGTTGAATCCCATACAAAATTAACTTCTGATATTCCTTTACCCTCTCTAATCCCTCACACTTGTGTTTGGATCCCACTCCGCATCCTCTTTCGGGAGGTACATATCGGTATCTAGCACCCCCCACCCCCCCCGCCTTGTTGCATCAGTCCCTCTTCTGGCCTTCTCTAAAATTCTTCTCCTCTCCTCAGTGGGAAACAAATATTCTAGGAGAGCCTGTACATCTCCCCAGTTAGGACTAGGAGTCGTGATTAACAGTACTATACATTCCTTCTGGATTGTTTCCATAGGATCCGACTGCCTGTTTGCAGTTTAATAAATCACACGCAGTAAAAGGTACGCGTACGGACACCGGTGTTCCTTCAGGCCCTGCAGCCTGTCTGAGGGGAGCTCGAACTATCGGTTTCTCTCCCCTTCTTCTTTTAGAGATAGCACTCACAACTCCATTACCACTTGAGCTATCAGATTTGGGCTGTTTGGGGGGAGCTACCAACAGCTGAATATCCTCTTCTGAATTTTCCCATTCAATACAACGAGGTTTTCCCTTTTTCTCTTTTAACACATATATTCCAATCCGATGTTTAGCGTCCACTAAACCACCTTTCTTCCTAATATCCCAATCGCGTCTTAACGAAAAAAACATATCCACAGAAGGCATTTCATCCCATTTTTCAGTTCCCCGACAACACAACATTAATTCCGATATAGTGTTATATTTCAAGGATCCGTTCTCAGGCCATTTCTCACCATCTTCCCATTGATATTGTGGCCACCGTTGATTACGATATCGTTTTAGCTGATTTTCAGTCATGGCATCTCCCCCAAGTTTATTGCAATGCTTCAGGATGCATCCTAGAGGAGAGCAAAGGGCTGCCTCCTGGGAAGCAGCAGCACCCATACAGGTACCGAAAAACCCAGTATTTCTATACAAACCAGAACGAGGGACGTCTCCCTTCGTTACTCAGAACAGGACAGCGTGGAGAAACAAACAGAACTACGCTACTGCCACCTGTCTTTCCCGGTGCGTCTTATGCAGAGCCCAGAACAGAACAGAGGCCGCCTGCTTCCCGAGACATCTTGCCCCTACCCCCTTTTCTCCTAGCCCCACAAAACACCTCTTGTCAGGAACATTGCACCGTTTTGTCACTTACCGCCCGACCGCAGGAGAGGAGCTGAAGGAGTCCCCAGTCGACAGGTCGGTGCGCGCTGGAGTCCGCTCAGGCCTCTTCTCCCTGTCGGATGCGGCAAGACGAACCGGGCGAGGCTGTCAGCTCGGTCCCACCTGGGGTGTCAAAACTGTTATCCCACAAGCGTGAGGTCGTCTACCCGGTGTGCGGGACGCCAATATACACACAGGGCAGAGGTGTTTTTATGTCACGTCTGCGCAGAGATGGGTGCTAGGCGGCAGCTCCACAAAGCTAGCACAAAGTTCGCTCCTACAGGTACAGTATTTATACAGGCTAGCTATGCATATGCATAAGTCATTACACAAAGCAGTTTTCTATTGGTCTACATTTCTCTTATTTCAGCTTCAAGCTACAGCGCGACTTTAACATGCTGCGCACGCTCAGAGGCGAGGGCTCTCTGCTTGGGCTGGTGTCTCCAGCTCGAGGGCTGTGACTTTTAGGATTATAAGGAGGATAGTTTGCGGGAGGGTGCTTCTTATCACACTCCTACTAGTTGTTTCGGACGGTTCCCAAAACATTTCCATTAGCTTACCTATTTCTTCAGGATGTGCTTCTCTCCCAAGGACAGTAATTCTTGTTTAGACGTTCCACTTTCCAGCCTCAATCCTCCTTATCAGTTTGACGTAAGCCCTGGCCTTCCACCAGCTCCTGGGAGACGACACCGTCAGACTACAACACGACCGTTCTTTGACGCCAGTCAGTGGGTTCAGAATTAGGAACAGAAAGAACAGGACAAGCTAAACACCCACACAAGCCTCATATCCCTAAGAAATGATTAAAAAAACCCCAACGGACCCCATTTTAGATTGCGTTGGCTTAGGGGCTGCCTCCTTCAAGTGCCAGAGCGGACCGGTGGAATCAGTCACAGAACCCAGCTGCCCTCCAGGAGACAGCCCTTGTCCTCGCAAGGCAAATTTTTCAAAACATCGTGCTATTTTCCGATTTTATCAACTGCAGCGGGCTTGCCCTACCAGCACGAGTTGAGGACATTTTCCTGTGGGTTCATTTGACACTACAGGAAGCCTTGAGCAGGTACAAGCAACCAAGCGCGAGATAGAAAGTCAGCTAAGAGACCAGCTGCCGTACAAAATGTGTTCAAGATCGTGCCTGCGGGAACGGCACAAAGCCCACGATGACTGAACAAGTATGTCGGAGGCCCTACGGCAAACAGCGCCGACGTTTCGTGAAGCTCTTTTCCTGTCAAGAAGAGGACCTTTTATGCAGTATCTCTACTGGAATTCAGGCTGCTTCCTACACATTCTGGCAAGTTAGCTTTCACAGAAACCCCGAGAACTTCAACCACCAAGCAACGTTTGTAATTCTTGCTCTCTACCTACGGGGAATTTCAGCGAACCAGAACACCACTTAAAGCAAAATTCTGGGTCTGTTTCACGCCAATCAAATAGCTAAGCCATGGACAGGGCTCTGTAGAAAGACAACGACTTGAAAAGATAAAGATAGGAGAGTACTCACTTTTCTGAAATTTCTTCCAGTCGTTCCATTGATTTAGCAGCCCAACCCAGCCGTCGAAATGCTGGTGCAACAGAGAGAGCAGTAGCATGTCCACGCCATTCTCCCCTAGCCACACAGCCTTCCGCTTTGCCCATTGCTGCCGACAGCCAGAGCATCGGCGCCGCAGCACCTTGGGAATAACGCACCTCCCATCGCTACACACCTTTACAAAAGAACCGAGCAGGGTGGAAACAAACATTGCAATGCTTGCGGTAAGGGCTCAAACAGGGATGCCTATGGTATCACTCTGAGATTCAGCAACCACTCAAAATGTCATTTTGCTGCAGTATTACAGGAGTTCATTGACTAGCGTCAAAAAAATTTGGTGGCAAATTCATTCTTTGAAGCATGACTTCCAAAGGCAAATGTTAAGTAATTCTCGTGAGCCTTTAACTGAGCGGAATGCAGGATCTGACTAAAATAATGGCCGATACAGCAGGGCCAGCCCCATCCTCAGCCCTTTTTAAACCCTGGGCCCAGCCCCATCCTCACCTCATGGGTCCCACCTGTGCTGCCCCGGGCCACAGCTGGAGCCCACGCCATGGGGAACAGGGGGCCAATTACCCCAACCCTCACAAGCCAGACACAGCCAGCAACCTGGCACAGGCATGGGCACACACCACCACCAAGCTGGCGCTGCCATGGGCAGATGCTGCCGCCAAGCTGGCACCGGCCTGGCAGACTTCACTTTACAGCCCAAAGCCGAGGTTGGCCTCTAAACAAGAAAACACGTGAAAGCATCCTTACAGGATGCCGGTCCAGTGGTGTCCACGATAGCTCTCTCAGCCTCCCATGTAATAGACAGCTCCCCTGTCCGGGACCACGTTTTGCATGTCCCAGGCCCTCCCCGCACCCCTGTTGAAAATCAAACAGAACAATTAAGGACTCTGCTTCATCGCCTCAGCCTCCAAAAGACGCTTCCTTCCTCTGCTGACGGT
Source organism: Mycteria americana (assembly GCF_035582795.1). NCBI lineage: Eukaryota > Metazoa > Chordata > Aves > Ciconiiformes > Ciconiidae > Mycteria > Mycteria americana. The sequence goes on along the minus strand of NC_134370.1, from coordinate 71,538,841 downwards.
CGACACAGATATCCCCATGCCGTTCCTTGAATGCAGGCTGGCCTTGGGTGCCTGTACTGCCAAAGGAAGAGAAAAAGATCGTCCTCTTGTAACGTGCTCCGTCATCCTCTTGTTCTTCAAGAAAACAGAAGAAAGCTACCATCCCCGTTGCTACATAGGAGAAATTTGTGCAGGGGATGGCTGAGCCCATCCCCAGAAATGGAACACTCTGCTATGACCCTGCTTTGCCTTTTGGCGACAGCGCCCGCCATCCGTGTGCCCCAAACAGGCGAGGTCCCGTTCAGGCTGGCATCCGCCACAAAGAGGAGAGGTCCCCTGTGGGCTGAACAGAGTCAACTGAACAGAGTCTTCAGAAGAACTTAGCCGTGCATTCAGTTGACAAGTAAATCCCACCCAAGCAATGGTAGGGGGCATTCTGGCATCTAAAGGAATTCAGGAGTTAATTTAGTGTTTCCAATGGAACATTCCATAGGCTGTAAAAACAGCCTTAAAGTCTTTTTCCCTCTTGCACCAACAACGCTTCTTTTACTTCTACTTAAGGGTCCCCTACAACTACTTACTGCAGCATGTGTGGCTCCGCTATCAATAATGAAAAATAAAAAATCTCTTCTTTCATTCCCCAGCTTGACTGGAACCAGAGGATCGTCTGGGGAAATTTTAAGAGATTCCTCCGGCCCCCTTCAGTCCAACCCAATCTCCGGCATGACTCCAACGGCTTCTTCTGTCTCTCTTTCCCCATTACTCAGACGGCATGGACAATTTTTTTCCAACGGCCCTCCTCTTGCTTACAATTTGCACGCCGATTCATTCCCAGGGGAATGTCATAACCATTTCTACTATTATTTCTACAGCCCCTTCCTCACCCACAAAATTCACCTCCTGTATTTTCTCTCCCTTTTTCCTGGTCTTCCCTCAAGGCATCCAACAAAGAAGCTTGCGGCGTTACTCGCCCCCGCTTCTCCTTCTCTTCTATTTCCTCCCGATTATTACGTACCTTACATGCCATTGAGAAGAACTGTGAGATTGTCATGCCATCCTCGCCCTCTACCTTGTGTCATCACTTTCTTGTATCTGCTGCTGCTTGACCAATAAACAGCCTGTTAAATAACTTTGAATTGCTATCATCTTCCGGATCCAGATCTGTCCATTTTCGAGCTACTTCACACAATCTCTCAGAGAAGGCTGACGGGGTTTCCTTATCTCCCTGCCTTACTTCAGATAGTTTAGATAAATTCTTGGGCTTTTGCACTCCATGTTGAATCCCATACAAAATTAACTTCTGATATTCCTTTACCCTCTCTAATCCCTCACACTTGTGTTTGGATCCCACTCCGCATCCTCTTTCGGGAGGTACATATCGGTATCTAGCACCCCCCACCCCCCCCGCCTTGTTGCATCAGTCCCTCTTCTGGCCTTCTCTAAAATTCTTCTCCTCTCCTCAGTGGGAAACAAATATTCTAGGAGAGCCTGTACATCTCCCCAGTTAGGACTAGGAGTCGTGATTAACAGTACTATACATTCCTTCTGGATTGTTTCCATAGGATCCGACTGCCTGTTTGCAGTTTAATAAATCACACGCAGTAAAAGGTACGCGTACGGACACCGGTGTTCCTTCAGGCCCTGCAGCCTGTCTGAGGGGAGCTCGAACTATCGGTTTCTCTCCCCTTCTTCTTTTAGAGATAGCACTCACAACTCCATTACCACTTGAGCTATCAGATTTGGGCTGTTTGGGGGGAGCTACCAACAGCTGAATATCCTCTTCTGAATTTTCCCATTCAATACAACGAGGTTTTCCCTTTTTCTCTTTTAACACATATATTCCAATCCGATGTTTAGCGTCCACTAAACCACCTTTCTTCCTAATATCCCAATCGCGTCTTAACGAAAAAAACATATCCACAGAAGGCATTTCATCCCATTTTTCAGTTCCCCGACAACACAACATTAATTCCGATATAGTGTTATATTTCAAGGATCCGTTCTCAGGCCATTTCTCACCATCTTCCCATTGATATTGTGGCCACCGTTGATTACGATATCGTTTTAGCTGATTTTCAGTCATGGCATCTCCCCCAAGTTTATTGCAATGCTTCAGGATGCATCCTAGAGGAGAGCAAAGGGCTGCCTCCTGGGAAGCAGCAGCACCCATACAGGTACCGAAAAACCCAGTATTTCTATACAAACCAGAACGAGGGACGTCTCCCTTCGTTACTCAGAACAGGACAGCGTGGAGAAACAAACAGAACTACGCTACTGCCACCTGTCTTTCCCGGTGCGTCTTATGCAGAGCCCAGAACAGAACAGAGGCCGCCTGCTTCCCGAGACATCTTGCCCCTACCCCCTTTTCTCCTAGCCCCACAAAACACCTCTTGTCAGGAACATTGCACCGTTTTGTCACTTACCGCCCGACCGCAGGAGAGGAGCTGAAGGAGTCCCCAGTCGACAGGTCGGTGCGCGCTGGAGTCCGCTCAGGCCTCTTCTCCCTGTCGGATGCGGCAAGACGAACCGGGCGAGGCTGTCAGCTCGGTCCCACCTGGGGTGTCAAAACTGTTATCCCACAAGCGTGAGGTCGTCTACCCGGTGTGCGGGACGCCAATATACACACAGGGCAGAGGTGTTTTTATGTCACGTCTGCGCAGAGATGGGTGCTAGGCGGCAGCTCCACAAAGCTAGCACAAAGTTCGCTCCTACAGGTACAGTATTTATACAGGCTAGCTATGCATATGCATAAGTCATTACACAAAGCAGTTTTCTATTGGTCTACATTTCTCTTATTTCAGCTTCAAGCTACAGCGCGACTTTAACATGCTGCGCACGCTCAGAGGCGAGGGCTCTCTGCTTGGGCTGGTGTCTCCAGCTCGAGGGCTGTGACTTTTAGGATTATAAGGAGGATAGTTTGCGGGAGGGTGCTTCTTATCACACTCCTACTAGTTGTTTCGGACGGTTCCCAAAACATTTCCATTAGCTTACCTATTTCTTCAGGATGTGCTTCTCTCCCAAGGACAGTAATTCTTGTTTAGACGTTCCACTTTCCAGCCTCAATCCTCCTTATCAGTTTGACGTAAGCCCTGGCCTTCCACCAGCTCCTGGGAGACGACACCGTCAGACTACAACACGACCGTTCTTTGACGCCAGTCAGTGGGTTCAGAATTAGGAACAGAAAGAACAGGACAAGCTAAACACCCACACAAGCCTCATATCCCTAAGAAATGATTAAAAAAACCCCAACGGACCCCATTTTAGATTGCGTTGGCTTAGGGGCTGCCTCCTTCAAGTGCCAGAGCGGACCGGTGGAATCAGTCACAGAACCCAGCTGCCCTCCAGGAGACAGCCCTTGTCCTCGCAAGGCAAATTTTTCAAAACATCGTGCTATTTTCCGATTTTATCAACTGCAGCGGGCTTGCCCTACCAGCACGAGTTGAGGACATTTTCCTGTGGGTTCATTTGACACTACAGGAAGCCTTGAGCAGGTACAAGCAACCAAGCGCGAGATAGAAAGTCAGCTAAGAGACCAGCTGCCGTACAAAATGTGTTCAAGATCGTGCCTGCGGGAACGGCACAAAGCCCACGATGACTGAACAAGTATGTCGGAGGCCCTACGGCAAACAGCGCCGACGTTTCGTGAAGCTCTTTTCCTGTCAAGAAGAGGACCTTTTATGCAGTATCTCTACTGGAATTCAGGCTGCTTCCTACACATTCTGGCAAGTTAGCTTTCACAGAAACCCCGAGAACTTCAACCACCAAGCAACGTTTGTAATTCTTGCTCTCTACCTACGGGGAATTTCAGCGAACCAGAACACCACTTAAAGCAAAATTCTGGGTCTGTTTCACGCCAATCAAATAGCTAAGCCATGGACAGGGCTCTGTAGAAAGACAACGACTTGAAAAGATAAAGATAGGAGAGTACTCACTTTTCTGAAATTTCTTCCAGTCGTTCCATTGATTTAGCAGCCCAACCCAGCCGTCGAAATGCTGGTGCAACAGAGAGAGCAGTAGCATGTCCACGCCATTCTCCCCTAGCCACACAGCCTTCCGCTTTGCCCATTGCTGCCGACAGCCAGAGCATCGGCGCCGCAGCACCTTGGGAATAACGCACCTCCCATCGCTACACACCTTTACAAAAGAACCGAGCAGGGTGGAAACAAACATTGCAATGCTTGCGGTAAGGGCTCAAACAGGGATGCCTATGGTATCACTCTGAGATTCAGCAACCACTCAAAATGTCATTTTGCTGCAGTATTACAGGAGTTCATTGACTAGCGTCAAAAAAATTTGGTGGCAAATTCATTCTTTGAAGCATGACTTCCAAAGGCAAATGTTAAGTAATTCTCGTGAGCCTTTAACTGAGCGGAATGCAGGATCTGACTAAAATAATGGCCGATACAGCAGGGCCAGCCCCATCCTCAGCCCTTTTTAAACCCTGGGCCCAGCCCCATCCTCACCTCATGGGTCCCACCTGTGCTGCCCCGGGCCACAGCTGGAGCCCACGCCATGGGGAACAGGGGGCCAATTACCCCAACCCTCACAAGCCAGACACAGCCAGCAACCTGGCACAGGCATGGGCACACACCACCACCAAGCTGGCGCTGCCATGGGCAGATGCTGCCGCCAAGCTGGCACCGGCCTGGCAGACTTCACTTTACAGCCCAAAGCCGAGGTTGGCCTCTAAACAAGAAAACACGTGAAAGCATCCTTACAGGATGCCGGTCCAGTGGTGTCCACGATAGCTCTCTCAGCCTCCCATGTAATAGACAGCTCCCCTGTCCGGGACCACGTTTTGCATGTCCCAGGCCCTCCCCGCACCCCTGTTGAAAATCAAACAGAACAATTAAGGACTCTGCTTCATCGCCTCAGCCTCCAAAAGACGCTTCCTTCCTCTGCTGACGGTCGACACAGATATCCCCATGCCGTTCCTTGAATGCAGGCTGGCCTTGGGTGCCTGTACTGCCAAAGGAAGAGAAAAAGATCGTCCTCTTGTAACGTGCTCCGTCATCCTCTTGTTCTTCAAGAAAACAGAAGAAAGCTACCATCCCCGTTGCTACATAGGAGAAATTTGTGCAGGGGATGGCTGAGCCCATCCCCAGAAATGGAACACTCTGCTATGACCCTGCTTTGCCTTTTGGCGACAGCGCCCGCCATCCGTGTGCCCCAAACAGGCGAGGTCCCGTTCAGGCTGGCATCCGCCACAAAGAGGAGAGGTCCCCTGTGGGCTGAACAGAGTCAACTGAACAGAGTCTTCAGAAGAACTTAGCCGTGCATTCAGTTGACAAGTAAATCCCACCCAAGCAATGGTAGGGGGCATTCTGGCATCTAAAGGAATTCAGGAGTTAATTTAGTGTTTCCAATGGAACATTCCATAGGCTGTAAAAACAGCCTTAAAGTCTTTTTCCCTCTTGCACCAACAACGCTTCTTTTACTTCTACTTAAGGGTCCCCTACAACTACTTACTGCAGCATGTGTGGCTCCGCTATCAATAATGAAAAATAAAAAATCTCTTCTTTCATTCCCCAGCTTGACTGGAACCAGAGGATCGTCTGGGGAAATTTTAAGAGATTCCTCCGGCCCCCTTCAGTCCAACCCAATCTCCGGCATGACTCCAACGGCTTCTTCTGTCTCTCTTTCCCCATTACTCAGACGGCATGGACAATTTTTTTCCAACGGCCCTCCTCTTGCTTACAATTTGCACGCCGATTCATTCCCAGGGGAATGTCATAACCATTTCTACTATTATTTCTACAGCCCCTTCCTCACCCACAAAATTCACCTCCTGTATTTTCTCTCCCTTTTTCCTGGTCTTCCCTCAAGGCAGCCAACAAAGAAGCTTGCGGCGTTACTCGCCCCCGCTTCTCCTTCTCTTCTATTTCCTCCCGATTATTACGTACCTTACATGCCATTGAGAAGAACTGTGAGATTGTCATGCCATCCTCGCCCTCTACCTTGTGTCATCACTTTCTTGTATCTGCTGCTGCTTGACCAATAAACAGCCTGTTAAATAACTTTGAATTGCTATCATCTTCCGGATCCAGATCTGTCCATTTTCGAGCTACTTCACACAATCTCTCAGAGAAGGCTGACGGGGTTTCCTTATCTCCCTGCCTTACTTCAGATAGTTTAGATAAATTCTTGGGCTTTTGCACTCCATGTTGAATCCCATACAAAATTAACTTCTGATATTCCTTTACCCTCTCTAATCCCTCACACTTGTGTTTGGATCCCACTCCGCATCCTCTTTCGGGAGGTACATATCGGTATCTAGCACCCCCCACCCCCCCCGCCTTGTTGCATCAGTCCCTCTTCTGGCCTTCTCTAAAATTCTTCTCCTCTCCTCAGTGGGAAACAAATATTCTAGGAGAGCCTGTACATCTCCCCAGTTAGGACTAGGAGTCGTGATTAACAGTACGATACATTCCTTCTGGATTGTTTCCATAGGATCCGACTGCCTGTTTGCAGTTTAATAAATCACACGCAGTAAAAGGTACGCGTACGGACACCGGTGTTCCTTCAGGCCCTGCAGCCTGTCTGAGGGGAGCTCGAACTATCGGTTTCTCTCCCCTTCTTCTTTTAGAGATAGCACTCACAACTCCATTACCACTTGAGCTATCAGATTTGGGCTGTTTGGGGGGAGCTACCAACAGCTGAATATCCTCTTCTGAATTTTCCCATTCAATACAACGAGGTTTTCCCTTTTTCTCTTTTAACACATATATTCCAATCCGATGTTTAGCGTCCACTAAACCACCTTTCTTCCTAATATCCCAATCGCGTCTTAACGAAAAAAACATATCCACAGAAGGCATTTCATCCCATTTTTCAGTTCCCCGACAACACAACATTAATTCCGATATAGTGTTATATTTCAAGGATCCGTTCTCAGGCCATTTCTCACCATCTTCCCATTGATATTGTGGCCACCGTTGATTACGATATCGTTTTAGCTGATTTTCAGTCATGGCATCTCCCCCAAGTTTATTGCAATGCTTCAGGATGCATCCTAGAGGAGAGCAAAGGGCTGCCTCCTGGGAAGCAGCAGCACCCATACAGGTACCGAAAAACCCAGTATTTCCACACAAACCAGAACGAGGGACGTCTCCCTTCGTTACTCAGAACAGGACAGCGTGGAGAAACAAACAGAACTACGCTACTGCCACCTGTCTTTCCCGGTGCGTCTTATGCAGAGCCCAGAACAGAACAGAGGCCGCCTGCTTCCCGAGACATCTTGCCCCTACCCCCTTTTCTCCTAGCCCCACAAAACACCTCTTGTCAGGAACATTGCACCGTTTTGTCACTTACCGCCCGACCGCAGGAGAGGAGCTGAAGGAGTCCCCAGTCGACAGGTCGGTGCGCGCTGGAGTCCGCTCAGGCCTCTTCTCCCTGTCGGATGCGGCAAGACGAACCGGGCGAGGCTGTCAGCTCGGTCCCACCTGGGGTGTCAAAACTGTTATCCCACAAGCGTGAGGTCGTCTACCCGGTGTGCGGGACGCCAATATACACACAGGGCAGAGGTGTTTTTATGTCACGTCTGCGCAGAGATGGGTGCTAGGCGGCAGCTCCACAAAGCTAGCACAAAGTTCGCTCCTACAGGTACAGTATTTATACAGGCTAGCTATGCATATGCATAAGTCATTACACAAAGCAGTTTTCTATTGGTCTACATTTCTCTTATTTCAGCTTCAAGCTACAGCGCGACTTTAACATGCTGCGCACGCTCAGAGGCGAGGGCTCTCTGCTTGGGCTGGTGTCTCCAGCTCGAGGGCTGTGACTTTTAGGATTATAAGGAGGATAGTTTGCGGGAGGGTGCTTCTTATCACACTCCTACTAGTTGTTTCGGACGGTTCCCAAAACATTTCCATTAGCTTACCTATTTCTTCAGGATGTGCTTCTCTCCCAAGGACAGTAATTCTTGTTTAGACGTTCCACTTTCCAGCCTCAATCCTCCTTATCAGTTTGACGTAAGCCCTGGCCTTCCACCAGCTCCTGGGAGACGACACCGTCAGACTACAACACGACCGTTCTTTGACGCCAGTCAGTGGGTTCAGAATTAGGAACAGAAAGAACAGGACAAGCTAAACACCCACACAAGCCTCATATCCCTAAGAAATGATTAAAAAAACCCCAACGGACCCCATTTTAGATTGCGTTGGCTTAGGGGCTGCCTCCTTCAAGTGCCAGAGCGGACCGGTGGAATCAGTCACAGAACCCAGCTGCCCTCCAGGAGACAGCCCTTGTCCTCGCAAGGCAAATTTTTCAAAACATCGTGCTATTTTCCGATTTTATCAACTGCAGCGGGCTTGCCCTACCAGCACGAGTTGAGGACATTTTCCTGTGGGTTCATTTGACACTACAGGAAGCCTTGAGCAGGTACAAGCAACCAAGCGCGAGATAGAAAGTCAGCTAAGAGACCAGCTGCCGTACAAAATGTGTTCAAGATCGTGCCTGCGGGAACGGCACAAAGCCCACGATGACTGAACAAGTATGTCGGAGGCCCTACGGCAAACAGCGCCGACGTTTCGTGAAGCTCTTTTCCTGTCAAGAAGAGGACCTTTTATGCAGTATCTCTACTGGAATTCAGGCTGCTTCCTACACATTCTGGCAAGTTAGCTTTCACAGAAACCCCGAGAACTTCAACCACCAAGCAACGTTTGTAATTCTTGCTCTCTACCTACGGGGAATTTCAGCGAACCAGAACACCACTTAAAGCAAAATTCTGGGTCTGTTTCACGCCAATCAAATAGCTAAGCCATGGACAGGGCTCTGTAGAAAGACAACGACTTGAAAAGATAAAGATAGGAGAGTACTCACTTTTCTGAAATTTCTTCCAGTCGTTCCATTGATTTAGCAGCCCAACCCAGCCGTCGAAATGCTGGTGCAACAGAGAGAGCAGTAGCATGTCCACGCCATTCTCCCCTAGCCACACAGCCTTCCGCTTTGCCCATTGCTGCCGACAGCCAGAGCATCGGCGCCGCAGCACCTTGGGAATAACGCACCTCCCATCGCTACACACCTTTACAAAAGAACCGAGCAGGGTGGAAACAAACATTGCAATGCTTGCGGTAAGGGCTCAAACAGGGATGCCTATGGTATCACTCTGAGATTCAGCAACCACTCAAAATGTCATTTTGCTGCAGTATTACAGGAGTTCATTGACTAGCGTCAAAAAAATTTGGTGGCAAATTCATTCTTTGAAGCATGACTTCCAAAGGCAAATGTTAAGTAATTCTCGTGAGCCTTTAACTGAGCGGAATGCAGGATCTGACTAAAATAATGGCCGATACAGCAGGGCCAGCCCCATCCTCAGCCCTTTTTAAACCCTGGGCCCAGCCCCATCCTCACCTCATGGGTCCCACCTGTGCTGCCCCGGGCCACAGCTGGAGCCCACGCCATGGGGAACAGGGGGCCAATTACCCCAACCCTCACAAGCCAGACACAGCCAGCAACCTGGCACAGGCATGGGCACACACCACCACCAAGCTGGCGCTGCCATGGGCAGATGCTGCCGCCAAGCTGGCACCGGCCTGGCAGACTTCACTTTACAGCCCAAAGCCGAGGTTGGCCTCTAAACAAGAAAACACGTGAAAGCATCCTTACAGGATGCCGGTCCAGTGGTGTCCACGATAGCTCTCTCAGCCTCCCATGTAATAGACAGCTCCCCTGTCCGGGACCACGTTTTGCATGTCCCAGGCCCTCCCCGCACCCCTGTTGAAAATCAAACAGAACAATTAAGGACTCTGCTTCATCGCCTCAGCCTCCAAAAGACGCTTCCTTCCTCTGCTGACGGTCGACACAGATATCCCCATGCCGTTCCTTGAATGCAGGCTGGCCTTGGGTGCCTGTACTGCCAAAGGAAGAGAAAAAGATCGTCCTCTTGTAACGTGCTCCGTCATCCTCTTGTTCTTCAAGAAAACAGAAGAAAGCTACCATCCCCGTTGCTACATAGGAGAAATTTGTGCAGGGGATGGCTGAGCCCATCCCCAGAAATGGAACACTCTGCTATGACCCTGCTTTGCCTTTTGGCGACAGCGCCCGCCATCCGTGTGCCCCAAACAGGCGAGGTCCCGTTCAGGCTGGCATCCGCCACAAAGAGGAGAGGTCCCCTGTGGGCTGAACAGAGTCAACTGAACAGAGTCTTCAGAAGAACTTAGCCGTGCATTCAGTTGACAAGTAAATCCCACCCAAGCAATGGTAGGGGGCATTCTGGCATCTAAAGGAATTCAGGAGTTAATTTAGTGTTTCCAATGGAACATTCCATAGGCTGTAAAAACAGCCTTAAAGTCTTTTTCCCTCTTGCACCAACAACGCTTCTTTTACTTCTACTTAAGGGTCCCCTACAACTACTTACTGCAGCATGTGTGGCTCCGCTATCAATAATGAAAAATAAAAAATCTCTTCTTTCATTCCCCAGCTTGACTGGAACCAGAGGATCGTCTGGGGAAATTTTAAGAGATTCCTCCGGCCCCCTTCAGTCCAACCCAATCTCCGGCATGACTCCAACGGCTTCTTCTGTCTCTCTTTCCCCATTACTCAGACGGCATGGACAATTTTTTTCCAACGGCCCTCCTCTTGCTTACAATTTGCACGCCGATTCATTCCCAGGGGAATGTCATAACCATTTCTACTATTATTTCTACAGCCCCTTCCTCACCCACAAAATTCACCTCCTGTATTTTCTCTCCCTTTTTCCTGGTCTTCCCTCAAGGCAGCCAACAAAGAAGCTTGCGGCGTTACTCGCCCCCGCTTCTCCTTCTCTTCTATTTCCTCCCGATTATTACGTACCTTACATGCCATTGAGAAGAACTGTGAGATTGTCATGCCATCCTCGCCCTCTACCTTGTGTCATCACTTTCTTGTATCTGCTGCTGCTTGACCAATAAACAGCCTGTTAAATAACTTTGAATTGCTATCATCTTCCGGATCCAGATCTGTCCATTTTCGAGCTACTTCACACAATCTCTCAGAGAAGGCTGACGGGGTTTCCTTATCTCCCTGCCTTACTTCAGATAGTTTAGATAAATTCTTGGGCTTTTGCACTCCATGTTGAATCCCATACAAAATTAACTTCTGATATTCCTTTACCCTCTCTAATCCCTCACACTTGTGTTTGGATCCCACTCCGCATCCTCTTTCGGGAGGTACATATCGGTATCTAGCACCCCCCACCCCCCCCGCCTTGTTGCATCAGTCCCTCTTCTGGCCTTCTCTAAAATTCTTCTCCTCTCCTCAGTGGGAAACAAATATTCTAGGAGAGCCTGTACATCTCCCCAGTTAGGACTAGGAGTCGTGATTAACAGTACGATACATTCCTTCTGGATTGTTTCCATAGGATCCGACTGCCTGTTTGCAGTTTAATAAATCACACGCAGTAAAAGGTACGCGTACGGACACCGGTGTTCCTTCAGGCCCTGCAGCCTGTCTGAGGGGAGCTCGAACTATCGGTTTCTCTCCCCTTCTTCTTTTAGAGATAGCACTCACAACTCCATTACCACTTGAGCTATCAGATTTGGGCTGTTTGGGGGGAGCTACCAACAGCTGAATATCCTCTTCTGAATTTTCCCATTCAATACAACGAGGTTTTCCCTTTTTCTCTTTTAACACATATATTCCAATCCGATGTTTAGCGTCCACTAAACCACCTTTCTTCCTAATATCCCAATCGCGTCTTAACGAAAAAAACATATCCACAGAAGGCATTTCATCCCATTTTTCAGTTCCCCGACAACACAACATTAATTCCGATATAGTGTTATATTTCAAGGATCCGTTCTCAGGCCATTTCTCACCATCTTCCCATTGATATTGTGGCCACCGTTGATTACGATATCGTTTTAGCTGATTTTCAGTCATGGCATCTCCCCCAAGTTTATTGCAATGCTTCAGGATGCATCCTAGAGGAGAGCAAAGGGCTGCCTCCTGGGAAGCAGCAGCACCCATACAGGTACCGAAAAACCCAGTATTTCTATACAAACCAGAACGAGGGACGTCTCCCTTCGTTACTCAGAACAGGACAGCGTGGAGAAACAAACAGAACTACGCTACTGCCACCTGTCTTTCCCGGTGCGTCTTATGCAGAGCCCAGAACAGAACAGAGGCCGCCTGCTTCCCGAGACATCTTGCCCCTACCCCCTTTTCTCCTAGCCCCACAAAACACCTCTTGTCAGGAACATTGCACCGTTTTGTCACTTACCGCCCGACCGCAGGAGAGGAGCTGAAGGAGTCCCCAGTCGACAGGTCGGTGCGCGCTGGAGTCCGCTCAGGCCTCTTCTCCCTGTCGGATGCGGCAAGACGAACCGGGCGAGGCTGTCAGCTCGGTCCCACCTGGGGTGTCAAAACTGTTATCCCACAAGCGTGAGGTCGTCTACCCGGTGTGCGGGACGCCAATATACACACAGGGCAGAGGTGTTTTTATGTCACGTCTGCGCAGAGATGGGTGCTAGGCGGCAGCTCCACAAAGCTAGCACAAAGTTCGCTCCTACAGGTACAGTATTTATACAGGCTAGCTATGCATATGCATAAGTCATTACACAAAGCAGTTTTCTATTGGTCTACATTTCTCTTATTTCAGCTTCAAGCTACAGCGCGACTTTAACATGCTGCGCACGCTCAGAGGCGAGGGCTCTCTGCTTGGGCTGGTGTCTCCAGCTCGAGGGCTGTGACTTTTAGGATTATAAGGAGGATAGTTTGCGGGAGGGTGCTTCTTATCACACTCCTACTAGTTGTTTCGGACGGTTCCCAAAACATTTCCATTAGCTTACCTATTTCTTCAGGATGTGCTTCTCTCCCAAGGACAGTAATTCTTGTTTAGACGTTCCACTTTCCAGCCTCAATCCTCCTTATCAGTTTGACGTAAGCCCTGGCCTTCCACCAGCTCCTGGGAGACGACACCGTCAGACTACAACACGACCGTTCTTTGACGCCAGTCAGTGGGTTCAGAATTAGGAACAGAAAGAACAGGACAAGCTAAACACCCACACAAGCCTCATATCCCTAAGAAATGATTAAAAAAACCCCAACGGACCCCATTTTAGATTGCGTTGGCTTAGGGGCTGCCTCCTTCAAGTGCCAGAGCGGACCGGTGGAATCAGTCACAGAACCCAGCTGCCCTCCAGGAGACAGCCCTTGTCCTCGCAAGGCAAATTTTTCAAAACATCGTGCTATTTTCCGATTTTATCAACTGCAGCGGGCTTGCCCTACCAGCACGAGTTGAGGACATTTTCCTGTGGGTTCATTTGACACTACAGGAAGCCTTGAGCAGGTACAAGCAACCAAGCGCGAGATAGAAAGTCAGCTAAGAGACCAGCTGCCGTACAAAATGTGTTCAAGATCGTGCCTGCGGGAACGGCACAAAGCCCACGATGACTGAACAAGTATGTCGGAGGCCCTACGGCAAACAGCGCCGACGTTTCGTGAAGCTCTTTTCCTGTCAAGAAGAGGACCTTTTATGCAGTATCTCTACTGGAATTCAGGCTGCTTCCTACACATTCTGGCAAGTTAGCTTTCACAGAAACCCCGAGAACCTCAACCACCAAGCAACGTTTGTAATTCTTGCTCTCTACCTACGGGGAATTTCAGCGAACCAGAACACCACTTAAAGCAAAATTCTGGGTCTGTTTCACGCCAATCAAATAGCTAAGCCATGGACAGGGCTCTGTAGAAAGACAACGACTTGAAAAGATAAAGATAGGAGAGTACTCACTTTTCTGAAATTTCTTCCAGTCGTTCCATTGATTTAGCAGCCCAACCCAGCCGTCGAAATGCTGGTGCAACAGAGAGAGCAGTAGCATGTCCACGCCATTCTCCCCTAGCCACACAGCCTTCCGCTTTGCCCATTGCTGCCGACAGCCAGAGCATCGGCGCCGCAGCACCTTGGGAATAACGCACCTCCCATCGCTACACACCTTTACAAAAGAACCGAGCAGGGTGGAAACAAACATTGCAATGCTTGCGGTAAGGGCTCAAACAGGGATGCCTATGGTATCACTCTGAGATTCAGCAACCACTCAAAATGTCATTTTGCTGCAGTATTACAGGAGTTCATTGACTAGCGTCAAAAAAATTTGGTGGCAAATTCATTCTTTGAAGCATGACTTCCAAAGGCAAATGTTAAGTAATTCTCGTGAGCCTTTAACTGAGCGGAATGCAGGATCTGACTAAAATAATGGCCGATACAGCAGGGCCAGCCCCATCCTCAGCCCTTTTTAAACCCTGGGCCCAGCCCCATCCTCACCTCATGGGTCCCACCTGTGCTGCCCCGGGCCACAGCTGGAGCCCACGCCATGGGGAACAGGGGGCCAATTACCCCAACCCTCACAAGCCAGACACAGCCAGCAACCTGGCACAGGCATGGGCACACACCACCACCAAGCTGGCGCTGCCATGGGCAGATGCTGCCGCCAAGCTGGCACCGGCCTGGCAGACTTCACTTTACAGCCCAAAGCCGAGGTTGGCCTCTAAACAAGAAAACACGTGAAAGCATCCTTACAGGATGCCGGTCCAGTGGTGTCCACGATAGCTCTCTCAGCCTCCCATGTAATAGACAGCTCCCCTGTCCGGGACCACGTTTTGCATGTCCCAGGCCCTCCCCGCACCCCTGTTGAAAATCAAACAGAACAATTAAGGACTCTGCTTCATCGCCTCAGCCTCCAAAAGATGCTTCCTTCCTCTGCTGACGGTCGACACAGATATCCCCATGCCGTTCCTTGAATGCAGGCTGGCCTTGGGTGCCTGTACTGCCAAAGGAAGAGAAAAAGATCGTGCTCTTGTAACGTGCTCCGTCATCCTCTTGTTCTTCAAGAAAACAGAAGAAAGCTACCATCCCCGTTGCTACATAGGAGAAATTTGTGCAGGGGATGGCTGAGCCCATCCCCAGAAATGGAACACTCTGCTATGACCCTGCTTTGCCTTTTGGCGACAGCGCCCGCCATCCGTGTGCCCCAAACAGGCGAGGTCCCGTTCAGGCTGGCATCCGCCACAAAGAGGAGAGGTCCCCTGGGGGCTGAACAGAGTCAACTGAACAGAGTCTTCAGAAGAACTTAGCCGTGCATTCAGTTGACAAGTAAATCCCACCCAAGCAATGGTAGGGGGCATTCTGGCATCTAAAGGAATTCAGGAGTTAATTTAGTGTTTCCAATGGAACATTCCATAGGCTGTAAAAACAGCCTTAAAGTCTTTTTCCCTCTTGCACCAACAACGCTTCTTTTACTTCTACTTAAGGGTCCCCTACAACTACTTACTGCAGCATGTGTGGCTCCGCTATCAATAATGAAAAATAAAAAATCTCTTCTTTCATTCCCCAGCTTGACTGGAACCAGAGGATCGTCTGGGGAAATTTTAAGAGATTCCTCCGGCCCCCTTCAGTCCAACCCAATCTCCGGCATGACTCCAACGGCTTCTTCTGTCTCTCTTTCCCCATTACTCAGACGGCATGGACAATTTTTTTCCAACGGCCCTCCTCTTGCTTACAATTTGCACGCCGATTCATTCCCAGGGGAATGTCATAACCATTTCTACTATTATTTCTACAGCCCCTTCCTCACCCACAAAATTCACCTCCTGTATTTTCTCTCCCTTTTTCCTGGTCTTCCCTCAAGGCAGCCAACAAAGAAGCTTGCGGCGTTACTCGCCCCCGCTTCTCCTTCTCTTCTATTTCCTCCCGATTATTACGTACCTTACATGCCATTGAGAAGAACTGTGAGATTGTCATGCCATCCTCGCCCTCTACCTTGTGTCATCACTTTCTTGTATCTGCTGCTGCTTGACCAATAAACAGCCTGTTAAATAACTTTGAATTGCTATCATCTTCCGGATCCAGATCTGTCCATTTTCGAGCTACTTCACACAATCTCTCAGAGAAGGCTGACGGGGTTTCCTTATCTCCCTGCCTTACTTCAGATAGTTTAGATAAATTCTTGGGCTTTTGCACTCCATGTTGAATCCCATACAAAATTAACTTCTGATATTCCTTTACCCTCTCTAATCCCTCACACTTGTGTTTGGATCCCACTCCGCATCCTCTTTCGGGAGGTACATATCGGTATCTAGCACCCCCCACCCCCCCCGCCTTGTTGCATCAGTCCCTCTTCTGGCCTTCTCTAAAATTCTTCTCCTCTCCTCAGTGGGAAACAAATATTCTAGGAGAGCCTGTACATCTCCCCAGTTAGGACTAGGAGTCGTGATTAACAGTACGATACATTCCTTCTGGATTGTTTCCATAGGATCCGACTGCCTGTTTGCAGTTTAATAAATCACACGCAGTAAAAGGTACGCGTACGGACACCGGTGTTCCTTCAGGCCCTGCAGCCTGTCTGAGGGCAGCTCGAACTATCGGTTTCTCTCCCCTTCTTCTTTTAGAGATAGCACTCACAACTCCATTACCACTTGAGCTATCAGATTTGGGCTGTTTGGGGGGAGCTACCAACAGCTGAATATCCTCTTCTGAATTTTCCCATTCAATACAACGAGGTTTTCCCTTTTTCTCTTTTAACACATATATTCCAATCCGATGTTTAGCGTCCACTAAACCACCTTTCTTCCTAATATCCCAATCGCGTCTTAACGAAAAAAAACATATCCACAGAAGGCATTTCATCCCATTTTTCAGTTCCCCGACAACACAACATTAATTCCGATATAGTGTTATATTTCAAGGATCCGTTCTCGGGCCATTTCTCACCATCTTCCCATTGATATTGTGGCCACCGTTGATTACGATATCGTTTTAGCTGATTTTCAGTCATGGCATCTCCCCCAAGTTTATTGCAATGCTTCAGGATGCATCCTAGAGGAGAGCAAAGGGCTGCCTCCTGGGAAGCAGCAGCACCCATACAGGTACCGAAAAACCCAGCATTTCTATACAAACCAGAACGAGGGACGTCTCCCTCCGTTACTCAGAACAGGACAGCGTGGAGAAACAAACAGAACTACGCTACTGCCACCTGTCTTTCCCGGTGCGTCTTATGCAGAGCCCAGAACAGAACAGAGGCCGCCTGCTTCCCGAGACATCTTGCCCCTACCCCCTTTTCTCCTAGCCCCACAAAACACCTCTTGTCAGGAACATTGCACCGTTTTGTCACTTACCGCCCGACCGCAGGAGAGGAGCTGAAGGAGTCCCCAGTCGACAGGTCGGTGCGCGCTGGAGTCCGCTCAGGCCTCTCCTCCCTGTCGCATGCGGCAAGACGAACCGGGCGAGGCTGTCAGCTCGGTCCCACCTGGGGTGTCAAAACTGTTATCCCACAAGCGTGAGGTCGTCTACCCGGTGTGCGGGACGCCAATATACACACAGGGCAGAGGTGTTTTTATGTCACGTCTGCGCAGAGATGGGCGCTAGGCGGCAGCTCCACAAAGCTAGCACAAAGTTCGCTCCTACAGGTACAGTATTTATACAGGCTAGCTATGCATATGCATAAGTCATTACACAAAGCAGTTTTCTATTGGTCTACATTTCTCTTATTTCAGCTTCAAGCTACAGCGCGACTTTAACATGCTGCGCACGCTCAGAGGCGAGGGCTCTCTGCTTGGGCTGGTGTCTCCAGCTCGAGGGCTGTGACTTTTAGGATCATAAGGAGGATAGTTTGCGGGAGGGTGCTTCTTATCACACTCCTACTAGTTGTTTCGGACGGTTCCCAAAACATTTCCATTAGCTTACCTATTTCTTCAGGATGTGCTTCTCTCCCAAGGACAGTAATTCTTGTTTAGACGTTCCACTTTCCAGCCTCAATCCTCCTTATCAGTTTGACGTAAGCCCTGGCCTTCCACCAGCTCCTGGGAGACGACACCGTCAGACTACAACACGACCGTTCTTTGACGCCAGTCAGTGGGTTCAGAATTAGGAACAGAAAGAACAGGACAAGCTAAACACCCACACAAGCCTCATATCCCTAAGAAATGATTAAAAAAACCCCAACGGACCCCATTTTAGATTGCGTTGGCTTAGGGGCTGCCTCCTTCAAGTGCCAGAGCGGACCGGTGGAATCAGTCACAGAACCCAGCTGCCCTCCAGGAGACAGCCCTGGTCCTCGCAAGGCAAATTTTTCAAAACATCGTGCTATTTTCCGATTTTATCAACTACAGCGGGCTTGCCCTACCAGCACGAGTTGAGGACATTTTCCTGTGGGTTCATTTGACACTACAGGAAGCCTTGAGCAGGTACAAGCAACCAAGCGCGAGATAGAAAGTCAGCTAAGAGACCAGCTGCCGTACAAAATGCGTTCAAGATCGTGCCTGCGGGAACGGCACAAAGCCCACGATGACTGAACAAGTATGTCGGAGGCCCTACGGCAAACAGCGCCGACGTTTCGTGAAGCTCTTTTCCTGTCAAGAAGAGGACCTTTTATGCAGTATCTCTACTGGAATTCAGGCTGCTTCCTACACATTCTGGCAAGTTAGCTTTCACAGAAACCCCGAGAACCTCAACCACCAAGCAACGTTTGTAATTCTTGCTCTCTACCTACGGGGAATTTCGGCGAATCAGAACACCACTTAAAGCAAAATTCTGGGTCTGTTTCACGCCAATCAAATAGCTAAGCCATGGACAGGGCTCTGTAGAAAGACAACGACTTGAAAAGATAAAGATAGGAGAGTACTCACTTTTCTGAAATTTCTTCCAGTCGTTCCATTGATTTAGCAGCCCAACCCAGCCGTCGAAATGCTGGTGCAACAGAGAGAGCAGTAGCATGTCCACGCCATTCCCCCCTAGCCACACAGCCTTCCGCTTTGCCCATTGCTGCCGACAGCCAGAGCATCGGCGCCGCAGCACCTTGGGAATAACGCACCTCCCATCGCTACACACCTTTACAAAAGAACCGAGCAGGGTGGAAACAAACATTGCAATGCTTGCGGTAAGGGCTCAAACAGGGATGCCTATGGTATCACTCTGAGATTCAGCAACCACTCAAAATGTCATTTTGCTGCAGTATTACAGGAGTTCATTGACTAGCGTCAAAAAAATTTGGTGGCAAATTCATTCTTTGAAGCATGACTTCCAAAGGCAAATGTTAAGTAATTCTCGTGAGCCTTTAACTGAGCGGAATGCAGGATCTGACTAAAATAACGGCCGATACAGCAGGGCCAGCCCCATCCTCAGCCCTTTTTAAACCCTGGGCCCAGCCCCATCCTCACCTCATGGGTCCCACCTGTGCTGCCCCGGGCCACAGCTGGAGCCCACGCCATGGGGAACAGGGGGCCAATTACCCCAACCCTCACAAGCCAGACACAGCCAGCAACCTGGCACAGGCATGGGCACACACCACCACCAAGCTGGCGCTGCCATGGGCAGATGCTGCCGCCAAGCTGGCACCGGCCTGGCAGACTTCACTTTACAGCCCAAAGCCGAGGTTGGCCTCTAAACAAGAAAACACGTGAAAGCATCCTTACAGGATGCCGGTCCAGTGGTGTCCACGATAGCTCTCTCAGCCTCCCACGTAATAGACAGCTCCCCTGTCCGGGACCACGTTTTGCATGTCCCAGGCCCTCCCCGCACCCCTGTTGAAAATCAAACAGAACAATTAAGGACTCTGCTTCATCGCCTCAGCCTCCAAAAGACGCTTCCTTCCTCTGCTAACGCTCGACACAGATATCCCCATGCAGTTCCTTGAATGCAGGCTGGCCTTGGGTGCCTGTACTGCCAAAGGAAGAGAAAAAGATCGTGCTCTTGTAACGTGCTCCGTCATCCTCTTGTTCTTCAAGAAAACAGAAGAAAGCTACCATCCCCGTTGCTACATAGGAGAAATTTGTGCAGGGGATGGCTGAGCCCATCCCCAGAAATGGAACACTCTGCTATGACCCTGCTTTGCCTTTTGGCGACAGCGCCCGCCATCCGTGTGCCCCAAACAGGCGAGGTCCCGCTCAGGCTGGCATCCGCCACAAAGAGGAGAGGTCCCCTGGGGGCTGAACAGAGTCAACTGAACAGAGTCTTCAGAAGAACTTAGCCGTGCATTCAGTTGACAAGTAAATCCCACCCAAGCAATGGTAGGGGGCATTCTGGCATCTAAAGGAATTCAGGAGTTAATTTAGTGTTTCCAATGGAACATTCCATAGGCTGTAAAAACAGCCTTAAAGTCTTTTTCCCTCTTGCACCAACAACGCTTCTTTTACTTCTACTTAAGGGTCCCCTACAACTACTTACTGCAGCATGTGTGGCTCCGCTATCAATAATGAAAAATAAAAAATCTCTTCTTTCATTCCCCAGCTTGACTGGAACCAGAGGATCGTCTGGGGAAATTTTAAGAGATTCCTCCGGCCCCCTTCAGTCCAACCCAATCTCCGGCATGACTCCAACGGCTTCTTCTGTCTCTCTTTCCCCATTACTCAGACGGCATGGACAATTTTTTTCCAACGGCCCTCCTCTTGCTTACAATTTGCACGCCGATTCATTCCCAGGGGAATGTCATAACCATTTCTACTATTATTTCTACAGCCCCTTCCTCACCCACAAAATTCACCTCCTGTATTTTCTCTCCCTTTTTCCTGGTCTTCCCTCAAGGCAGCCAACAAAGAAGCTTGCGGCGTTACTCGCCCCCGCTTCTCCTTCTCTTCTATTTCCTCCCGATTATTACGTACCTTACATGCCATTGAGAAGAACTGTGAGATTGTCATGCCATCCTCGCCCTCTACCTTGTGTCATCACTTTCTTGTATCTGCTGCTGCTTGACCAATAAACAGCCTGTTAAATAACTTTGAATTGCTATCATCTTCCGGATCCAGATCTGTCCATTTTCGAGCTACTTCACACAATCTCTCAGAGAAGGCTGACGGGGTTTCCTTATCTCCCTGCCTTACTTCAGATAGTTTAGATAAATTCTTGGGCTTTTGCACTCCATGTTGAATCCCATACAAAATTAACTTCTGATATTCCTTTACCCTCTCTAATCCCTCACACTTGTGTTTGGATCCCACTCCGCATCCTCTTTCGGGAGGTACATATCGGTATCTAGCACCCCCCACCCCCCCCGCCTTGTTGCATCAGTCCCTCTTCTGGCCTTCTCTAAAATTCTTCTCCTCTCCTCAGTGGGAAACAAATATTCTAGGAGAGCCTGTACATCTCCCCAGTTAGGACTAGGAGTCGTGATTAACAGTACGATACATTCCTTCTGGATTGTTTCCATAGGATCCGACTGCCTGTTTGCAGTTTAATAAATCACACGCAGTAAAAGGTACGCGTACGGACACCGGTGTTCCTTCAGGCCCTGCAGCCTGTCTGAGGGGAGCTCGAACTATCGGTTTCTCTCCCCTTCTTCTTTTAGAGATAGCACTCACAACTCCATTACCACTTGAGCTATCAGATTTGGGCTGTTTGGGGGGAGCTACCAACAGCTGAATATCCTCTTCTGAATTTTCCCATTCAATACAACGAGGTTTTCCCTTTTTCTCTTTTAACACATATATTCCAATCCGATGTTTAGCGTCCACTAAACCACCTTTCTTCCTAATATCCCAATCGCGTCTTAACGAAAAAAACATATCCACAGAAGGCATTTCATCCCATTTTTCAGTTCCCCGACAACACAACATTAATTCCGATATAGTGTTATATTTCAAGGATCCGTTCTCAGGCCATTTCTCACCATCTTCCCACTGATATTGTGGCCACCGTTGATTACGATATCGTTTTAGCTGATTTTCAGTCATGGCATCTCCCCCAAGTTTATTGCAATGCTTCAGGATGCATCCTAGAGGAGAGCAAAGGGCTGCCTCCTGGGAAGCAGCAGCACCCATACAGGTACCGAAAAACCCAGTATTTCTATACAAACCAGAACGAGGGACGTCTCCCTTCGTTACTCAGAACAGGACAGCGTGGAGAAACAAACAGAACTACGCTACTGCCACCTGTCTTTCCCGGTGCGTCTTATGCAGAGCCCAGAACAGAACAGAGGCCGCCTGCTTCCCGAGACATCTTGCCCCTACCCCCTTTTCTCCTAGCCCCACAAAACACCTCTTGTCAGGAACATTGCACCGTTTTGTCACTTACCGCCCGACCGCAGGAGAGGAGCTGAAGGAGTCCCCAGTCGACAGGTCGGTGCGCGCTGGAGTCCGCTCAGGCCTCTTCTCCCTGTCGGATGCGGCAAGACGAACCGGGCGAGGCTGTCAGCTCGGTCCCACCTGGGGTGTCAAAACTGTTATCCCACAAGCGTGAGGTCGTCTACCCGGTGTGCGGGACGCCAATATACACACAGGGCAGAGGTGTTTTTATGTCACGTCTGCGCAGAGATGGGTGCTAGGCGGCAGCTCCACAAAGCTAGCACAAAGTTCGCTCCTACAGGTACAGTATTTATACAGGCTAGCTATGCATATGCATAAGTCATTACACAAAGCAGTTTTCTATTGGTCTACATTTCTCTTATTTCAGCTTCAAGCTACAGCGCGACTTTAACATGCTGCGCACGCTCAGAGGCGAGGGCTCTCTGCTTGGGCTGGTGTCTCCAGCTCGAGGGCTGTGACTTTTAGGATTATAAGGAGGATAGTTTGCGGGAGGGTGCTTCTTATCACACTCCTACTAGTTGTTTCGGACGGTTCCCAAAACATTTCCATTAGCTTACCTATTTCTTCAGGATGTGCTTCTCTCCCAAGGACAGTAATTCTTGTTTAGACGTTCCACTTTCCAGCCTCAATCCTCCTTATCAGTTTGACGTAAGCCCTGGCCTTCCACCAGCTCCTGGGAGACGACACCGTCAGACTACAACACGACCGTTCTTTGACGCCAGTCAGTGGGTTCAGAATTAGGAACAGAAAGAACAGGACAAGCTAAACACCCACACAAGCCTCATATCCCTAAGAAATGATTAAAAAAACCCCAACGGACCCCATTTTAGATTGCGTTGGCTTAGGGGCTGCCTCCTTCAAGTGCCAGAGCGGACCGGTGGAATCAGTCACAGAACCCAGCTGCCCTCCAGGAGACAGCCCTTGTCCTCGCAAGGCAAATTTTTCAAAACATCGTGCTATTTTCCGATTTTATCAACTGCAGCGGGCTTGCCCTACCAGCACGAGTTGAGGACATTTTCCTGTGGGTTCATTTGACACTACAGGAAGCCTTGAGCAGGTACAAGCAACCAAGCGCGAGATAGAAAGTCAGCTAAGAGACCAGCTGCCGTACAAAATGTGTTCAAGATCGTGCCTGCGGGAACGGCACAAAGCCCACGATGACTGAACAAGTATGTCGGAGGCCCTACGGCAAACAGCGCCGACGTTTCGTGAAGCTCTTTTCCTGTCAAGAAGAGGACCTTTTATGCAGTATCTCTACTGGAATTCAGGCTGCTTCCTACACATTCTGGCAAGTTAGCTTTCACAGAAACCCCGAGAACCTCAACCACCAAGCAACGTTTGTAATTCTTGCTCTCTACCTACGGGGAATTTCAGCGAACCAGAACACCACTTAAAGCAAAATTCTGGGTCTGTTTCACGCCAATCAAATAGCTAAGCCATGGACAGGGCTCTGTAGAAAGACAACGACTTGAAAAGATAAAGATAGGAGAGTACTCACTTTTCTGAAATTTCTTCCAGTCGTTCCATTGATTTAGCAGCCCAACCCAGCCGTCGAAATGCTGGTGCAACAGAGAGAGCAGTAGCATGTCCACGCCATTCTCCCCTAGCCACACAGCCTTCCGCTTTGCCCATTGCTGCCGACAGCCAGAGCATCGGCGCCGCAGCACCTTGGGAATAACGCACCTCCCATCGCTACACACCTTTACAAAAGAACCGAGCAGGGTGGAAACAAACATTGCAATGCTTGCGGTAAGGGCTCAAACAGGGATGCCTATGGTATCACTCTGAGATTCAGCAACCACTCAAAATGTCATTTTGCTGCAGTATTACAGGAGTTCATTGACTAGCGTCAAAAAAATTTGGTGGCAAATTCATTCTTTGAAGCATGACTTCCAAAGGCAAATGTTAAGTAATTCTCGTGAGCCTTTAACTGAGCGGAATGCAGGATCTGACTAAAATAATGGCCGATACAGCAGGGCCAGCCCCATCCTCAGCCCTTTTTAAACCCTGGGCCCAGCCCCATCCTCACCTCATGGGTCCCACCTGTGCTGCCCCGGGCCACAGCTGGAGCCCACGCCATGGGGAACAGGGGGCCAATTACCCCAACCCTCACAAGCCAGACACAGCCAGCAACCTGGCACAGGCATGGGCACACACCACCACCAAGCTGGCGCTGCCATGGGCAGATGCTGCCGCCAAGCTGGCACCGGCCTGGCAGACTTCACTTTACAGCCCAAAGCCGAGGTTGGCCTCTAAACAAGAAAACACGTGAAAGCATCCTTACAGGATGCCGGTCCAGTGGTGTCCACGATAGCTCTCTCAGCCTCCCATGTAATAGACAGCTCCCCTGTCCGGGACCACGTTTTGCATGTCCCAGGCCCTCCCCGCACCCCTGTTGAAAATCAAACAGAACAATTAAGGACTCTGCTTCATCGCCTCAGCCTCCAAAAGATGCTTCCTTCCTCTGCTGACGGTCGACACAGATATCCCCATGCCGTTCCTTGAATGCAGGCTGGCCTTGGGTGCCTGTACTGCCAAAGGAAGAGAAAAAGATCGTGCTCTTGTAACGTGCTCCGTCATCCTCTTGTTCTTCAAGAAAACAGAAGAAAGCTACCATCCCCGTTGCTACATAGGAGAAATTTGTGCAGGGGATGGCTGAGCCCATCCCCAGAAATGGAACACTCTGCTATGACCCTGCTTTGCCTTTTGGCGACAGCGCCCGCCATCCGTGTGCCCCAAACAGGCGAGGTCCCGTTCAGGCTGGCATCCGCCACAAAGAGGAGAGGTCCCCTGTGGGCTGAACAGAGTCAACTGAACAGAGTCTTCAGAAGAACTTAGCCGTGCATTCAGTTGACAAGTAAATCCCACCCAAGCAATGGTAGGGGGCATTCTGGCATCTAAAGGAATTCAGGAGTTAATTTAGTGTTTCCAATGGAACATTCCATAGGCTGTAAAAACAGCCTTAAAGTCTTTTTCCCTCTTGCACCAACAACGCTTCTTTTACTTCTACTTAAGGGTCCCCTACAACTACTTACTGCAGCATGTGTGGCTCCGCTATCAATAATGAAAAATAAAAAATCTCTTCTTTCATTCCCCAGCTTGACTGGAACCAGAGGATCGTCTGGGGAAATTTTAAGAGATTCCTCCGGCCCCCTTCAGTCCAACCCAATCTCCGGCATGACTCCAACGGCTTCTTCTGTCTCTCTTTCCCCATTACTCAGACGGCATGGACAATTTTTTTCCAACGGCCCTCCTCTTGCTTACAATTTGCACGCCGATTCATTCCCAGGGGAATGTCATAACCATTTCTACTATTATTTCTACAGCCCCTTCCTCACCCACAAAATTCACCTCCTGTATTTTCTCTCCCTTTTTCCTGGTCTTCCCTCAAGGCAGCCAACAAAGAAGCTTGCGGCGTTACTCGCCCCCGCTTCTCCTTCTCTTCTATTTCCTCCCGATTATTACGTACCTTACATGCCATTGAGAAGAACTGTGAGATTGTCATGCCATCCTCGCCCTCTACCTTGTGTCATCACTTTCTTGTATCTGCTGCTGCTTGACCAATAAACAGCCTGTTAAATAACTTTGAATTGCTATCATCTTCCGGATCCAGATCTGTCCATTTTCGAGCTACTTCACACAATCTCTCAGAGAAGGCTGACGGGGTTTCCTTATCTCCCTGCCTTACTTCAGATAGTTTAGATAAATTCTTGGGCTTTTGCACTCCATGTTGAATCCCATACAAAATTAACTTCTGATATTCCTTTACCCTCTCTAATCCCTCACACTTGTGTTTGGATCCCACTCCGCATCCTCTTTCGGGAGGTACATATCGGTATCTAGCACCCCCCACCCCCCCCGCCTTGTTGCATCAGTCCCTCTTCTGGCCTTCTCTAAAATTCTTCTCCTCTCCTCAGTGGGAAACAAATATTCTAGGAGAGCCTGTACATCTCCCCAGTTAGGACTAGGAGTCGTGATTAACAGTACGATACATTCCTTCTGGATTGTTTCCATAGGATCCGACTGCCTGTTTGCAGTTTAATAAATCACACGCAGTAAAAGGTACGCGTACGGACACCGGTGTTCCTTCAGGCCCTGCAGCCTGTCTGAGGGCAGCTCGAACTATCGGTTTCTCTCCCCTTCTTCTTTTAGAGATAGCACTCACAACTCCATTACCACTTGAGCTATCAGATTTGGGCTGTTTGGGGGGAGCTACCAACAGCTGAATATCCTCTTCTGAATTTTCCCATTCAATACAACGAGGTTTTCCCTTTTTCTCTTTTAACACATATATTCCAATCCGATGTTTAGCGTCCACTAAACCACCTTTCTTCCTAATATCCCAATCGCGTCTTAACGAAAAAAAACATATCCACAGAAGGCATTTCATCCCATTTTTCAGTTCCCCGACAACACAACATTAATTCCGATATAGTGTTATATTTCAAGGATCCGTTCTCGGGCCATTTCTCACCATCTTCCCATTGATATTGTGGCCACCGTTGATTACGATATCGTTTTAGCTGATTTTCAGTCATGGCATCTCCCCCAAGTTTATTGCAATGCTTCAGGATGCATCCTAGAGGAGAGCAAAGGGCTGCCTCCTGGGAAGCAGCAGCACCCATACAGGTACCGAAAAACCCAGCATTTCTATACAAACCAGAACGAGGGACGTCTCCCTCCGTTACTCAGAACAGGACAGCGTGGAGAAACAAACAGAACTACGCTACTGCCACCTGTCTTTCCCGGTGCGTCTTATGCAGAGCCCAGAACAGAACAGAGGCCGCCTGCTTCCCGAGACATCTTGCCCCTACCCCCTTTTCTCCTAGCCCCACAAAACACCTCTTGTCAGGAACATTGCACCGTTTTGTCACTTACCGCCCGACCGCAGGAGAGGAGCTGAAGGAGTCCCCAGTCGACAGGTCGGTGCGCGCTGGAGTCCGCTCAGGCCTCTCCTCCCTGTCGCATGCGGCAAGACGAACCGGGCGAGGCTGTCAGCTCGGTCCCACCTGGGGTGTCAAAACTGTTATCCCACAAGCGTGAGGTCGTCTACCCGGTGTGCGGGACGCCAATATACACACAGGGCAGAGGTGTTTTTATGTCACGTCTGCGCAGAGATGGGCGCTAGGCGGCAGCTCCACAAAGCTAGCACAAAGTTCGCTCCTACAGGTACAGTATTTATACAGGCTAGCTATGCATATGCATAAGTCATTACACAAAGCAGTTTTCTATTGGTCTACATTTCTCTTATTTCAGCTTCAAGCTACAGCGCGACTTTAACATGCTGCGCACGCTCAGAGGCGAGGGCTCTCTGCTTGGGCTGGTGTCTCCAGCTCGAGGGCTGTGACTTTTAGGATCATAAGGAGGATAGTTTGCGGGAGGGTGCTTCTTATCACACTCCTACTAGTTGTTTCGGACGGTTCCCAAAACATTTCCATTAGCTTACCTATTTCTTCAGGATGTGCTTCTCTCCCAAGGACAGTAATTCTTGTTTAGACGTTCCACTTTCCAGCCTCAATCCTCCTTATCAGTTTGACGTAAGCCCTGGCCTTCCACCAGCTCCTGGGAGACGACACCGTCAGACTACAACACGACCGTTCTTTGACGCCAGTCAGTGGGTTCAGAATTAGGAACAGAAAGAACAGGACAAGCTAAACACCCACACAAGCCTCATATCCCTAAGAAATGATTAAAAAAACCCCAACGGACCCCATTTTAGATTGCGTTGGCTTAGGGGCTGCCTCCTTCAAGTGCCAGAGCGGACCGGTGGAATCAGTCACAGAACCCAGCTGCCCTCCAGGAGACAGCCCTGGTCCTCGCAAGGCAAATTTTTCAAAACATCGTGCTATTTTCCGATTTTATCAACTACAGCGGGCTTGCCCTACCAGCACGAGTTGAGGACATTTTCCTGTGGGTTCATTTGACACTACAGGAAGCCTTGAGCAGGTACAAGCAACCAAGCGCGAGATAGAAAGTCAGCTAAGAGACCAGCTGCCGTACAAAATGCGTTCAAGATCGTGCCTGCGGGAACGGCACAAAGCCCACGATGACTGAACAAGTATGTCGGAGGCCCTACGGCAAACAGCGCCGACGTTTCGTGAAGCTCTTTTCCTGTCAAGAAGAGGACCTTTTATGCAGTATCTCTACTGGAATTCAGGCTGCTTCCTACACATTCTGGCAAGTTAGCTTTCACAGAAACCCCGAGAACCTCAACCACCAAGCAACGTTTGTAATTCTTGCTCTCTACCTACGGGGAATTTCGGCGAATCAGAACACCACTTAAAGCAAAATTCTGGGTCTGTTTCACGCCAATCAAATAGCTAAGCCATGGACAGGGCTCTGTAGAAAGACAACGACTTGAAAAGATAAAGATAGGAGAGTACTCACTTTTCTGAAATTTCTTCCAGTCGTTCCATTGATTTAGCAGCCCAACCCAGCCGTCGAAATGCTGGTGCAACAGAGAGAGCAGTAGCATGTCCACGCCATTCCCCCCTAGCCACACAGCCTTCCGCTTTGCCCATTGCTGCCGACAGCCAGAGCATCGGCGCCGCAGCACCTTGGGAATAACGCACCTCCCATCGCTACACACCTTTACAAAAGAACCGAGCAGGGTGGAAACAAACATTGCAATGCTTGCGGTAAGGGCTCAAACAGGGATGCCTATGGTATCACTCTGAGATTCAGCAACCACTCAAAATGTCATTTTGCTGCAGTATTACAGGAGTTCATTGACTAGCGTCAAAAAAATTTGGTGGCAAATTCATTCTTTGAAGCATGACTTCCAAAGGCAAATGTTAAGTAATTCTCGTGAGCCTTTAACTGAGCGGAATGCAGGATCTGACTAAAATAACGGCCGATACAGCAGGGCCAGCCCCATCCTCAGCCCTTTTTAAACCCTGGGCCCAGCCCCATCCTCACCTCATGGGTCCCACCTGTGCTGCCCCGGGCCACAGCTGGAGCCCACGCCATGGGGAACAGGGGGCCAATTACCCCAACCCTCACAAGCCAGACACAGCCAGCAACCTGGCACAGGCATGGGCACACACCACCACCAAGCTGGCGCTGCCATGGGCAGATGCTGCCGCCAAGCTGGCACCGGCCTGGCAGACTTCACTTTACAGCCCAAAGCCGAGGTTGGCCTCTAAACAAGAAAACACGTGAAAGCATCCTTACAGGATGCCGGTCCAGTGGTGTCCACGATAGCTCTCTCAGCCTCCCACGTAATAGACAGCTCCCCTGTCCGGGACCACGTTTTGCATGTCCCAGGCCCTCCCCGCACCCCTGTTGAAAATCAAACAGAACAATTAAGGACTCTGCTTCATCGCCTCAGCCTCCAAAAGACGCTTCCTTCCTCTGCTAACGCTCGACACAGATATCCCCATGCAGTTCCTTGAATGCAGGCTGGCCTTGGGTGCCTGTACTGCCAAAGGAAGAGAAAAAGATCGTGCTCTTGTAACGTGCTCCGTCATCCTCTTGTTCTTCAAGAAAACAGAAGAAAGCTACCATCCCCGTTGCTACATAGGAGAAATTTGTGCAGGGGATGGCTGAGCCCATCCCCAGAAATGGAACACTCTGCTATGACCCTGCTTTGCCTTTTGGCGACAGCGCCCGCCATCCGTGTGCCCCAAACAGGCGAGGTCCCGCTCAGGCTGGCATCCGCCACAAAGAGGAGAGGTCCCCTGGGGGCTGAACAGAGTCAACTGAACAGAGTCTTCAGAAGAACTTAGCCGTGCATTCAGTTGACAAGTAAATCCCACCCAAGCAATGGTAGGGGGCATTCTGGCATCTAAAGGAATTCAGGAGTTAATTTAGTGTTTCCAATGGAACATTCCATAGGCTGTAAAAACAGCCTTAAAGTCTTTTTCCCTCTTGCACCAACAACGCTTCTTTTACTTCTACTTAAGGGTCCCCTACAACTACTTACTGCAGCATGTGTGGCTCCGCTATCAATAATGAAAAATAAAAAATCTCTTCTTTCATTCCCCAGCTTGACTGGAACCAGAGGATCGTCTGGGGAAATTTTAAGAGATTCCTCCGGCCCCCTTCAGTCCAACCCAATCTCCGGCATGACTCCAACGGCTTCTTCTGTCTCTCTTTCCCCATTACTCAGACGGCATGGACAATTTTTTTCCAACGGCCCTCCTCTTGCTTACAATTTGCACGCCGATTCATTCCCAGGGGAATGTCATAACCATTTCTACTATTATTTCTACAGCCCCTTCCTCACCCACAAAATTCACCTCCTGTATTTTCTCTCCCTTTTTCCTGGTCTTCCCTCAAGGCAGCCAACAAAGAAGCTTGCGGCGTTACTCGCCCCCGCTTCTCCTTCTCTTCTATTTCCTCCCGATTATTACGTACCTTACATGCCATTGAGAAGAACTGTGAGATTGTCATGCCATCCTCGCCCTCTACCTTGTGTCATCACTTTCTTGTATCTGCTGCTGCTTGACCAATAAACAGCCTGTTAAATAACTTTGAATTGCTATCATCTTCCGGATCCAGATCTGTCCATTTTCGAGCTACTTCACACAATCTCTCAGAGAAGGCTGACGGGGTTTCCTTATCTCCCTGCCTTACTTCAGATAGTTTAGATAAATTCTTGGGCTTTTGCACTCCATGTTGAATCCCATACAAAATTAACTTCTGATATTCCTTTACCCTCTCTAATCCCTCACACTTGTGTTTGGATCCCACTCCGCATCCTCTTTCGGGAGGTACATATCGGTATCTAGCACCCCCCACCCCCCCCGCCTTGTTGCATCAGTCCCTCTTCTGGCCTTCTCTAAAATTCTTCTCCTCTCCTCAGTGGGAAACAAATATTCTAGGAGAGCCTGTACATCTCCCCAGTTAGGACTAGGAGTCGTGATTAACAGTACGATACATTCCTTCTGGATTGTTTCCATAGGATCCGACTGCCTGTTTGCAGTTTAATAAATCACACGCAGTAAAAGGTACGCGTACGGACACCGGTGTTCCTTCAGGCCCTGCAGCCTGTCTGAGGGGAGCTCGAACTATCGGTTTCTCTCCCCTTCTTCTTTTAGAGATAGCACTCACAACTCCATTACCACTTGAGCTATCAGATTTGGGCTGTTTGGGGGGAGCTACCAACAGCTGAATATCCTCTTCTGAATTTTCCCATTCAATACAACGAGGTTTTCCCTTTTTCTCTTTTAACACATATATTCCAATCCGATGTTTAGCGTCCACTAAACCACCTTTCTTCCTAATATCCCAATCGCGTCTTAACGAAAAAAACATATCCACAGAAGGCATTTCATCCCATTTTTCAGTTCCCCGACAACACAACATTAATTCCGATATAGTGTTATATTTCAAGGATCCGTTCTCAGGCCATTTCTCACCATCTTCCCACTGATATTGTGGCCACCGTTGATTACGATATCGTTTTAGCTGATTTTCAGTCATGGCATCTCCCCCAAGTTTATTGCAATGCTTCAGGATGCATCCTAGAGGAGAGCAAAGGGCTGCCTCCTGGGAAGCAGCAGCACCCATACAGGTACCGAAAAACCCAGTATTTCTATACAAACCAGAACGAGGGACGTCTCCCTTCGTTACTCAGAACAGGACAGCGTGGAGAAACAAACAGAACTACGCTACTGCCACCTGTCTTTCCCGGTGCGTCTTATGCAGAGCCCAGAACAGAACAGAGGCCGCCTGCTTCCCGAGACATCTTGCCCCTACCCCCTTTTCTCCTAGCCCCACAAAACACCTCTTGTCAGGAACATTGCACCGTTTTGTCACTTACCGCCCGACCGCAGGAGAGGAGCTGAAGGAGTCCCCAGTCGACAGGTCGGTGCGCGCTGGAGTCCGCTCAGGCCTCTTCTCCCTGTCGGATGCGGCAAGACGAACCGGGCGAGGCTGTCAGCTCGGTCCCACCTGGGGTGTCAAAACTGTTATCCCACAAGCGTGAGGTCGTCTACCCGGTGTGCGGGACGCCAATATACACACAGGGCAGAGGTGTTTTTATGTCACGTCTGCGCAGAGATGGGTGCTAGGCGGCAGCTCCACAAAGCTAGCACAAAGTTCGCTCCTACAGGTACAGTATTTATACAGGCTAGCTATGCATATGCATAAGTCATTACACAAAGCAGTTTTCTATTGGTCTACATTTCTCTTATTTCAGCTTCAAGCTACAGCGCGACTTTAACATGCTGCGCACGCTCAGAGGCGAGGGCTCTCTGCTTGGGCTGGTGTCTCCAGCTCGAGGGCTGTGACTTTTAGGATTATAAGGAGGATAGTTTGCGGGAGGGTGCTTCTTATCACACTCCTACTAGTTGTTTCGGACGGTTCCCAAAACATTTCCATTAGCTTACCTATTTCTTCAGGATGTGCTTCTCTCCCAAGGACAGTAATTCTTGTTTAGACGTTCCACTTTCCAGCCTCAATCCTCCTTATCAGTTTGACGTAAGCCCTGGCCTTCCACCAGCTCCTGGGAGACGACACCGTCAGACTACAACACGACCGTTCTTTGACGCCAGTCAGTGGGTTCAGAATTAGGAACAGAAAGAACAGGACAAGCTAAACACCCACACAAGCCTCATATCCCTAAGAAATGATTAAAAAAACCCCAACGGACCCCATTTTAGATTGCGTTGGCTTAGGGGCTGCCTCCTTCAAGTGCCAGAGCGGACCGGTGGAATCAGTCACAGAACCCAGCTGCCCTCCAGGAGACAGCCCTTGTCCTCGCAAGGCAAATTTTTCAAAACATCGTGCTATTTTCCGATTTTATCAACTGCAGCGGGCTTGCCCTACCAGCACGAGTTGAGGACATTTTCCTGTGGGTTCATTTGACACTACAGGAAGCCTTGAGCAGGTACAAGCAACCAAGCGCGAGATAGAAAGTCAGCTAAGAGACCAGCTGCCGTACAAAATGTGTTCAAGATCGTGCCTGCGGGAACGGCACAAAGCCCACGATGACTGAACAAGTATGTCGGAGGCCCTACGGCAAACAGCGCCGACGTTTCGTGAAGCTCTTTTCCTGTCAAGAAGAGGACCTTTTATGCAGTATCTCTACTGGAATTCAGGCTGCTTCCTACACATTCTGGCAAGTTAGCTTTCACAGAAACCCCGAGAACCTCAACCACCAAGCAACGTTTGTAATTCTTGCTCTCTACCTACGGGGAATTTCAGCGAACCAGAACACCACTTAAAGCAAAATTCTGGGTCTGTTTCACGCCAATCAAATAGCTAAGCCATGGACAGGGCTCTGTAGAAAGACAACGACTTGAAAAGATAAAGATAGGAGAGTACTCACTTTTCTGAAATTTCTTCCAGTCGTTCCATTGATTTAGCAGCCCAACCCAGCCGTCGAAATGCTGGTGCAACAGAGAGAGCAGTAGCATGTCCACGCCATTCTCCCCTAGCCACACAGCCTTCCGCTTTGCCCATTGCTGCCGACAGCCAGAGCATCGGCGCCGCAGCACCTTGGGAATAACGCACCTCCCATCGCTACACACCTTTACAAAAGAACCGAGCAGGGTGGAAACAAACATTGCAATGCTTGCGGTAAGGGCTCAAACAGGGATGCCTATGGTATCACTCTGAGATTCAGCAACCACTCAAAATGTCATTTTGCTGCAGTATTACAGGAGTTCATTGACTAGCGTCAAAAAAATTTGGTGGCAAATTCATTCTTTGAAGCATGACTTCCAAAGGCAAATGTTAAGTAATTCTCGTGAGCCTTTAACTGAGCGGAATGCAGGATCTGACTAAAATAATGGCCGATACAGCAGGGCCAGCCCCATCCTCAGCCCTTTTTAAACCCTGGGCCCAGCCCCATCCTCACCTCATGGGTCCCACCTGTGCTGCCCCGGGCCACAGCTGGAGCCCACGCCATGGGGAACAGGGGGCCAATTACCCCAACCCTCACAAGCCAGACACAGCCAGCAACCTGGCACAGGCATGGGCACACACCACCACCAAGCTGGCGCTGCCATGGGCAGATGCTGCCGCCAAGCTGGCACCGGCCTGGCAGACTTCACTTTACAGCCCAAAGCCGAGGTTGGCCTCTAAACAAGAAAACACGTGAAAGCATCCTTACAGGATGCCGGTCCAGTGGTGTCCACGATAGCTCTCTCAGCCTCCCATGTAATAGACAGCTCCCCTGTCCGGGACCACGTTTTGCATGTCCCAGGCCCTCCCCGCACCCCTGTTGAAAATCAAACAGAACAATTAAGGACTCTGCTTCATCGCCTCAGCCTCCAAAAGATGCTTCCTTCCTCTGCTGACGGTCGACACAGATATCCCCATGCCGTTCCTTGAATGCAGGCTGGCCTTGGGTGCCTGTACTGCCAAAGGAAGAGAAAAAGATCGTGCTCTTGTAACGTGCTCCGTCATCCTCTTGTTCTTCAAGAAAACAGAAGAAAGCTACCATCCCCGTTGCTACATAGGAGAAATTTGTGCAGGGGATGGCTGAGCCCATCCCCAGAAATGGAACACTCTGCTATGACCCTGCTTTGCCTTTTGGCGACAGCGCCCGCCATCCGTGTGCCCCAAACAGGCGAGGTCCCGTTCAGGCTGGCATCCGCCACAAAGAGGAGAGGTCCCCTGTGGGCTGAACAGAGTCAACTGAACAGAGTCTTCAGAAGAACTTAGCCGTGCATTCAGTTGACAAGTAAATCCCACCCAAGCAATGGTAGGGGGCATTCTGGCATCTAAAGGAATTCAGGAGTTAATTTAGTGTTTCCAATGGAACATTCCATAGGCTGTAAAAACAGCCTTAAAGTCTTTTTCCCTCTTGCACCAACAACGCTTCTTTTACTTCTACTTAAGGGTCCCCTACAACTACTTACTGCAGCATGTGTGGCTCCGCTATCAATAATGAAAAATAAAAAATCTCTTCTTTCATTCCCCAGCTTGACTGGAACCAGAGGATCGTCTGGGGAAATTTTAAGAGATTCCTCCGGCCCCCTTCAGTCCAACCCAATCTCCGGCATGACTCCAACGGCTTCTTCTGTCTCTCTTTCCCCATTACTCAGACGGCATGGACAATTTTTTTCCAACGGCCCTCCTCTTGCTTACAATTTGCACGCCGATTCATTCCCAGGGGAATGTCATAACCATTTCTACTATTATTTCTACAGCCCCTTCCTCACCCACAAAATTCACCTCCTGTATTTTCTCTCCCTTTTTCCTGGTCTTCCCTCAAGGCAGCCAACAAAGAAGCTTGCGGCGTTACTCGCCCCCGCTTCTCCTTCTCTTCTATTTCCTCCCGATTATTACGTACCTTACATGCCATTGAGAAGAACTGTGAGATTGTCATGCCATCCTCGCCCTCTACCTTGTGTCATCACTTTCTTGTATCTGCTGCTGCTTGACCAATAAACAGCCTGTTAAATAACTTTGAATTGCTATCATCTTCCGGATCCAGATCTGTCCATTTTCGAGCTACTTCACACAATCTCTCAGAGAAGGCTGACGGGGTTTCCTTATCTCCCTGCCTTACTTCAGATAGTTTAGATAAATTCTTGGGCTTTTGCACTCCATGTTGAATCCCATACAAAATTAACTTCTGATATTCCTTTACCCTCTCTAATCCCTCACACTTGTGTTTGGATCCCACTCCGCATCCTCTTTCGGGAGGTACATATCGGTATCTAGCACCCCCCACCCCCCCCGCCTTGTTGCATCAGTCCCTCTTCTGGCCTTCTCTAAAATTCTTCTCCTCTCCTCAGTGGGAAACAAATATTCTAGGAGAGCCTGTACATCTCCCCAGTTAGGACTAGGAGTCGTGATTAACAGTACGATACATTCCTTCTGGATTGTTTCCATAGGATCCGACTGCCTGTTTGCAGTTTAATAAATCACACGCAGTAAAAGGTACGCGTACGGACACCGGTGTTCCTTCAGGCCCTGCAGCCTGTCTGAGGGCAGCTCGAACTATCGGTTTCTCTCCCCTTCTTCTTTTAGAGATAGCACTCACAACTCCATTACCACTTGAGCTATCAGATTTGGGCTGTTTGGGGGGAGCTACCAACAGCTGAATATCCTCTTCTGAATTTTCCCATTCAATACAACGAGGTTTTCCCTTTTTCTCTTTTAACACATATATTCCAATCCGATGTTTAGCGTCCACTAAACCACCTTTCTTCCTAATATCCCAATCGCGTCTTAACGAAAAAAAACATATCCACAGAAGGCATTTCATCCCATTTTTCAGTTCCCCGACAACACAACATTAATTCCGATATAGTGTTATATTTCAAGGATCCGTTCTCGGGCCATTTCTCACCATCTTCCCATTGATATTGTGGCCACCGTTGATTACGATATCGTTTTAGCTGATTTTCAGTCATGGCATCTCCCCCAAGTTTATTGCAATGCTTCAGGATGCATCCTAGAGGAGAGCAAAGGGCTGCCTCCTGGGAAGCAGCAGCACCCATACAGGTACCGAAAAACCCAGCATTTCTATACAAACCAGAACGAGGGACGTCTCCCTCCGTTACTCAGAACAGGACAGCGTGGAGAAACAAACAGAACTACGCTACTGCCACCTGTCTTTCCCGGTGCGTCTTATGCAGAGCCCAGAACAGAACAGAGGCCGCCTGCTTCCCGAGACATCTTGCCCCTACCCCCTTTTCTCCTAGCCCCACAAAACACCTCTTGTCAGGAACATTGCACCGTTTTGTCACTTACCGCCCGACCGCAGGAGAGGAGCTGAAGGAGTCCCCAGTCGACAGGTCGGTGCGCGCTGGAGTCCGCTCAGGCCTCTCCTCCCTGTCGCATGCGGCAAGACGAACCGGGCGAGGCTGTCAGCTCGGTCCCACCTGGGGTGTCAAAACTGTTATCCCACAAGCGTGAGGTCGTCTACCCGGTGTGCGGGACGCCAATATACACACAGGGCAGAGGTGTTTTTATGTCACGTCTGCGCAGAGATGGGCGCTAGGCGGCAGCTCCACAAAGCTAGCACAAAGTTCGCTCCTACAGGTACAGTATTTATACAGGCTAGCTATGCATATGCATAAGTCATTACACAAAGCAGTTTTCTATTGGTCTACATTTCTCTTATTTCAGCTTCAAGCTACAGCGCGACTTTAACATGCTGCGCACGCTCAGAGGCGAGGGCTCTCTGCTTGGGCTGGTGTCTCCAGCTCGAGGGCTGTGACTTTTAGGATCATAAGGAGGATAGTTTGCGGGAGGGTGCTTCTTATCACACTCCTACTAGTTGTTTCGGACGGTTCCCAAAACATTTCCATTAGCTTACCTATTTCTTCAGGATGTGCTTCTCTCCCAAGGACAGTAATTCTTGTTTAGACGTTCCACTTTCCAGCCTCAATCCTCCTTATCAGTTTGACGTAAGCCCTGGCCTTCCACCAGCTCCTGGGAGACGACACCGTCAGACTACAACACGACCGTTCTTTGACGCCAGTCAGTGGGTTCAGAATTAGGAACAGAAAGAACAGGACAAGCTAAACACCCACACAAGCCTCATATCCCTAAGAAATGATTAAAAAAACCCCAACGGACCCCATTTTAGATTGCGTTGGCTTAGGGGCTGCCTCCTTCAAGTGCCAGAGCGGACCGGTGGAATCAGTCACAGAACCCAGCTGCCCTCCAGGAGACAGCCCTGGTCCTCGCAAGGCAAATTTTTCAAAACATCGTGCTATTTTCCGATTTTATCAACTACAGCGGGCTTGCCCTACCAGCACGAGTTGAGGACATTTTCCTGTGGGTTCATTTGACACTACAGGAAGCCTTGAGCAGGTACAAGCAACCAAGCGCGAGATAGAAAGTCAGCTAAGAGACCAGCTGCCGTACAAAATGCGTTCAAGATCGTGCCTGCGGGAACGGCACAAAGCCCACGATGACTGAACAAGTATGTCGGAGGCCCTACGGCAAACAGCGCCGACGTTTCGTGAAGCTCTTTTCCTGTCAAGAAGAGGACCTTTTATGCAGTATCTCTACTGGAATTCAGGCTGCTTCCTACACATTCTGGCAAGTTAGCTTTCACAGAAACCCCGAGAACCTCAACCACCAAGCAACGTTTGTAATTCTTGCTCTCTACCTACGGGGAATTTCGGCGAATCAGAACACCACTTAAAGCAAAATTCTGGGTCTGTTTCACGCCAATCAAATAGCTAAGCCATGGACAGGGCTCTGTAGAAAGACAACGACTTGAAAAGATAAAGATAGGAGAGTACTCACTTTTCTGAAATTTCTTCCAGTCGTTCCATTGATTTAGCAGCCCAACCCAGCCGTCGAAATGCTGGTGCAACAGAGAGAGCAGTAGCATGTCCACGCCATTCCCCCCTAGCCACACAGCCTTCCGCTTTGCCCATTGCTGCCGACAGCCAGAGCATCGGCGCCGCAGCACCTTGGGAATAACGCACCTCCCATCGCTACACACCTTTACAAAAGAACCGAGCAGGGTGGAAACAAACATTGCAATGCTTGCGGTAAGGGCTCAAACAGGGATGCCTATGGTATCACTCTGAGATTCAGCAACCACTCAAAATGTCATTTTGCTGCAGTATTACAGGAGTTCATTGACTAGCGTCAAAAAAATTTGGTGGCAAATTCATTCTTTGAAGCATGACTTCCAAAGGCAAATGTTAAGTAATTCTCGTGAGCCTTTAACTGAGCGGAATGCAGGATCTGACTAAAATAACGGCCGATACAGCAGGGCCAGCCCCATCCTCAGCCCTTTTTAAACCCTGGGCCCAGCCCCATCCTCACCTCATGGGTCCCACCTGTGCTGCCCCGGGCCACAGCTGGAGCCCACGCCATGGGGAACAGGGGGCCAATTACCCCAACCCTCACAAGCCAGACACAGCCAGCAACCTGGCACAGGCATGGGCACACACCACCACCAAGCTGGCGCTGCCATGGGCAGATGCTGCCGCCAAGCTGGCACCGGCCTGGCAGACTTCACTTTACAGCCCAAAGCCGAGGTTGGCCTCTAAACAAGAAAACACGTGAAAGCATCCTTACAGGATGCCGGTCCAGTGGTGTCCACGATAGCTCTCTCAGCCTCCCACGTAATAGACAGCTCCCCTGTCCGGGACCACGTTTTGCATGTCCCAGGCCCTCCCCGCACCCCTGTTGAAAATCAAACAGAACAATTAAGGACTCTGCTTCATCGCCTCAGCCTCCAAAAGACGCTTCCTTCCTCTGCTAACGCTCGACACAGATATCCCCATGCAGTTCCTTGAATGCAGGCTGGCCTTGGGTGCCTGTACTGCCAAAGGAAGAGAAAAAGATCGTGCTCTTGTAACGTGCTCCGTCATCCTCTTGTTCTTCAAGAAAACAGAAGAAAGCTACCATCCCCGTTGCTACATAGGAGAAATTTGTGCAGGGGATGGCTGAGCCCATCCCCAGAAATGGAACACTCTGCTATGACCCTGCTTTGCCTTTTGGCGACAGCGCCCGCCATCCGTGTGCCCCAAACAGGCGAGGTCCCGCTCAGGCTGGCATCCGCCACAAAGAGGAGAGGTCCCCTGGGGGCTGAACAGAGTCAACTGAACAGAGTCTTCAGAAGAACTTAGCCGTGCATTCAGTTGACAAGTAAATCCCACCCAAGCAATGGTAGGGGGCATTCTGGCATCTAAAGGAATTCAGGAGTTAATTTAGTGTTTCCAATGGAACATTCCATAGGCTGTAAAAACAGCCTTAAAGTCTTTTTTCCTCTTGCACCAACAACGCTTCTTTTACTTCTACTTAAGGGTCCCCTACAACTACTTACTGCAGCATGTGTGGCTCCGCTATCAATAATGAAAAATAAAAAAATCTCTTCTTTCATTCCCCAGCTTGACTGGAACCCGAGGATCGTCTGGGGAAATTTTAAGAGATTCCTCCGGCCCCCTTCAGTCCAACCCAATCTCCGGCATGACTCCAACGGCTTCTTCTGTCTCTCTTTCCCCATTACTCAGACGGCACGGACAATCTTTTTTCCAACGGCCCTCTTGCTTACAATTTGCACGCCGATTCATTCCCAGGGGAATGTCATAACCATTTCTACTATTATTTCTACAGCCCCTTCCTCACCCACAAAATTCACCTCCTGTATTTTCTCTCCCTTTTTCCTGGTCTTCCCTCAAGGCAGCCAACAAAGCAGCTTGCAGCGTTACTCGTCCCCGCTTCTCCTTCTCTTCTATTTCCTCCCGATTATTACGTACCTTACCTGCCATTGAGAAGAACCGTGAGATTGTCATGCCATCCTCGCCCTCTACCTTTTGTCATCTCTTTCTTATATCTGTTGCTGCTTGACCAATAAACGGCGTGTTAAATAACTTTGAATTGCTATCATCTTCCGGATCCAGATCTGTCCGTTTTCGAGCTACTTCACACAATCTCTCAGAGAAGGCTGACGGGGTTTCCTTATGCCCCTGCCTTACTTCAGATAGTTTAGATAAATTCTTGGGCTTTTGCACTCCGTGTTGAATCCCATACAAAATTAACTTCTGATATTCCTTTACCCTCTCTAATCCCTCACACTTGTGTTTGGATCCCACTCCGGATCCTCTTTCGGGAGGTACATATCGGTATTAGGCACCCCCCAAGCACCCCCCTGTCCTGGTTTCAGCTGAGACAGAGTTAATTTTCTTCGTAGCGGCTGGTATGGGGCTATGTTTTGGATTTGTGCTGAAGACAGTGTTGATAATACAGAGATGTTTTAGTTGTTGCTGTACTAGTCAAGGACTTTTCAGCTTCCCGTGCTCTGCCAGGTGCAGAAGAAGCTGGGAGGGGACACAGCCTGGATAGTTGATCCAAACTGACCAAAGGGCTATTCCATACCACATGACGTCATGCTCAGTATATAAAGCTGGGGAAGAAGAAGGAAGGGGGGACATCGGAGTGATGGCGTTTGTCTTTCCCAAGTAACCGTTACGCGTGATGGAGCCCTGCTTTCCTGGAGATGGCTGAACACCTGCCTGACCATGGGAAGTAGTGAATGAATTCCTTGCTTTGTTTTGCTTGCGTGCGCGGCTTTTGCTTTACCTATTAAACTGTTTTTATCTCAACCCTCAAGTTTTCTTACTTTTGCTCTTCTGATTCTCTCCCCCATCCCACCAAGGGGGAGTGAGCGAGCGGCTGCGTGGTGCTCAGTTGCCGGCTGGGACTAAACCACGACACCCCCCCAACCCACCCGCCTTGTCGATCAGTCCCTCTCTGGCCTTCTCTAAAATTCTTCTCCTCTCCTCAGTGGGAAACAAATATTCTAGGAGAGCCTGTACATCTCCCCAGTTAGGACTAGGAGTCGTGATTAACAGTACGATACATTCCTTCTGGATTGTTTCCATAGGATCCGACTGCCTGTTTGCAGTTTAATAAATCACACGCAGTAAAAGGTACGCGTACGGACACCGGTGTTCCTTCAGGCCCTGCAGCCTGTCTGAGGGCAGCTCGAACTATCGGTTTCTCTCCCCTTCTTCTTTTAGAGATAGCACTCACAACTCCATTACCACTTGAGCTATCAGATTTGGGCTGTTTGGGGGGAGCTACCAACAGCTGAATATCCTCTTCTGAATTTTCCCATTCAATACAACGAGGTTTTCCCTTTTTCTCTTTTAACACATATATTCCAATCCGATGTTTAGCGGCCACTAAACCACCTTTCTTCCTAATATCCCAATCGCGTCTTAACGAAAAAAACATATCCACAGAAGGCATTTCATCCCATTTTTCAGTTCCCCGACAACACAACATTAATTCCGATATAGTGTTATATTTCAAGGATCCGTTCTCGGGCCATTTCTCACCATCTTCCCATTGATATTGTGGCCACCGTTGATTACGATATCGTTTTAGCTGATTTTCAGTCATGGCATCTCCCCCAAGTTTATTGCAATGCTTCAGGATGCATCCTAGAGGAGAGCAAAGGGCTGCCTCCTGGGAAGCAGCAGCACCCATACAGGTACCGAAAAACCCAGCATTTCTATACAAACCAGAACGAGGGACGTCTCCCTTCGTTACTCAGAACAGGACAGCGTGGAGAAACAAACAGAACTACGCTACTGCCACCTGTCTTTCCCGGTGCGTCTTATGCAGAGCCCAGAACAGAACAGAGGCCGCCTGCTTCCCGAGACATCTTGCCCCTACCCCCTTTTCTCCTAGCCCCACAAAACACCTCTTTTCAGGAACATTGCACCGTTTTGTCACTTACCGCCCGACCGCAGGAGAGGAGCTGAAGGAGTCCCCAGTCGACAGGTCGGTGCGCGCTGGAGTCCGCTCAGGCCTCTCCTCCCTGTCGCATGCGGCAAGACGAACCGGGCGAGGCTGTCAGCTCGGTCCCACCTGGGGTGTCAAAACTGTTATCCCACAAGCGTGAGGTCGTCTACCCGGTGTGCGGGACGCCAATATACACACAGGGCAGAGGTGTTTTTATGTCACGTCTGCGCAGAGATGGGCGCTAGGCGGCAGCTCCACAAAGCTAGCACAAAGTTCGCTCCTACAGGTACAGTATTTATACAGGCTAGCTATGCATATGCATAAGTCATTACACAAAGCAGTTTTCTATTGGTCTACATTTCTCTTATTTCAACTTCAAGCTACAGCGCGACTTTAACATGCTGCGCACGCTCAGAGGCGAGGGCTCTCTGCTTGGGCTGGTGTCTCCAGCTCGAGGGCTGTGACTTTTAGGATCATAAGGAGGATAGTTTGCGGGAGGGTGCTTCTTATCACACTCCTACTAGTTGTTTCGGACGGTTCCCAAAACATTTCCATTAGCTTACCTATTTCTTCAGGATGTGCTTCTCTCCCAAGGACAGTAATTCTTGTTTAGACGTTCCACTTTCCAGCCTCAATCCTCCTTATCAGTTTGACGTAAGCCCTGGCCTTCCACCAGCTCCTGGGAGACGACACCGTCAGACTACAACACGACCGTTCTTTGACGCCAGTCAGTGGGTTCAGAATTAGGAACAGAAAGAACAGGACAAGCTAAACACCCACACAAGCCTCATATCCCTAAGAAATGATTAAAAAAACCCCAACGGACCCCATTTTAGATTGCGTTGGCTTAGGGGCTGCCTCCTTCAAGTGCCAGAGCGGACCGGTGGAATCAGTCACAGAACCCAGCTGCCCTCCAGGAGACAGCCCTGGTCCTCGCAAGGCAAATTTTTCAAAACATCGTGCTATTTTCCGATTTTATCAACTACAGCGGGCTTGCCCTACCAGCACGAGTTGAGGACATTTTCCTGTGGGTTCATTTGACACTACAGGAAGCCTTGAGCAGGTACAAGCAACCAAGCGCGAGATAGAAAGTCAGCTAAGAGACCAGCTGCCGTACAAAATGCGTTCAAGATCGTGCCTGCGGGAACGGCACAAAGCCCACGATGACTGAACAAGTATGTCGGAGGCCCTACGGCAAACAGCGCCGACGTTTCGTGAAGCTCTTTTCCTGTCAAGAAGAGGACCTTTTATGCAGTATCTCTACTGGAATTCAGGCTGCTTCCTACACATTCTGGCAAGTTAGCTTTCACAGAAACCCCGAGAACCTCAACCACCAAGCAACGTTTGTAATTCTTGCTCTCTACCTACGGGGAATTTCGGCGAATCAGAACACCACTTAAAGCAAAATTCTGGGTCTGTTTCACGCCAATCAAATAGCTAAGCCATGGACAGGGCTCTGTAGAAAGACAACGACTTGAAAAGATAAAGATAGGAGAGTACTCACTTTTCTGAAATTTCTTCCAGTCGTTCCATTGATTTAGCAGCCCAACCCAGCCGTCGAAATGCTGGTGCAACAGAGAGAGCAGTAGCATGTCCACGCCATTCTCCCCTAGCCACACAGCCTTCCGCTTTGCCCATTGCTGCCGACAGCCAGAGCATCGGCGCCGCAGCACCTTGGGAATAACGCACCTCCCATCGCTACACACCTTTACAAAAGAACCGAGCAGGGTGGAAACAAACATTGCAATGCT
Source organism: Mycteria americana (assembly GCF_035582795.1). Lineage (NCBI taxonomy): Eukaryota > Metazoa > Chordata > Aves > Ciconiiformes > Ciconiidae > Mycteria > Mycteria americana. The sequence continues at coordinate 71,494,997 of NC_134370.1, read as the reverse complement.
TGCGGTAAGGGCTCAAACAGGGATGCCTATGGTATCACTCTGAGATTCAGCAACCACTCAAAATGTCATTTTGCTGCAGTATTACAGGAGTTCATTGACTAGCGTCAAAAAAATTTGGTGGCAAATTCATTCTTTGAAGCATGACTTCCAAAGGCAAATGTTAAGTAATTCTCGTGAGCCTTTAACTGAGCGGAATGCAGGATCTGACTAAAATAATGGCCGATACAGCAGGGCCAGCCCCATCCTCAGCCCTTTTTAAACCCTGGGCCCAGCCCCATCCTCACCTCATGGGTCCCACCTGTGCTGCCCCGGGCCACAGCTGGAGCCCACGCCATGGGGAACAGGGGGCCAATTACCCCAACCCTCACAAGCCAGACACAGCCAGCAACCTGGCACAGGCATGGGCACACACCACCACCAAGCTGGCGCTGCCATGGGCAGATGCTGCCGCCAAGCTGGCACCGGCCTGGCAGACTTCACTTTACAGCCCAAAGCCGAGGTTGGCCTCTAAACAAGAAAACACGTGAAAGCATCCTTACAGGATGCCGGTCCAGTGGTGTCCACGATAGCTCTCTCAGCCTCCCATGTAATAGACAGCTCCCCTGTCCGGGACCACGTTTTGCATGTCCCAGGCCCTCCCCGCACCCCTGTTGAAAATCAAACAGAACAATTAAGGACTCTGCTTCATCGCCTCAGCCTCCAAAAGATGCTTCCTTCCTCTGCTGACGGTCGACACAGATATCCCCATGCCGTTCCTTGAATGCAGGCTGGCCTTGGGTGCCTGTACTGCCAAAGGAAGAGAAAAAGATCGTGCTCTTGTAACGTGCTCCGTCATCCTCTTGTTCTTCAAGAAAACAGAAGAAAGCTACCATCCCCGTTGCTACATAGGAGAAATTTGTGCAGGGGATGGCTGAGCCCATCCCCAGAAATGGAACACTCTGCTATGACCCTGCTTTGCCTTTTGGCGACAGCGCCCGCCATCCGTGTGCCCCAAACAGGCGAGGTCCCGTTCAGGCTGGCATCCGCCACAAAGAGGAGAGGTCCCCTGTGGGCTGAACAGAGTCAACTGAACAGAGTCTTCAGAAGAACTTAGCCGTGCATTCAGTTGACAAGTAAATCCCACCCAAGCAATGGTAGGGGGCATTCTGGCATCTAAAGGAATTCAGGAGTTAATTTAGTGTTTCCAATGGAACATTCCATAGGCTGTAAAAACAGCCTTAAAGTCTTTTTCCCTCTTGCACCAACAACGCTTCTTTTACTTCTACTTAAGGGTCCCCTACAACTACTTACTGCAGCATGTGTGGCTCCGCTATCAATAATGAAAAATAAAAAATCTCTTCTTTCATTCCCCAGCTTGACTGGAACCAGAGGATCGTCTGGGGAAATTTTAAGAGATTCCTCCGGCCCCCTTCAGTCCAACCCAATCTCCGGCATGACTCCAACGGCTTCTTCTGTCTCTCTTTCCCCATTACTCAGACGGCATGGACAATTTTTTTCCAACGGCCCTCCTCTTGCTTACAATTTGCACGCCGATTCATTCCCAGGGGAATGTCATAACCATTTCTACTATTATTTCTACAGCCCCTTCCTCACCCACAAAATTCACCTCCTGTATTTTCTCTCCCTTTTTCCTGGTCTTCCCTCAAGGCAGCCAACAAAGAAGCTTGCGGCGTTACTCGCCCCCGCTTCTCCTTCTCTTCTATTTCCTCCCGATTATTACGTACCTTACATGCCATTGAGAAGAACTGTGAGATTGTCATGCCATCCTCGCCCTCTACCTTGTGTCATCACTTTCTTGTATCTGCTGCTGCTTGACCAATAAACAGCCTGTTAAATAACTTTGAATTGCTATCATCTTCCGGATCCAGATCTGTCCATTTTCGAGCTACTTCACACAATCTCTCAGAGAAGGCTGACGGGGTTTCCTTATCTCCCTGCCTTACTTCAGATAGTTTAGATAAATTCTTGGGCTTTTGCACTCCATGTTGAATCCCATACAAAATTAACTTCTGATATTCCTTTACCCTCTCTAATCCCTCACACTTGTGTTTGGATCCCACTCCGCATCCTCTTTCGGGAGGTACATATCGGTATCTAGCACCCCCCACCCCCCCCGCCTTGTTGCATCAGTCCCTCTTCTGGCCTTCTCTAAAATTCTTCTCCTCTCCTCAGTGGGAAACAAATATTCTAGGAGAGCCTGTACATCTCCCCAGTTAGGACTAGGAGTCGTGATTAACAGTACGATACATTCCTTCTGGATTGTTTCCATAGGATCCGACTGCCTGTTTGCAGTTTAATAAATCACACGCAGTAAAAGGTACGCGTACGGACACCGGTGTTCCTTCAGGCCCTGCAGCCTGTCTGAGGGCAGCTCGAACTATCGGTTTCTCTCCCCTTCTTCTTTTAGAGATAGCACTCACAACTCCATTACCACTTGAGCTATCAGATTTGGGCTGTTTGGGGGGAGCTACCAACAGCTGAATATCCTCTTCTGAATTTTCCCATTCAATACAACGAGGTTTTCCCTTTTTCTCTTTTAACACATATATTCCAATCCGATGTTTAGCGTCCACTAAACCACCTTTCTTCCTAATATCCCAATCGCGTCTTAACGAAAAAAAACATATCCACAGAAGGCATTTCATCCCATTTTTCAGTTCCCCGACAACACAACATTAATTCCGATATAGTGTTATATTTCAAGGATCCGTTCTCGGGCCATTTCTCACCATCTTCCCATTGATATTGTGGCCACCGTTGATTACGATATCGTTTTAGCTGATTTTCAGTCATGGCATCTCCCCCAAGTTTATTGCAATGCTTCAGGATGCATCCTAGAGGAGAGCAAAGGGCTGCCTCCTGGGAAGCAGCAGCACCCATACAGGTACCGAAAAACCCAGCATTTCTATACAAACCAGAACGAGGGACGTCTCCCTCCGTTACTCAGAACAGGACAGCGTGGAGAAACAAACAGAACTACGCTACTGCCACCTGTCTTTCCCGGTGCGTCTTATGCAGAGCCCAGAACAGAACAGAGGCCGCCTGCTTCCCGAGACATCTTGCCCCTACCCCCTTTTCTCCTAGCCCCACAAAACACCTCTTGTCAGGAACATTGCACCGTTTTGTCACTTACCGCCCGACCGCAGGAGAGGAGCTGAAGGAGTCCCCAGTCGACAGGTCGGTGCGCGCTGGAGTCCGCTCAGGCCTCTCCTCCCTGTCGCATGCGGCAAGACGAACCGGGCGAGGCTGTCAGCTCGGTCCCACCTGGGGTGTCAAAACTGTTATCCCACAAGCGTGAGGTCGTCTACCCGGTGTGCGGGACGCCAATATACACACAGGGCAGAGGTGTTTTTATGTCACGTCTGCGCAGAGATGGGCGCTAGGCGGCAGCTCCACAAAGCTAGCACAAAGTTCGCTCCTACAGGTACAGTATTTATACAGGCTAGCTATGCATATGCATAAGTCATTACACAAAGCAGTTTTCTATTGGTCTACATTTCTCTTATTTCAGCTTCAAGCTACAGCGCGACTTTAACATGCTGCGCACGCTCAGAGGCGAGGGCTCTCTGCTTGGGCTGGTGTCTCCAGCTCGAGGGCTGTGACTTTTAGGATCATAAGGAGGATAGTTTGCGGGAGGGTGCTTCTTATCACACTCCTACTAGTTGTTTCGGACGGTTCCCAAAACATTTCCATTAGCTTACCTATTTCTTCAGGATGTGCTTCTCTCCCAAGGACAGTAATTCTTGTTTAGACGTTCCACTTTCCAGCCTCAATCCTCCTTATCAGTTTGACGTAAGCCCTGGCCTTCCACCAGCTCCTGGGAGACGACACCGTCAGACTACAACACGACCGTTCTTTGACGCCAGTCAGTGGGTTCAGAATTAGGAACAGAAAGAACAGGACAAGCTAAACACCCACACAAGCCTCATATCCCTAAGAAATGATTAAAAAAACCCCAACGGACCCCATTTTAGATTGCGTTGGCTTAGGGGCTGCCTCCTTCAAGTGCCAGAGCGGACCGGTGGAATCAGTCACAGAACCCAGCTGCCCTCCAGGAGACAGCCCTGGTCCTCGCAAGGCAAATTTTTCAAAACATCGTGCTATTTTCCGATTTTATCAACTACAGCGGGCTTGCCCTACCAGCACGAGTTGAGGACATTTTCCTGTGGGTTCATTTGACACTACAGGAAGCCTTGAGCAGGTACAAGCAACCAAGCGCGAGATAGAAAGTCAGCTAAGAGACCAGCTGCCGTACAAAATGCGTTCAAGATCGTGCCTGCGGGAACGGCACAAAGCCCACGATGACTGAACAAGTATGTCGGAGGCCCTACGGCAAACAGCGCCGACGTTTCGTGAAGCTCTTTTCCTGTCAAGAAGAGGACCTTTTATGCAGTATCTCTACTGGAATTCAGGCTGCTTCCTACACATTCTGGCAAGTTAGCTTTCACAGAAACCCCGAGAACCTCAACCACCAAGCAACGTTTGTAATTCTTGCTCTCTACCTACGGGGAATTTCGGCGAATCAGAACACCACTTAAAGCAAAATTCTGGGTCTGTTTCACGCCAATCAAATAGCTAAGCCATGGACAGGGCTCTGTAGAAAGACAACGACTTGAAAAGATAAAGATAGGAGAGTACTCACTTTTCTGAAATTTCTTCCAGTCGTTCCATTGATTTAGCAGCCCAACCCAGCCGTCGAAATGCTGGTGCAACAGAGAGAGCAGTAGCATGTCCACGCCATTCCCCCCTAGCCACACAGCCTTCCGCTTTGCCCATTGCTGCCGACAGCCAGAGCATCGGCGCCGCAGCACCTTGGGAATAACGCACCTCCCATCGCTACACACCTTTACAAAAGAACCGAGCAGGGTGGAAACAAACATTGCAATGCTTGCGGTAAGGGCTCAAACAGGGATGCCTATGGTATCACTCTGAGATTCAGCAACCACTCAAAATGTCATTTTGCTGCAGTATTACAGGAGTTCATTGACTAGCGTCAAAAAAATTTGGTGGCAAATTCATTCTTTGAAGCATGACTTCCAAAGGCAAATGTTAAGTAATTCTCGTGAGCCTTTAACTGAGCGGAATGCAGGATCTGACTAAAATAACGGCCGATACAGCAGGGCCAGCCCCATCCTCAGCCCTTTTTAAACCCTGGGCCCAGCCCCATCCTCACCTCATGGGTCCCACCTGTGCTGCCCCGGGCCACAGCTGGAGCCCACGCCATGGGGAACAGGGGGCCAATTACCCCAACCCTCACAAGCCAGACACAGCCAGCAACCTGGCACAGGCATGGGCACACACCACCACCAAGCTGGCGCTGCCATGGGCAGATGCTGCCGCCAAGCTGGCACCGGCCTGGCAGACTTCACTTTACAGCCCAAAGCCGAGGTTGGCCTCTAAACAAGAAAACACGTGAAAGCATCCTTACAGGATGCCGGTCCAGTGGTGTCCACGATAGCTCTCTCAGCCTCCCACGTAATAGACAGCTCCCCTGTCCGGGACCACGTTTTGCATGTCCCAGGCCCTCCCCGCACCCCTGTTGAAAATCAAACAGAACAATTAAGGACTCTGCTTCATCGCCTCAGCCTCCAAAAGACGCTTCCTTCCTCTGCTAACGCTCGACACAGATATCCCCATGCAGTTCCTTGAATGCAGGCTGGCCTTGGGTGCCTGTACTGCCAAAGGAAGAGAAAAAGATCGTGCTCTTGTAACGTGCTCCGTCATCCTCTTGTTCTTCAAGAAAACAGAAGAAAGCTACCATCCCCGTTGCTACATAGGAGAAATTTGTGCAGGGGATGGCTGAGCCCATCCCCAGAAATGGAACACTCTGCTATGACCCTGCTTTGCCTTTTGGCGACAGCGCCCGCCATCCGTGTGCCCCAAACAGGCGAGGTCCCGCTCAGGCTGGCATCCGCCACAAAGAGGAGAGGTCCCCTGGGGGCTGAACAGAGTCAACTGAACAGAGTCTTCAGAAGAACTTAGCCGTGCATTCAGTTGACAAGTAAATCCCACCCAAGCAATGGTAGGGGGCATTCTGGCATCTAAAGGAATTCAGGAGTTAATTTAGTGTTTCCAATGGAACATTCCATAGGCTGTAAAAACAGCCTTAAAGTCTTTTTTCCTCTTGCACCAACAACGCTTCTTTTACTTCTACTTAAGGGTCCCCTACAACTACTTACTGCAGCATGTGTGGCTCCGCTATCAATAATGAAAAATAAAAAAATCTCTTCTTTCATTCCCCAGCTTGACTGGAACCCGAGGATCGTCTGGGGAAATTTTAAGAGATTCCTCCGGCCCCCTTCAGTCCAACCCAATCTCCGGCATGACTCCAACGGCTTCTTCTGTCTCTCTTTCCCCATTACTCAGACGGCACGGACAATCTTTTTTCCAACGGCCCTCTTGCTTACAATTTGCACGCCGATTCATTCCCAGGGGAATGTCATAACCATTTCTACTATTATTTCTACAGCCCCTTCCTCACCCACAAAATTCACCTCCTGTATTTTCTCTCCCTTTTTCCTGGTCTTCCCTCAAGGCAGCCAACAAAGCAGCTTGCAGCGTTACTCGTCCCCGCTTCTCCTTCTCTTCTATTTCCTCCCGATTATTACGTACCTTACCTGCCATTGAGAAGAACCGTGAGATTGTCATGCCATCCTCGCCCTCTACCTTTTGTCATCTCTTTCTTATATCTGTTGCTGCTTGACCAATAAACGGCGTGTTAAATAACTTTGAATTGCTATCATCTTCCGGATCCAGATCTGTCCGTTTTCGAGCTACTTCACACAATCTCTCAGAGAAGGCTGACGGGGTTTCCTTATGCCCCTGCCTTACTTCAGATAGTTTAGATAAATTCTTGGGCTTTTGCACTCCGTGTTGAATCCCATACAAAATTAACTTCTGATATTCCTTTACCCTCTCTAATCCCTCACACTTGTGTTTGGATCCCACTCCGGATCCTCTTTCGGGAGGTACATATCGGTATTAGGCACCCCCCAAGCACCCCCCTGTCCTGGTTTCAGCTGAGACAGAGTTAATTTTCTTCGTAGCGGCTGGTATGGGGCTATGTTTTGGATTTGTGCTGAAGACAGTGTTGATAATACAGAGATGTTTTAGTTGTTGCTGTACTAGTCAAGGACTTTTCAGCTTCCCGTGCTCTGCCAGGTGCAGAAGAAGCTGGGAGGGGACACAGCCTGGATAGTTGATCCAAACTGACCAAAGGGCTATTCCATACCACATGACGTCATGCTCAGTATATAAAGCTGGGGAAGAAGAAGGAAGGGGGGACATCGGAGTGATGGCGTTTGTCTTTCCCAAGTAACCGTTACGCGTGATGGAGCCCTGCTTTCCTGGAGATGGCTGAACACCTGCCTGACCATGGGAAGTAGTGAATGAATTCCTTGCTTTGTTTTGCTTGCGTGCGCGGCTTTTGCTTTACCTATTAAACTGTTTTTATCTCAACCCTCAAGTTTTCTTACTTTTGCTCTTCTGATTCTCTCCCCCATCCCACCAAGGGGGAGTGAGCGAGCGGCTGCGTGGTGCTCAGTTGCCGGCTGGGACTAAACCACGACACCCCCCCAACCCACCCGCCTTGTCGATCAGTCCCTCTCTGGCCTTCTCTAAAATTCTTCTCCTCTCCTCAGTGGGAAACAAATATTCTAGGAGAGCCTGTACATCTCCCCAGTTAGGACTAGGAGTCGTGATTAACAGTACGATACATTCCTTCTGGATTGTTTCCATAGGATCCGACTGCCTGTTTGCAGTTTAATAAATCACACGCAGTAAAAGGTACGCGTACGGACACCGGTGTTCCTTCAGGCCCTGCAGCCTGTCTGAGGGCAGCTCGAACTATCGGTTTCTCTCCCCTTCTTCTTTTAGAGATAGCACTCACAACTCCATTACCACTTGAGCTATCAGATTTGGGCTGTTTGGGGGGAGCTACCAACAGCTGAATATCCTCTTCTGAATTTTCCCATTCAATACAACGAGGTTTTCCCTTTTTCTCTTTTAACACATATATTCCAATCCGATGTTTAGCGGCCACTAAACCACCTTTCTTCCTAATATCCCAATCACGTCTTAACGAAAAAAACATATCCACAGAAGGCATTTCATCCCATTTTTCAGTTCCCCGACAACACAACATTAATTCCGATATAGTGTTATATTTCAAGGATCCGTTCTCGGGCCATTTCTCACCATCTTCCCATTGATATTGTGGCCACCGTTGATTACGATATCGTTTTAGCTGATTTTCAGTCATGGCATCTCCCCCAAGTTTATTGCAATGCTTCAGGATGCATCCTAGAGGAGAGCAAAGGGCTGCCTCCTGGGAAGCAGCAGCACCCATACAGGTACCGAAAAACCCAGCATTTCTATACAAACCAGAACGAGGGACGTCTCCCTTCGTTACTCAGAACAGGACAGCGTGGAGAAACAAACAGAACTACGCTACTGCCACCTGTCTTTCCCGGTGCGTCTTATGCAGAGCCCAGAACAGAACAGAGGCCGCCTGCTTCCCGAGACATCTTGCCCCTACCCCCTTTTCTCCTAGCCCCACAAAACACCTCTTTTCAGGAACATTGCACCGTTTTGTCACTTACCGCCCGACCGCAGGAGAGGAGCTGAAGGAGTCCCCAGTCGACAGGTCGGTGCGCGCTGGAGTCCGCTCAGGCCTCTCCTCCCTGTCGCATGCGGCAAGACGAACCGGGCGAGGCTGTCAGCTCGGTCCCACCTGGGGTGTCAAAACTGTTATCCCACAAGCGTGAGGTCGTCTACCCGGTGTGCGGGACGCCAATATACACACAGGGCAGAGGTGTTTTTATGTCACGTCTGCGCAGAGATGGGCGCTAGGCGGCAGCTCCACAAAGCTAGCACAAAGTTCGCTCCTACAGGTACAGTATTTATACAGGCTAGCTATGCATATGCATAAGTCATTACACAAAGCAGTTTTCTATTGGTCTACATTTCTCTTATTTCAACTTCAAGCTACAGCGCGACTTTAACATGCTGCGCACGCTCAGAGGCGAGGGCTCTCTGCTTGGGCTGGTGTCTCCAGCTCGAGGGCTGTGACTTTTAGGATCATAAGGAGGATAGTTTGCGGGAGGGTGCTTCTTATCACACTCCTACTAGTTGTTTCGGACGGTTCCCAAAACATTTCCATTAGCTTACCTATTTCTTCAGGATGTGCTTCTCTCCCAAGGACAGTAATTCTTGTTTAGACGTTCCACTTTCCAGCCTCAATCCTCCTTATCAGTTTGACGTAAGCCCTGGCCTTCCACCAGCTCCTGGGAGACGACACCGTCAGACTACAACACGACCGTTCTTTGACGCCAGTCAGTGGGTTCAGAATTAGGAACAGAAAGAACAGGACAAGCTAAACACCCACACAAGCCTCATATCCCTAAGAAATGATTAAAAAAACCCCAACGGACCCCATTTTAGATTGCGTTGGCTTAGGGGCTGCCTCCTTCAAGTGCCAGAGCGGACCGGTGGAATCAGTCACAGAACCCAGCTGCCCTCCAGGAGACAGCCCTGGTCCTCGCAAGGCAAATTTTTCAAAACATCGTGCTATTTTCCGATTTTATCAACTACAGCGGGCTTGCCCTACCAGCACGAGTTGAGGACATTTTCCTGTGGGTTCATTTGACACTACAGGAAGCCTTGAGCAGGTACAAGCAACCAAGCGCGAGATAGAAAGTCAGCTAAGAGACCAGCTGCCGTACAAAATGCGTTCAAGATCGTGCCTGCGGGAACGGCACAAAGCCCACGATGACTGAACAAGTATGTCGGAGGCCCTACGGCAAACAGCGCCGACGTTTCGTGAAGCTCTTTTCCTGTCAAGAAGAGGACCTTTTATGCAGTATCTCTACTGGAATTCAGGCTGCTTCCTACACATTCTGGCAAGTTAGCTTTCACAGAAACCCCGAGAACCTCAACCACCAAGCAACGTTTGTAATTCTTGCTCTCTACCTACGGGGAATTTCGGCGAATCAGAACACCACTTAAAGCAAAATTCTGGGTCTGTTTCACGCCAATCAAATAGCTAAGCCATGGACAGGGCTCTGTAGAAAGACAACGACTTGAAAAGATAAAGATAGGAGAGTACTCACTTTTCTGAAATTTCTTCCAGTCGTTCCATTGATTTAGCAGCCCAACCCAGCCGTCGAAATGCTGGTGCAACAGAGAGAGCAGTAGCATGTCCACGCCATTCCCCCCTAGCCACACAGCCTTCCGCTTTGCCCATTGCTGCCAACAGCCAGAGCATCGGCGCCGTAGCACCTTGGGAATAACGCACCTCCCATAGCTACACACCTTTACAAAAGAACCGAGCAGGGTGGAAACAGACATTGCAATGCTTGCGGTAAGGGCTCAAACAGGGATGCCTATGGTATCACTCTGAGATTGAGCAACCACTAAAAATGTCATTTTGCTGCAGTATTACAGGAGTTCATTGACTAGCGTTAAAAACATTTTGTTGCAAATTCATTCTTTGAAGCATGACTTCCAAAGGCAAATGTTAAGTAATTCTCGTGAGCCTTTAACTGAGCGGAATGCAGGATCTGACTAAAATAACGGCCGATACAGCAGGGCCAGCCCCATCCTCAGCCCTTTTTAAACCCTGGGCCCAGCCCCATCCTCACCTCATGGGTCCCACCTGTGCTGCCCCGGGCCACAGCTGGAGCCCACGCCATGGGGAACAGGGGGCCAATTACCCCAACCCTCACAAGCCAGACACAGCCAGCAACCTGGCACAGGCATGGGCACACACCACCACCAAGCTGGCGCTGCCATGGGCAGATGCTGCCGCCAAGCTGGCACCGGCCTGGCAGACTTCAGTTTACAGCCCAAAGCCGAGGTTGGCCTCTAAACAAGAAAACACGTGAAAGCATCCTTACAGGATGCCGGTCCAGTGGTGTCCACGATAGCTCTCTCAGCCTCCCACGTAATAGACAGCTCCCCTGTCCGGGACCACGTTTTGCATGTCCCAGGCCCTCCCCGCACCCCTGTTGAAAATCAAACAGAACAATTAAGGACTCTGCTTCATCGCCTCAGCCTCCAAAAGACGCTTCCTTCCTCTGCTAACGCTCGACACAGATATCCCCATGCAGTTCCTTGAATGCAGGCTGGCCTTGGGTGCCTGTACTGCCAAAGGAAGAGAAAAAGATCGTGCTCTTGTAACGTGCTCCGTCATCCTCTTGTTCTTCAAGAAAACAGAAGAAAGCTACCATCCCCGTTGCTACATAGGAGAAATTTGTGCAGGGGATGGCTGAGCCCATCCCCAGAAATGGAACACTCTGCTATGACCCTGCTTTGCCTTTTGGCGACAGCGCCCGCCATCCGTGTGCCCCAAACAGGCGAGGTCCCGCTCAGGCTGGCATCCGCCACAAAGAGGAGAGGTCCCCTGGGGGCTGAACAGAGTCAACTGAACAGAGTCTTCAGAAGAACTTAGCCGTGCATTCAGTTGACAAGTAAATCCCACCCAAGCAATGGTAGGGGGCATTCTGGCATCTAAAGGAATTCAGGAGTTAATTTAGTGTTTCCAATGGAACATTCCATAGGCTGTAAAAACAGCCTTAAAGTCTTTTTTCCTCTTGCACCAACAACGCTTCTTTTACTTCTACTTAAGGGTCCCCTACAACTACTTACTGCAGCATGTGTGGCTCCGCTATCAATAATGAAAAATAAAAAAATCTCTTCTTTCATTCCCCAGCTTGACTGGAACCCGAGGATCGTCTGGGGAAATTTTAAGAGATTCCTCCGGCCCCCTTCAGTCCAACCCAATCTCCGGCATGACTCCAACGGCTTCTTCTGTCTCTCTTTCCCCATTACTCAGACGGCACGGACAATCTTTTTTCCAACGGCCCTCTTGCTTACAATTTGCACGCCGATTCATTCCCAGGGGAATGTCATAACCATTTCTACTATTATTTCTACAGCCCCTTCCTCACCCACAAAATTCACCTCCTGTATTTTCTCTCCCTTTTTCCTGGTCTTCCCTCAAGGCAGCCAACAAAGCAGCTTGCAGCGTTACTCGTCCCCGCTTCTCCTTCTCTTCTATTTCCTCCCGATTATTACGTACCTTACCTGCCATTGAGAAGAACCGTGAGATTGTCATGCCATCCTCGCCCTCTACCTTTTGTCATCTCTTTCTTATATCTGTTGCTGCTTGACCAATAAACGGCGTGTTAAATAACTTTGAATTGCTATCATCTTCCGGATCCAGATCTGTCCGTTTTCGAGCTACTTCACACAATCTCTCAGAGAAGGCTGACGGGGTTTCCTTATGCCCCTGCCTTACTTCAGATAGTTTAGATAAATTCTTGGGCTTTTGCACTCCGTGTTGAATCCCATACAAAATTAACTTCTGATATTCCTTTACCCTCTCTAATCCCTCACACTTGTGTTTGGATCCCACTCCGGATCCTCTTTCGGGAGGTACATATCGGTATTAGGCACCCCCCAAGCACCCCCCTGTCCTGGTTTCAGCTGAGACAGAGTTAATTTTCTTCGTAGCGGCTGGTATGGGGCTATGTTTTGGATTTGTGCTGAAGACAGTGTTGATAATACAGAGATGTTTTAGTTGTTGCTGTACTAGTCAAGGACTTTTCAGCTTCCCGTGCTCTGCCAGGTGCAGAAGAAGCTGGGAGGGGACACAGCCTGGATAGTTGATCCAAACTGACCAAAGGGCTATTCCATACCACATGACGTCATGCTCAGTATATAAAGCTGGGGAAGAAGAAGGAAGGGGGGACATCGGAGTGATGGCGTTTGTCTTTCCCAAGTAACCGTTACGCGTGATGGAGCCCTGCTTTCCTGGAGATGGCTGAACACCTGCCTGACCATGGGAAGTAGTGAATGAATTCCTTGCTTTGTTTTGCTTGCGTGCGCGGCTTTTGCTTTACCTATTAAACTGTTTTTATCTCAACCCTCAAGTTTTCTTACTTTTGCTCTTCTGATTCTCTCCCCCATCCCACCGAGGGGGAGTGAGCGAGCGGCTGCGTGGTGCTCAGTTGCCGGCTGGGACTAAACCACGACACCCCCCCAACCCACCCGCCTTGTCGATCAGTCCCTCTCTGGCCTTCTCTAAAATTCTTCTCCTCTCCTCAGTGGGAAACAAATATTCTAGGAGAGCCTGTACATCTCCCCAGTTAGGACTAGGAGTCGTGATTAACAGTACGATACATTCCTTCTGGATTGTTTCCATAGGATCCGACTGCCTGTTTGCAGTTTAATAAATCACACGCAGTAAAAGGTACGCGTACGGACACCGGTGTTCCTTCAGGCCCTGCAGCCTGTCTGAGGGCAGCTCGAACTATCGGTTTCTCTCCCCTTCTTCTTTTAGAGATAGCACTCACAACTCCATTACCACTTGAGCTATCAGATTTGGGCTGTTTGGGGGGAGCTACCAACAGCTGAATATCCTCTTCTGAATTTTCCCATTCAATACAACGAGGTTTTCCCTTTTTCTCTTTTAACACATATATTCCAATCCGATGTTTAGCGTCCACTAAACCACCTTTCTTCCTAATATCCCAGTCGCGTCTTAACGAAAAAAAACATATCCACAGAAGGCATTTCATCCCATTTTTCAGTTCCCCGACAACACAACATTAATTCCGATATAGTGTTATATTTCAAGGATCCGTTCTCGGGCCATTTCTCACCATCTTCCCATTGATATTGTGGCCACCGTTGATTACGATATCGTTTTAGCTGATTTTCAGTCATGGCATCTCCCCCAAGTTTATTGCAATGCTTCAGGATGCATCCTAGAGGAGAGCAAAGGGCTGCCTCCTGGGAAGCAGCAGCACCCATACAGGTACCGAAAAACCCAGCATTTCTATACAAACCAGAACGAGGGACGTCTCCCTCCGTTACTCAGAACAGGACAGCGTGGAGAAACAAACAGAACTACGCTACTGCCACCTGTCTTTCCCGGTGCGTCTTATGCAGAGCCCAGAACAGAACAGAGGCCGCCTGCTTCCCGAGACATCTTGCCCCTACCCCCTTTTCTCCTAGCCCCACAAAACACCTCTTTTCAGGAACATTGCACCGTTTTGTCACTTACCGCCCGACCGCAGGAGAGGAGCTGAAGGAGTCCCCAGTCGACAGGTCGGTGCGCGCTGGAGTCCGCTCAGGCCTCTCCTCCCTGTCGGATGCGGCAAGACGAACCGGGCGAGGCTGTCAGCTCGGTCCCACCTGGGGTGTCAAAACTGTTATCCCACAAGCGTGAGGTCGTCTACCCGGTGTGCGGGACGCCAATATACACACAGGGCAGAGGTGTTTTTATGTCACGTCTGCGCAGAGATGGGCGCTAGGCGGCAGCTCCACAAAGCTAGCACAAAGTTCGCTCCTACAGGTACAGTATTTATACAGGCTAGCTATGCATATGCATAAGTCATTACACAAAGCAGTTTTCTATTGGTCTACATTTCTCTTATTTCAACTTCAAGCTACAGCGCGACTTTAACATGCTGCGCACGCTCAGAGGCGAGGGCTCTCTGCTTGGGCTGGTGTCTCCAGCTCGAGGGCTGTGACTTTTAGGATCATAAGGAGGATAGTTTGCGGGAGGGTGCTTCTTATCACACTCCTACTAGTTGTTTCGGACGGTTCCCAAAACATTTCCATTAGCTTACCTATTTCTTCAGGATGTGCTTCTCTCCCAAGGACAGTAATTCTTGTTTAGACGTTCCACTTTCCAGCCTCAATCCTCCTTATCAGTTTGACGTAAGCCCTGGCCTTCCACCAGCTCCTGGGAGACGACACCGTCAGACTACAACACGACCGTTCTTTGACGCCAGTCAGTGGGTTCAGAATTAGGAACAGAAAGAACAGGACAAGCTAAACACCCACACAAGCCTCATATCCCTAAGAAATGATTAAAAAAACCCCAACGGACCCCATTTTAGATTGCGTTGGCTTAGGGGCTGCCTCCTTCAAGTGCCAGAGCGGACCGGTGGAATCAGTCACAGAACCCAGCTGCCCTCCAGGAGACAGCCCTGGTCCTCGCAAGGCAAATTTTTCAAAACATCGTGCTATTTTCCGATTTTATCAACTACAGCGGGCTTGCCCTACCAGCACGAGTTGAGGACATTTTCCTGTGGGTTCATTTGACACTACAGGAAGCCTTGAGCAGGTACAAGCAACCAAGCGCGAGATAGAAAGTCAGCTAAGAGACCAGCTGCCGTACAAAATGCGTTCAAGATCGTGCCTGCGGGAACGGCACAAAGCCCACGATGACTGAACAAGTATGTCGGAGGCCCTACGGCAAACAGCGCCGACGTTTCGTGAAGCTCTTTTCCTGTCAAGAAGAGGACCTTTTATGCAGTATCTCTACTGGAATTCAGGCTGCTTCCTACACATTCTGGCAAGTTAGCTTTCACAGAAACCCCGAGAACCTCAACCACCAAGCAACGTTTGTAATTCTTGCTCTCTACCTACGGGGAATTTCGGCGAATCAGAACACCACTTAAAGCAAAATTCTGGGTCTGTTTCACGCCAATCAAATAGCTAAGCCATGGACAGGGCTCTGTAGAAAGACAACGACTTGAAAAGATAAAGATAGGAGAGTACTCACTTTTCTGAAATTTCTTCCAGTCGTTCCATTGATTTAGCAGCCCAACCCAGCCGTCGAAATGCTGGTGCAACAGAGAGAGCAGTAGCATGTCCACGCCATTCCCCCCTAGCCACACAGCCTTCCGCTTTGCCCATTGCTGCCGACAGCCAGAGCATCGGCGCCGCAGCACCTTGGGAATAACGCACCTCCCATCGCTACACACCTTTACAAAAGAACCGAGCAGGGTGGAAACAAACATTGCAATGCTTGCGGTAAGGGCTCAAACAGGGATGCCTATGGTATCACTCTGAGATTCAGCAACCACTCAAAATGTCATTTTGCTGCAGTATTACAGGAGTTCATTGACTAGCGTCAAAAAAATTTGGTGGCAAATTCATTCTTTGAAGCATGACTTCCAAAGGCAAATGTTAAGTAATTCTCGTGAGCCTTTAACTGAGCGGAATGCAGGATCTGACTAAAATAACGGCCGATACAGCAGGGCCAGCCCCATCCTCAGCCCTTTTTAAACCCTGGGCCCAGCCCCATCCTCACCTCATGGGTCCCACCTGTGCTGCCCCGGGCCACAGCTGGAGCCCACGCCATGGGGAACAGGGGGCCAATTACCCCAACCCTCACAAGCCAGACACAGCCAGCAACCTGGCACAGGCATGGGCACACACCACCACCAAGCTGGCGCTGCCATGGGCAGATGCTGCCGCCAAGCTGGCACCGGCCTGGCAGACTTCACTTTACAGCCCAAAGCCGAGGTTGGCCTCTAAACAAGAAAACACGTGAAAGCATCCTTACAGGATGCCGGTCCAGTGGTGTCCACGATAGCTCTCTCAGCCTCCCACGTAATAGACAGCTCCCCTGTCCGGGACCACGTTTTGCATGTCCCAGGCCCTCCCCGCACCCCTGTTGAAAATCAAACAGAACAATTAAGGACTCTGCTTCATCGCCTCAGCCTCCAAAAGACGCTTCCTTCCTCTGCTAACGCTCGACACAGATATCCCCATGCAGTTCCTTGAATGCAGGCTGGCCTTGGGTGCCTGTACTGCCAAAGGAAGAGAAAAAGATCGTGCTCTTGTAACGTGCTCCGTCATCCTCTTGTTCTTCAAGAAAACAGAAGAAAGCTACCATCCCCGTTGCTACATAGGAGAAATTTGTGCAGGGGATGGCTGAGCCCATCCCCAGAAATGGAACACTCTGCTATGACCCTGCTTTGCCTTTTGGCGACAGCGCCCGCCATCCGTGTGCCCCAAACAGGCGAGGTCCCGCTCAGGCTGGCATCCGCCACAAAGAGGAGAGGTCCCCTGGGGGCTGAACAGAGTCAACTGAACAGAGTCTTCAGAAGAACTTAGCCGTGCATTCAGTTGACAAGTAAATCCCACCCAAGCAATGGTAGGGGGCATTCTGGCATCTAAAGGAATTCAGGAGTTAATTTAGTGTTTCCAATGGAACATTCCATAGGCTGTAAAAACAGCCTTAAAGTCTTTTTTCCTCTTGCACCAACAACGCTTCTTTTACTTCTACTTAAGGGTCCCCTACAACTACTTACTGCAGCATGTGTGGCTCCGCTATCAATAATGAAAAATAAAAAAATCTCTTCTTTCATTCCCCAGCTTGACTGGAACCCGAGGATCGTCTGGGGAAATTTTAAGAGATTCCTCCGGCCCCCTTCAGTCCAACCCAATCTCCGGCATGACTCCAACGGCTTCTTCTGTCTCTCTTTCCCCATTACTCAGACGGCACGGACAATCTTTTTTCCAACGGCCCTCTTGCTTACAATTTGCACGCCGATTCATTCCCAGGGGAATGTCATAACCATTTCTACTATTATTTCTACAGCCCCTTCCTCACCCACAAAATTCACCTCCTGTATTTTCTCTCCCTTTTTCCTGGTCTTCCCTCAAGGCAGCCAACAAAGCAGCTTGCAGCGTTACTCGTCCCCGCTTCTCCTTCTCTTCTATTTCCTCCCGATTATTACGTACCTTACCTGCCATTGAGAAGAACCGTGAGATTGTCATGCCATCCTCGCCCTCTACCTTTTGTCATCTCTTTCTTATATCTGTTGCTGCTTGACCAATAAACGGCGTGTTAAATAACTTTGAATTGCTATCATCTTCCGGATCCAGATCTGTCCGTTTTCGAGCTACTTCACACAATCTCTCAGAGAAGGCTGACGGGGTTTCCTTATGCCCCTGCCTTACTTCAGATAGTTTAGATAAATTCTTGGGCTTTTGCACTCCGTGTTGAATCCCATACAAAATTAACTTCTGATATTCCTTTACCCTCTCTAATCCCTCACACTTGTGTTTGGATCCCACTCCGGATCCTCTTTCGGGAGGTACATATCGGTATTAGGCACCCCCCAAGCACCCCCCTGTCCTGGTTTCAGCTGAGACAGAGTTAATTTTCTTCGTAGCGGCTGGTATGGGGCTATGTTTTGGATTTGTGCTGAAGACAGTGTTGATAATACAGAGATGTTTTAGTTGTTGCTGTACTAGTCAAGGACTTTTCAGCTTCCCGTGCTCTGCCAGGTGCAGAAGAAGCTGGGAGGGGACACAGCCTGGATAGTTGATCCAAACTGACCAAAGGGCTATTCCATACCACATGACGTCATGCTCAGTATATAAAGCTGGGGAAGAAGAAGGAAGGGGGGACATCGGAGTGATGGCGTTTGTCTTTCCCAAGTAACCGTTACGCGTGATGGAGCCCTGCTTTCCTGGAGATGGCTGAACACCTGCCTGACCATGGGAAGTAGTGAATGAATTCCTTGCTTTGTTTTGCTTGCGTGCGCGGCTTTTGCTTTACCTATTAAACTGTTTTTATCTCAACCCTCAAGTTTTCTTACTTTTGCTCTTCTGATTCTCTCCCCCATCCCACCGAGGGGGAGTGAGCGAGCGGCTGCGTGGTGCTCAGTTGCCGGCTGGGACTAAACCACGACACCCCCCCAACCCACCCGCCTTGTCGATCAGTCCCTCTCTGGCCTTCTCTAAAATTCTTCTCCTCTCCTCAGTGGGAAACAAATATTCTAGGAGAGCCTGTACATCTCCCCAGTTAGGACTAGGAGTCGTGATTAACAGTACGATACATTCCTTCTGGATTGTTTCCATAGGATCCGACTGCCTGTTTGCAGTTTAATAAATCACACGCAGTAAAAGGTACGCGTACGGACACCGGTGTTCCTTCAGGCCCTGCAGCCTGTCTGAGGGCAGCTCGAACTATCGGTTTCTCTCCCCTTCTTCTTTTAGAGATAGCACTCACAACTCCATTACCACTTGAGCTATCAGATTTGGGCTGTTTGGGGGGAGCTACCAACAGCTGAATATCCTCTTCTGAATTTTCCCATTCAATACAACGAGGTTTTCCCTTTTTCTCTTTTAACACATATATTCCAATCCGATGTTTAGCGTCCACTAAACCACCTTTCTTCCTAATATCCCAATCGCGTCTTAACGAAAAAAAACATATCCACAGAAGGCATTTCATCCCATTTTTCAGTTCCCCGACAACACAACATTAATTCCGATATAGTGTTATATTTCAAGGATCCGTTCTCGGGCCATTTCTCACCATCTTCCCATTGATATTGTGGCCACCGTTGATTACGATATCGTTTTAGCTGATTTTCAGTCATGGCATCTCCCCCAAGTTTATTGCAATGCTTCAGGATGCATCCTAGAGGAGAGCAAAGGGCTGCCTCCTGGGAAGCAGCAGCACCCATACAGGTACCGAAAAACCCAGCATTTCTATACAAACCAGAACGAGGGACGTCTCCCTCCGTTACTCAGAACAGGACAGCGTGGAGAAACAAACAGAACTACGCTACTGCCACCTGTCTTTCCCGGTGCGTCTTATGCAGAGCCCAGAACAGAACAGAGGCCGCCTGCTTCCCGAGACATCTTGCCCCTACCCCCTTTTCTCCTAGCCCCACAAAACACCTCTTTTCAGGAACATTGCACCGTTTTGTCACTTACCGCCCGACCGCAGGAGAGGAGCTGAAGGAGTCCCCAGTCGACAGGTCGGTGCGCGCTGGAGTCCGCTCAGGCCTCTCCTCCCTGTCGCATGCGGCAAGACGAACCGGGCGAGGCTGTCAGCTCGGTCCCACCTGGGGTGTCAAAACTGTTATCCCACAAGCGTGAGGTCGTCTACCCGGTGTGCGGGACGCCAATATACACACAGGGCAGAGGTGTTTTTATGTCACGTCTGCGCAGAGATGGGCGCTAGGCGGCAGCTCCACAAAGCTAGCACAAAGTTCGCTCCTACAGGTACAGTATTTATACAGGCTAGCTATGCATATGCATAAGTCATTACACAAAGCAGTTTTCTATTGGTCTACATTTCTCTTATTTCAGCTTCAAGCTACAGCGCGACTTTAACATGCTGCGCACGCTCAGAGGCGAGGGCTCTCTGCTTGGGCTGGTGTCTCCAGCTCGAGGGCTGTGACTTTTAGGATCATAAGGAGGATAGTTTGCGGGAGGGTGCTTCTTATCACACTCCTACTAGTTGTTTCGGACGGTTCCCAAAACATTTCCATTAGCTTACCTATTTCTTCAGGATGTGCTTCTCTCCCAAGGACAGTAATTCTTGTTTAGACGTTCCACTTTCCAGCCTCAATCCTCCTTATCAGTTTGACGTAAGCCCTGGCCTTCCACCAGCTCCTGGGAGACGACACCGTCAGACTACAACACGACCGTTCTTTGACGCCAGTCAGTGGGTTCAGAATTAGGAACAGAAAGAACAGGACAAGCTAAACACCCACACAAGCCTCATATCCCTAAGAAATGATTAAAAAAACCCCAACGGACCCCATTTTAGATTGCGTTGGCTTAGGGGCTGCCTCCTTCAAGTGCCAGAGCGGACCGGTGGAATCAGTCACAGAACCCAGCTGCCCTCCAGGAGACAGCCCTGGTCCTCGCAAGGCAAATTTTTCAAAACATCGTGCTATTTTCCGATTTTATCAACTACAGCGGGCTTGCCCTACCAGCACGAGTTGAGGACATTTTCCTGTGGGTTCATTTGACACTACAGGAAGCCTTGAGCAGGTACAAGCAACCAAGCGCGAGATAGAAAGTCAGCTAAGAGACCAGCTGCCGTACAAAATGCGTTCAAGATCGTGCCTGCGGGAACGGCACAAAGCCCACGATGACTGAACAAGTATGTCGGAGGCCCTACGGCAAACAGCGCCGACGTTTCGTGAAGCTCTTTTCCTGTCAAGAAGAGGACCTTTTATGCAGTATCTCTACTGGAATTCAGGCTGCTTCCTACACATTCTGGCAAGTTAGCTTTCACAGAAACCCCGAGAACCTCAACCACCAAGCAACGTTTGTAATTCTTGCTCTCTACCTACGGGGAATTTCGGCGAATCAGAACACCACTTAAAGCAAAATTCTGGGTCTGTTTCACGCCAATCAAATAGCTAAGCCATGGACAGGGCTCTGTAGAAAGACAACGACTTGAAAAGATAAAGATAGGAGAGTACTCACTTTTCTGAAATTTCTTCCAGTCGTTCCATTGATTTAGCAGCCCAACCCAGCCGTCGAAATGCTGGTGCAACAGAGAGAGCAGTAGCATGTCCACGCCATTCCCCCCTAGCCACACAGCCTTCCGCTTTGCCCATTGCTGCCAACAGCCAGAGCATCGGCGCCGTAGCACCTTGGGAATAACGCACCTCCCATAGCTACACACCTTTACAAAAGAACCGAGCAGGGTGGAAACAGACATTGCAATGCTTGCGGTAAGGGCTCAAACAGGGATGCCTATGGTATCACTCTGAGATTGAGCAACCACTAAAAATGTCATTTTGCTGCAGTATTACAGGAGTTCATTGACTAGCGTTAAAAACATTTTGTTGCAAATTCATTCTTTGAAGCATGACTTCCAAAGGCAAATGTTAAGTAATTCTCGTGAGCCTTTAACTGAGCGGAATGCAGGATCTGACTAAAATAACGGCCGATACAGCAGGGCCAGCCCCATCCTCAGCCCTTTTTAAACCCTGGGCCCAGCCCCATCCTCACCTCATGGGCCCCACCTGTGCTGCCCCGGGCCACAGCTGGAGCCCACGCCATGGGGAACAGGGGGCCAATTACCCCAACCCTCACAAGCCAGACACAGCCAGCAACCTGGCACAGGCATGGGCACACACCACCACCAAGCTGGCGCTGCCATGGGCAGATGCTGCCGCCAAGCTGGCACCGGCCTGGCAGACTTCACTTTACAGCCCAAAGCCGAGGTTGGCCTCTAAACAAGAAAACACGTGAAAGCATCCTTACAGGATGCCGGTCCAGTGGTGTCCACGATAGCTCTCTCAGCCTCCCACGTAATAGACAGCTCCCCTGTCCGGGACCACGTTTTGCATGTCCCAGGCCCTCCCCGCACCCCTGTTGAAAATCAAACAGAACAATTAAGGACTCTGCTTCATCGCCTCAGCCTCCAAAAGACGCTTCCTTCCTCTGCTAACGCTCGACACAGATATCCCCATGCAGTTCCTTGAATGCAGGCTGGCCTTGGGTGCCTGTACTGCCAAAGGAAGAGAAAAAGATCGTGCTCTTGTAACGTGCTCCATCATCCTCTTGTTCTTCAAGAAAACAGAAGAAAGCTACCATCCCCATTGCTACATAGGAGAAATTTGTGCAGGGGATGGCTGAGCCCATCCCCAGAAATGGAACACTCTGCTATGACCCTGCTTTGCCTTTTGGCGACAGCGCCCGCCATCCGTGTGCCCCAAACAGGCGAGGTCCCGCTCAGGCTGGCATCCGCCACAAAGAGGAGAGGTCCCCTGGGGGCTGAACAGAGTCAACTGAACAGAGTCTTCAGAAGAACTTAGCCGTGCATTCAGTTGACAAGTAAATCCCACCCAAGCAATGGTAGGGGGCATTCTGGCATCTAAAGGAATTCAGGAGTTAATTTAGTGTTTCCAATGGAACATTCCATAGGCTGTAAAAACAGCCTTAAAGTCTTTTTTCCTCTTGCACCAACAACGCTTCTTTTACTTCTACTTAAGGGTCCCCTACAACTACTTACTGCAGCATGTGTGGCTCCGCTATCAATAATGAAAAATAAAAAAATCTCTTCTTTCATTCCCCAGCTTGACTGGAACCCGAGGATCGTCTGGGGAAATTTTAAGAGATTCCTCCGGCCCCCTTCAGTCCAACCCAATCTCCGGCATGACTCCAACGGCTTCTTCTGTCTCTCTTTCCCCATTACTCAGACGGCACGGACAATCTTTTTTCCAACGGCCCTCTTGCTTACAATTTGCACGCCGATTCATTCCCAGGGGAATGTCATAACCATTTCTACTATTATTTCTACAGCCCCTTCCTCACCCACAAAATTCACCTCCTGTATTTTCTCTCCCTTTTTCCTGGTCTTCCCTCAAGGCAGCCAACAAAGCAGCTTGCAGCGTTACTCGTCCCCGCTTCTCCTTCTCTTCTATTTCCTCCCGATTATTACGTACCTTACCTGCCATTGAGAAGAACCGTGAGATTGTCATGCCATCCTCGCCCTCTACCTTTTGTCATCTCTTTCTTATATCTGTTGCTGCTTGACCAATAAACGGCGTGTTAAATAACTTTGAATTGCTATCATCTTCCGGATCCAGATCTGTCCGTTTTCGAGCTACTTCACACAATCTCTCAGAGAAGGCTGACGGGGTTTCCTTATGCCCCTGCCTTACTTCAGATAGTTTAGATAAATTCTTGGGCTTTTGCACTCCGTGTTGAATCCCATACAAAATTAACTTCTGATATTCCTTTACCCTCTCTAATCCCTCACACTTGTGTTTGGATCCCACTCCGGATCCTCTTTCGGGAGGTACATATCGGTATTAGGCACCCCCCAAGCACCCCCCTGTCCTGGTTTCAGCTGAGACAGAGTTAATTTTCTTCGTAGCGGCTGGTATGGGGCTATGTTTTGGATTTGTGCTGAAGACAGTGTTGATAATACAGAGATGTTTTAGTTGTTGCTGTACTAGTCAAGGACTTTTCAGCTTCCCGTGCTCTGCCAGGTGCAGAAGAAGCTGGGAGGGGACACAGCCTGGATAGTTGATCCAAACTGACCAAAGGGCTATTCCATACCACATGACGTCATGCTCAGTATATAAAGCTGGGGAAGAAGAAGGAAGGGGGGACATCGGAGTGATGGCGTTTGTCTTTCCCAAGTAACCGTTACGCGTGATGGAGCCCTGCTTTCCTGGAGATGGCTGAACACCTGCCTGACCATGGGAAGTAGTGAATGAATTCCTTGCTTTGTTTTGCTTGCGTGCGCGGCTTTTGCTTTACCTATTAAACTGTTTTTATCTCAACCCTCAAGTTTTCTTACTTTTGCTCTTCTGATTCTCTCCCCCATCCCACCGAGGGGGAGTGAGCGAGCGGCTGCGTGGTGCTCAGTTGCCGGCTGGGACTAAACCACGACACCCCCCCAACCCACCCGCCTTGTCGATCAGTCCCTCTCTGGCCTTCTCTAAAATTCTTCTCCTCTCCTCAGTGGGAAACAAATATTCTAGGAGAGCCTGTACATCTCCCCAGTTAGGACTAGGAGTCGTGATTAACAGTACGATACATTCCTTCTGGATTGTTTCCATAGGATCCGACTGCCTGTTTGCAGTTTAATAAATCACACGCAGTAAAAGGTACGCGTACGGACACCGGTGTTCCTTCAGGCCCTGCAGCCTGTCTGAGGGCAGCTCGAACTATCGGTTTCTCTCCCCTTCTTCTTTTAGAGATAGCACTCACAACTCCATTACCACTTGAGCTATCAGATTTGGGCTGTTTGGGGGGAGCTACCAACAGCTGAATATCCTCTTCTGAATTTTCCCATTCAATACAACGAGGTTTTCCCTTTTTCTCTTTTAACACATATATTCCAATCCGATGTTTAGCGTCCACTAAACCACCTTTCTTCCTAATATCCCAATCGCGTCTTAACGAAAAAAAACATATCCACAGAAGGCATTTCATCCCATTTTTCAGTTCCCCGACAACACAACATTAATTCCGATATAGTGTTATATTTCAAGGATCCGTTCTCGGGCCATTTCTCACCATCTTCCCATTGATATTGTGGCCACCGTTGATTACGATATCGTTTTAGCTGATTTTCAGTCATGGCATCTCCCCCAAGTTTATTGCAATGCTTCAGGATGCATCCTAGAGGAGAGCAAAGGGCTGCCTCCTGGGAAGCAGCAGCACCCATACAGGTACCGAAAAACCCAGCATTTCTATACAAACCAGAACGAGGGACGTCTCCCTCCGTTACTCAGAACAGGACAGCGTGGAGAAACAAACAGAACTACGCTACTGCCACCTGTCTTTCCCGGTGCGTCTTATGCAGAGCCCAGAACAGAACAGAGGCCGCCTGCTTCCCGAGACATCTTGCCCCTACCCCCTTTTCTCCTAGCCCCACAAAACACCTCTTGTCAGGAACATTGCACCGTTTTGTCACTTACCGCCCGACCGCAGGAGAGGAGCTGAAGGAGTCCCCAGTCGACAGGTCGGTGCGCGCTGGAGTCCGCTCAGGCCTCTCCTCCCTGTCGCATGCGGCAAGACGAACCGGGCGAGGCTGTCAGCTCGGTCCCACCTGGGGTGTCAAAACTGTTATCCCACAAGCGTGAGGTCGTCTACCCGGTGTGCGGGACGCCAATATACACACAGGGCAGAGGTGTTTTTATGTCACGTCTGCGCAGAGATGGGCGCTAGGCGGCAGCTCCACAAAGCTAGCACAAAGTTCGCTCCTACAGGTACAGTATTTATACAGGCTAGCTATGCATATGCATAAGTCATTACACAAAGCAGTTTTCTATTGGTCTACATTTCTCTTATTTCAACTTCAAGCTACAGCGCGACTTTAACATGCTGCGCACGCTCAGAGGCGAGGGCTCTCTGCTTGGGCTGGTGTCTCCAGCTCGAGGGCTGTGACTTTTAGGATCATAAGGAGGATAGTTTGCGGGAGGGTGCTTCTTATCACACTCCTACTAGTTGTTTCGGACGGTTCCCAAAACATTTCCATTAGCTTACCTATTTCTTCAGGATGTGCTTCTCTCCCAAGGACAGTAATTCTTGTTTAGACGTTCCACTTTCCAGCCTCAATCCTCCTTATCAGTTTGACGTAAGCCCTGGCCTTCCACCAGCTCCTGGGAGACGACACCATCAGACTACAACACGACCGTTCTTTGACGCCAGTCAGTGGGTTCAGAATTAGGAACAGAAAGAACAGGACAAGCTAAACACCCACACAAGCCTCATATCCCTAAGAAATGATTAAAAAAAACCCAACGGACCCCATTTTAGATTGCGTTGGCTTAGGGGCTGCCTCCTTCAAGTGCCAGAGCGGACCGGTGGAATCAGTCACAGAACCCAGCTGCCCTCCAGGAGACAGCCCTGGTCCTCGCAAGGCAAATTTTTCAAAACATCGTGCTATTTTCCGATTTTATCAACTACAGCGGGCTTGCCCTACCAGCACGAGTTGAGGACATTTTCCTGTGGGTTCATTTGACACTACAGGAAGCCTTGAGCAGGTACAAGCAACCAAGCGCGAGATAGAAAGTCAGCTAAGAGACCAGCTGCCGTACAAAATGCGTTCAAGATCGTGCCTGCGGGAACGGCACAAAGCCCACGATGACTGAACAAGTATGTCGGAGGCCCTACGGCAAACAGCGCCGACGTTTCGTGAAGCTCTTTTCCTGTCAAGAAGAGGACCTTTTATGCAGTATCTCTACTGGAATTCAGGCTGCTTCCTACACATTCTGGCAAGTTAGCTTTCACAGAAACCCCGAGAACCTCAACCACCAAGCAACGTTTGTAATTCTTGCTCTCTACCTACGGGGAATTTCGGCGAATCAGAACACCACTTAAAGCAAAATTCTGGGTCTGTTTCACGCCAATCAAATAGCTAAGCCATGGACAGGGCTCTGTAGAAAGACAACGACTTGAAAAGATAAAGATAGGAGAGTACTCACTTTTCTGAAATTTCTTCCAGTCGTTCCATTGATTTAGCAGCCCAACCCAGCCGTCGAAATGCTGGTGCAACAGAGAGAGCAGTAGCATGTCCACGCCATTCCCCCCTAGCCACACAGCCTTCCGCTTTGCCCATTGCTGCCAACAGCCAGAGCATCGGCGCCGTAGCACCTTGGGAATAACGCACCTCCCATAGCTACACGCCTTTACAAAAGAACCGAGCAGGGTGGAAACAGACATTGCAATGCTTGCGGTAAGGGCTCAAACAGGGATGCCTATGGTATCACTCTGAGATTCAGCAACCACTAAAAATGTCATTTTGCTGCAGTATTACAGGAGTTCATTGACTAGCGTTAAAAACATTTTGTTGCAAATTCATTCTTTGAAGCATGACTTCCAAAGGCAAATGTTAAGTAATTCTCGTGAGCCTTTAACTGAGCGGAATGCAGGATCTGACTAAAATAACGGCCGATACAGCAGGGCCAGCCCCATCCTCAGCCCTTTTTAAACCCTGGGCCCAGCCCCATCCTCACCTCATGGGTCCCACCTGTGCTGCCCCGGGCCACAGCTGGAGCCCACGCCATGGGGAACAGGGGGCCAATTACCCCAACCCTCACAAGCCAGACACAGCCAGCAACCTGGCACAGGCATGGGCACACACCACCACCAAGCTGGCGCTGCCATGGGCAGATGCTGCCGCCAAGCTGGCACCGGCCTGGCAGACTTCACTTTACAGCCCAAAGCCGAGGTTGGCCTCTAAACAAGAAAACACGTGAAAGCATCCTTACAGGATGCCGGTCCAGTGGTGTCCACGATAGCTCTCTCAGCCTCCCACGTAATAGACAGCTCCCCTGTCCGGGACCACGTTTTGCATGTCCCAGGCCCTCCCCGCACCCCTGTTGAAAATCAAACAGAACAATTAAGGACTCTGCTTCATCGCCTCAGCCTCCAAAAGACGCTTCCTTCCTCTGCTAACGCTCGACACAGATATCCCCATGCAGTTCCTTGAATGCAGGCTGGCCTTGGGTGCCTGTACTGCCAAAGGAAGAGAAAAAGATCGTGCTCTTGTAACGTGCTCCGTCATCCTCTTGTTCTTCAAGAAAACAGAAGAAAGCTACCATCCCCGTTGCTACATAGGAGAAATTTGTGCAGGGGATGGCTGAGCCCATCCCCAGAAATGGAACACTCTGCTATGACCCTGCTTTGCCTTTTGGCGACAGCGCCCGCCATCCGTGTGCCCCAAACAGGCGAGGTCCCGCTCAGGCTGGCATCCGCCACAAAGAGGAGAGGTCCCCTGGGGGCTGAACAGAGTCAACTGAACAGAGTCTTCAGAAGAACTTAGCCGTGCATTCAGTTGACAAGTAAATCCCACCCAAGCAATGGTAGGGGGCATTCTGGCATCTAAAGGAATTCAGGAGTTAATTTAGTGTTTCCAATGGAACATTCCATAGGCTGTAAAAACAGCCTTAAAGTCTTTTTTCCTCTTGCACCAACAACGCTTCTTTTACTTCTACTTAAGGGTCCCCTACAACTACTTACTGCAGCATGTGTGGCTCCGCTATCAATAATGAAAAATAAAAAAATCTCTTCTTTCATTCCCCAGCTTGACTGGAACCCGAGGATCGTCTGGGGAAATTTTAAGAGATTCCTCCGGCCCCCTTCAGTCCAACCCAATCTCCGGCATGACTCCAACGGCTTCTTCTGTCTCTCTTTCCCCATTACTCAGACGGCACGGACAATCTTTTTTCCAACGGCCCTCTTGCTTACAATTTGCACGCCGATTCATTCCCAGGGGAATGTCATAACCATTTCTACTATTATTTCTACAGCCCCTTCCTCACCCACAAAATTCACCTCCTGTATTTTCTCTCCCTTTTTCCTGGTCTTCCCTCAAGGCAGCCAACAAAGCAGCTTGCAGCGTTACTCGTCCCCGCTTCTCCTTCTCTTCTATTTCCTCCCGATTATTACGTACCTTACCTGCCATTGAGAAGAACCGTGAGATTGTCATGCCATCCTCGCCCTCTACCTTTTGTCATCTCTTTCTTATATCTGTTGCTGCTTGACCAATAAACGGCGTGTTAAATAACTTTGAATTGCTATCATCTTCCGGATCCAGATCTGTCCGTTTTCGAGCTACTTCACACAATCTCTCAGAGAAGGCTGACGGGGTTTCCTTATGCCCCTGCCTTACTTCAGATAGTTTAGATAAATTCTTGGGCTTTTGCACTCCGTGTTGAATCCCATACAAAATTAACTTCTGATATTCCTTTACCCTCTCTAATCCCTCACACTTGTGTTTGGATCCCACTCCGGATCCTCTTTCGGGAGGTACATATCGGTATTAGGCACCCCCCAAGCACCCCCCTGTCCTGGTTTCAGCTGAGACAGAGTTAATTTTCTTCGTAGCGGCTGGTATGGGGCTATGTTTTGGATTTGTGCTGAAGACAGTGTTGATAATACAGAGATGTTTTAGTTGTTGCTGTACTAGTCAAGGACTTTTCAGCTTCCCGTGCTCTGCCAGGTGCAGAAGAAGCTGGGAGGGGACACAGCCTGGATAGTTGATCCAAACTGACCAAAGGGCTATTCCATACCACATGACGTCATGCTCAGTATATAAAGCTGGGGAAGAAGAAGGAAGGGGGGACATCGGAGTGATGGCGTTTGTCTTTCCCAAGTAACCGTTACGCGTGATGGAGCCCTGCTTTCCTGGAGATGGCTGAACACCTGCCTGACCATGGGAAGTAGTGAATGAATTCCTTGCTTTGTTTTGCTTGCGTGCGCGGCTTTTGCTTTACCTATTAAACTGTTTTTATCTCAACCCTCAAGTTTTCTTACTTTTGCTCTTCTGATTCTCTCCCCCATCCCACCGAGGGGGAGTGAGCGAGCGGCTGCGTGGTGCTCAGTTGCCGGCTGGGACTAAACCACGACACCCCCCCAACCCACCCGCCTTGTCGATCAGTCCCTCTCTGGCCTTCTCTAAAATTCTTCTCCTCTCCTCAGTGGGAAACAAAT
The DNA here is from genome assembly GCF_035582795.1 of Mycteria americana. Taxonomy (NCBI): domain Eukaryota; kingdom Metazoa; phylum Chordata; class Aves; order Ciconiiformes; family Ciconiidae; genus Mycteria; species Mycteria americana. The sequence continues at coordinate 71,465,474 of NC_134370.1, read as the reverse complement.
ATTCTAGGAGAGCCTGTACATCTCCCCAGTTAGGACTAGGAGTCGTGATTAACAGTACGATACATTCCTTCTGGATTGTTTCCATAGGATCCGACTGCCTGTTTGCAGTTTAATAAATCACACGCAGTAAAAGGTACGCGTACGGACACCGGTGTTCCTTCAGGCCCTGCAGCCTGTCTGAGGGCAGCTCGAACTATCGGTTTCTCTCCCCTTCTTCTTTTAGAGATAGCACTCACAACTCCATTACCACTTGAGCTATCAGATTTGGGCTGTTTGGGGGGAGCTACCAACAGCTGAATATCCTCTTCTGAATTTTCCCATTCAATACAACGAGGTTTTCCCTTTTTCTCTTTTAACACATATATTCCAATCCGATGTTTAGCGTCCACTAAACCACCTTTCTTCCTAATATCCCAATCGCGTCTTAACGAAAAAAAACATATCCACAGAAGGCATTTCATCCCATTTTTCAGTTCCCCGACAACACAACATTAATTCCGATATAGTGTTATATTTCAAGGATCCGTTCTCGGGCCATTTCTCACCATCTTCCCATTGATATTGTGGCCACCGTTGATTACGATATCGTTTTAGCTGATTTTCAGTCATGGCATCTCCCCCAAGTTTATTGCAATGCTTCAGGATGCATCCTAGAGGAGAGCAAAGGGCTGCCTCCTGGGAAGCAGCAGCACCCATACAGGTACCGAAAAACCCAGCATTTCTATACAAACCAGAACGAGGGACGTCTCCCTCCGTTACTCAGAACAGGACAGCGTGGAGAAACAAACAGAACTACGCTACTGCCACCTGTCTTTCCCGGTGCGTCTTATGCAGAGCCCAGAACAGAACAGAGGCCGCCTGCTTCCCGAGACATCTTGCCCCTACCCCCTTTTCTCCTAGCCCCACAAAACACCTCTTGTCAGGAACATTGCACCGTTTTGTCACTTACCGCCCGACCGCAGGAGAGGAGCTGAAGGAGTCCCCAGTCGACAGGTCGGTGCGCGCTGGAGTCCGCTCAGGCCTCTCCTCCCTGTCGCATGCGGCAAGACGAACCGGGCGAGGCTGTCAGCTCGGTCCCACCTGGGGTGTCAAAACTGTTATCCCACAAGCGTGAGGTCGTCTACCCGGTGTGCGGGACGCCAATATACACACAGGGCAGAGGTGTTTTTATGTCACGTCTGCGCAGAGATGGGCGCTAGGCGGCAGCTCCACAAAGCTAGCACAAAGTTCGCTCCTACAGGTACAGTATTTATACAGGCTAGCTATGCATATGCATAAGTCATTACACAAAGCAGTTTTCTATTGGTCTACATTTCTCTTATTTCAACTTCAAGCTACAGCGCGACTTTAACATGCTGCGCACGCTCAGAGGCGAGGGCTCTCTGCTTGGGCTGGTGTCTCCAGCTCGAGGGCTGTGACTTTTAGGATCATAAGGAGGATAGTTTGCGGGAGGGTGCTTCTTATCACACTCCTACTAGTTGTTTCGGACGGTTCCCAAAACATTTCCATTAGCTTACCTATTTCTTCAGGATGTGCTTCTCTCCCAAGGACAGTAATTCTTGTTTAGACGTTCCACTTTCCAGCCTCAATCCTCCTTATCAGTTTGACGTAAGCCCTGGCCTTCCACCAGCTCCTGGGAGACGACACCATCAGACTACAACACGACCGTTCTTTGACGCCAGTCAGTGGGTTCAGAATTAGGAACAGAAAGAACAGGACAAGCTAAACACCCACACAAGCCTCATATCCCTAAGAAATGATTAAAAAAAACCCAACGGACCCCATTTTAGATTGCGTTGGCTTAGGGGCTGCCTCCTTCAAGTGCCAGAGCGGACCGGTGGAATCAGTCACAGAACCCAGCTGCCCTCCAGGAGACAGCCCTGGTCCTCGCAAGGCAAATTTTTCAAAACATCGTGCTATTTTCCGATTTTATCAACTACAGCGGGCTTGCCCTACCAGCACGAGTTGAGGACATTTTCCTGTGGGTTCATTTGACACTACAGGAAGCCTTGAGCAGGTACAAGCAACCAAGCGCGAGATAGAAAGTCAGCTAAGAGACCAGCTGCCGTACAAAATGCGTTCAAGATCGTGCCTGCGGGAACGGCACAAAGCCCACGATGACTGAACAAGTATGTCGGAGGCCCTACGGCAAACAGCGCCGACGTTTCGTGAAGCTCTTTTCCTGTCAAGAAGAGGACCTTTTATGCAGTATCTCTACTGGAATTCAGGCTGCTTCCTACACATTCTGGCAAGTTAGCTTTCACAGAAACCCCGAGAACCTCAACCACCAAGCAACGTTTGTAATTCTTGCTCTCTACCTACGGGGAATTTCGGCGAATCAGAACACCACTTAAAGCAAAATTCTGGGTCTGTTTCACGCCAATCAAATAGCTAAGCCATGGACAGGGCTCTGTAGAAAGACAACGACTTGAAAAGATAAAGATAGGAGAGTACTCACTTTTCTGAAATTTCTTCCAGTCGTTCCATTGATTTAGCAGCCCAACCCAGCCGTCGAAATGCTGGTGCAACAGAGAGAGCAGTAGCATGTCCACGCCATTCCCCCCTAGCCACACAGCCTTCCGCTTTGCCCATTGCTGCCAACAGCCAGAGCATCGGCGCCGTAGCACCTTGGGAATAACGCACCTCCCATAGCTACACGCCTTTACAAAAGAACCGAGCAGGGTGGAAACAGACATTGCAATGCTTGCGGTAAGGGCTCAAACAGGGATGCCTATGGTATCACTCTGAGATTCAGCAACCACTAAAAATGTCATTTTGCTGCAGTATTACAGGAGTTCATTGACTAGCGTTAAAAACATTTTGTTGCAAATTCATTCTTTGAAGCATGACTTCCAAAGGCAAATGTTAAGTAATTCTCGTGAGCCTTTAACTGAGCGGAATGCAGGATCTGACTAAAATAACGGCCGATACAGCAGGGCCAGCCCCATCCTCAGCCCTTTTTAAACCCTGGGCCCAGCCCCATCCTCACCTCATGGGTCCCACCTGTGCTGCCCCGGGCCACAGCTGGAGCCCACGCCATGGGGAACAGGGGGCCAATTACCCCAACCCTCACAAGCCAGACACAGCCAGCAACCTGGCACAGGCATGGGCACACACCACCACCAAGCTGGCGCTGCCATGGGCAGATGCTGCCGCCAAGCTGGCACCGGCCTGGCAGACTTCACTTTACAGCCCAAAGCCGAGGTTGGCCTCTAAACAAGAAAACACGTGAAAGCATCCTTACAGGATGCCGGTCCAGTGGTGTCCACGATAGCTCTCTCAGCCTCCCACGTAATAGACAGCTCCCCTGTCCGGGACCACGTTTTGCATGTCCCAGGCCCTCCCCGCACCCCTGTTGAAAATCAAACAGAACAATTAAGGACTCTGCTTCATCGCCTCAGCCTCCAAAAGACGCTTCCTTCCTCTGCTAACGCTCGACACAGATATCCCCATGCAGTTCCTTGAATGCAGGCTGGCCTTGGGTGCCTGTACTGCCAAAGGAAGAGAAAAAGATCGTGCTCTTGTAACGTGCTCCGTCATCCTCTTGTTCTTCAAGAAAACAGAAGAAAGCTACCATCCCCGTTGCTACATAGGAGAAATTTGTGCAGGGGATGGCTGAGCCCATCCCCAGAAATGGAACACTCTGCTATGACCCTGCTTTGCCTTTTGGCGACAGCGCCCGCCATCCGTGTGCCCCAAACAGGCGAGGTCCCGCTCAGGCTGGCATCCGCCACAAAGAGGAGAGGTCCCCTGGGGGCTGAACAGAGTCAACTGAACAGAGTCTTCAGAAGAACTTAGCCGTGCATTCAGTTGACAAGTAAATCCCACCCAAGCAATGGTAGGGGGCATTCTGGCATCTAAAGGAATTCAGGAGTTAATTTAGTGTTTCCAATGGAACATTCCATAGGCTGTAAAAACAGCCTTAAAGTCTTTTTTCCTCTTGCACCAACAACGCTTCTTTTACTTCTACTTAAGGGTCCCCTACAACTACTTACTGCAGCATGTGTGGCTCCGCTATCAATAATGAAAAATAAAAAAATCTCTTCTTTCATTCCCCAGCTTGACTGGAACCCGAGGATCGTCTGGGGAAATTTTAAGAGATTCCTCCGGCCCCCTTCAGTCCAACCCAATCTCCGGCATGACTCCAACGGCTTCTTCTGTCTCTCTTTCCCCATTACTCAGACGGCACGGACAATCTTTTTTCCAACGGCCCTCTTGCTTACAATTTGCACGCCGATTCATTCCCAGGGGAATGTCATAACCATTTCTACTATTATTTCTACAGCCCCTTCCTCACCCACAAAATTCACCTCCTGTATTTTCTCTCCCTTTTTCCTGGTCTTCCCTCAAGGCAGCCAACAAAGCAGCTTGCAGCGTTACTCGTCCCCGCTTCTCCTTCTCTTCTATTTCCTCCCGATTATTACGTACCTTACCTGCCATTGAGAAGAACCGTGAGATTGTCATGCCATCCTCGCCCTCTACCTTTTGTCATCTCTTTCTTATATCTGTTGCTGCTTGACCAATAAACGGCGTGTTAAATAACTTTGAATTGCTATCATCTTCCGGATCCAGATCTGTCCGTTTTCGAGCTACTTCACACAATCTCTCGGAGAAGGCTGACGGGGTTTCCTTATGCCCCTGCCTTACTTCAGATAGTTTAGATAAATTCTTGGGCTTTTGCACTCCGTGTTGAATCCCATACAAAATTAACTTCTGATATTCCTTTACCCTCTCTAATCCCTCACACTTGTGTTTGGATCCCACTCCGGATCCTCTTTCGGGAGGTACATATCGGTATTAGGCACCCCCCAAGCACCCCCCTGTCCTGGTTTCAGCTGAGACAGAGTTAATTTTCTTCGTAGCGGCTGGTATGGGGCTATGTTTTGGATTTGTGCTGAAGACAGTGTTGATAATACAGAGATGTTTTAGTTGTTGCTGTACTAGTCAAGGACTTTTCAGCTTCCCGTGCTCTGCCAGGTGCAGAAGAAGCTGGGAGGGGACACAGCCTGGATAGTTGATCCAAACTGACCAAAGGGCTATTCCATACCACATGACGTCATGCTCAGTATATAAAGCTGGGGAAGAAGAAGGAAGGGGGGACATCGGAGTGATGGCGTTTGTCTTTCCCAAGTAACCGTTACGCGTGATGGAGCCCTGCTTTCCTGGAGATGGCTGAACACCTGCCTGACCATGGGAAGTAGTGAATGAATTCCTTGCTTTGTTTTGCTTGCGTGCGCGGCTTTTGCTTTACCTATTAAACTGTTTTTATCTCAACCCTCAAGTTTTCTTACTTTTGCTCTTCTGATTCTCTCCCCCATCCCACCGAGGGGGAGTGAGCGAGCGGCTGCGTGGTGCTCAGTTGCCGGCTGGGACTAAACCACGACACCCCCCCAACCCACCCGCCTTGTCGATCAGTCCCTCTCTGGCCTTCTCTAAAATTCTTCTCCTCTCCTCAGTGGGAAACAAATATTCTAGGAGAGCCTGTACATCTCCCCAGTTAGGACTAGGAGTCGTGATTAACAGTACGATACATTCCTTCTGGATTGTTTCCATAGGATCCGACTGCCTGTTTGCAGTTTAATAAATCACACGCAGTAAAAGGTACGCGTACGGACACCGGTGTTCCTTCAGGCCCTGCAGCCTGTCTGAGGGCAGCTCGAACTATCGGTTTCTCTCCCCTTCTTCTTTTAGAGATAGCACTCACAACTCCATTACCACTTGAGCTATCAGATTTGGGCTGTTTGGGGGGAGCTACCAACAGCTGAATATCCTCTTCTGAATTTTCCCATTCAATACAACGAGGTTTTCCCTTTTTCTCTTTTAACACATATATTCCAATCCGATGTTTAGCGTCCACTAAACCACCTTTCTTCCTAATATCCCAATCGCGTCTTAACGAAAAAAAACATATCCACAGAAGGCATTTCATCCCATTTTTCAGTTCCCCGACAACACAACATTAATTCCGATATAGTGTTATATTTCAAGGATCCGTTCTCGGGCCATTTCTCACCATCTTCCCATTGATATTGTGGCCACCGTTGATTACGATATCGTTTTAGCTGATTTTCAGTCATGGCATCTCCCCCAAGTTTATTGCAATGCTTCAGGATGCATCCTAGAGGAGAGCAAAGGGCTGCCTCCTGGGAAGCAGCAGCACCCATACAGGTACCGAAAAACCCAGCATTTCTATACAAACCAGAACGAGGGACGTCTCCCTCCGTTACTCAGAACAGGACAGCGTGGAGAAACAAACAGAACTACGCTACTGCCACCTGTCTTTCCCGGTGCGTCTTATGCAGAGCCCAGAACAGAACAGAGGCCGCCTGCTTCCCGAGACATCTTGCCCCTACCCCCTTTTCTCCTAGCCCCACAAAACACCTCTTGTCAGGAACATTGCACCGTTTTGTCACTTACCGCCCGACCGCAGGAGAGGAGCTGAAGGAGTCCCCAGTCGACAGGTCGGTGCGCGCTGGAGTCCGCTCAGGCCTCTCCTCCCTGTCGCATGCGGCAAGACGAACCGGGCGAGGCTGTCAGCTCGGTCCCACCTGGGGTGTCAAAACTGTTATCCCACAAGCGTGAGGTCGTCTACCCGGTGTGCGGGACGCCAATATACACACAGGGCAGAGGTGTTTTTATGTCACGTCTGCGCAGAGATGGGCGCTAGGCGGCAGCTCCACAAAGCTAGCACAAAGTTCGCTCCTACAGGTACAGTATTTATACAGGCTAGCTATGCATATGCATAAGTCATTACACAAAGCAGTTTTCTATTGGTCTACATTTCTCTTATTTCAACTTCAAGCTACAGCGCGACTTTAACATGCTGCGCACGCTCAGAGGCGAGGGCTCTCTGCTTGGGCTGGTGTCTCCAGCTCGAGGGCTGTGACTTTTAGGATCATAAGGAGGATAGTTTGCGGGAGGGTGCTTCTTATCACACTCCTACTAGTTGTTTCGGACGGTTCCCAAAACATTTCCATTAGCTTACCTATTTCTTCAGGATGTGCTTCTCTCCCAAGGACAGTAATTCTTGTTTAGACGTTCCACTTTCCAGCCTCAATCCTCCTTATCAGTTTGACGTAAGCCCTGGCCTTCCACCAGCTCCTGGGAGACGACACCATCAGACTACAACACGACCGTTCTTTGACGCCAGTCAGTGGGTTCAGAATTAGGAACAGAAAGAACAGGACAAGCTAAACACCCACACAAGCCTCATATCCCTAAGAAATGATTAAAAAAAACCCAACGGACCCCATTTTAGATTGCGTTGGCTTAGGGGCTGCCTCCTTCAAGTGCCAGAGCGGACCGGTGGAATCAGTCACAGAACCCAGCTGCCCTCCAGGAGACAGCCCTGGTCCTCGCAAGGCAAATTTTTCAAAACATCGTGCTATTTTCCGATTTTATCAACTACAGCGGGCTTGCCCTACCAGCACGAGTTGAGGACATTTTCCTGTGGGTTCATTTGACACTACAGGAAGCCTTGAGCAGGTACAAGCAACCAAGCGCGAGATAGAAAGTCAGCTAAGAGACCAGCTGCCGTACAAAATGCGTTCAAGATCGTGCCTGCGGGAACGGCACAAAGCCCACGATGACTGAACAAGTATGTCGGAGGCCCTACGGCAAACAGCGCCGACGTTTCGTGAAGCTCTTTTCCTGTCAAGAAGAGGACCTTTTATGCAGTATCTCTACTGGAATTCAGGCTGCTTCCTACACATTCTGGCAAGTTAGCTTTCACAGAAACCCCGAGAACCTCAACCACCAAGCAACGTTTGTAATTCTTGCTCTCTACCTACGGGGAATTTCGGCGAATCAGAACACCACTTAAAGCAAAATTCTGGGTCTGTTTCACGCCAATCAAATAGCTAAGCCATGGACAGGGCTCTGTAGAAAGACAACGACTTGAAAAGATAAAGATAGGAGAGTACTCACTTTTCTGAAATTTCTTCCAGTCGTTCCATTGATTTAGCAGCCCAACCCAGCCGTCGAAATGCTGGTGCAACAGAGAGAGCAGTAGCATGTCCACGCCATTCCCCCCTAGCCACACAGCCTTCCGCTTTGCCCATTGCTGCCAACAGCCAGAGCATCGGCGCCGTAGCACCTTGGGAATAACGCACCTCCCATAGCTACACGCCTTTACAAAAGAACCGAGCAGGGTGGAAACAGACATTGCAATGCTTGCGGTAAGGGCTCAAACAGGGATGCCTATGGTATCACTCTGAGATTCAGCAACCACTAAAAATGTCATTTTGCTGCAGTATTACAGGAGTTCATTGACTAGCGTTAAAAACATTTTGTTGCAAATTCATTCTTTGAAGCATGACTTCCAAAGGCAAATGTTAAGTAATTCTCGTGAGCCTTTAACTGAGCGGAATGCAGGATCTGACTAAAATAACGGCCGATACAGCAGGGCCAGCCCCATCCTCAGCCCTTTTTAAACCCTGGGCCCAGCCCCATCCTCACCTCATGGGTCCCACCTGTGCTGCCCCGGGCCACAGCTGGAGCCCACGCCATGGGGAACAGGGGGCCAATTACCCCAACCCTCACAAGCCAGACACAGCCAGCAACCTGGCACAGGCATGGGCACACACCACCACCAAGCTGGCGCTGCCATGGGCAGATGCTGCCGCCAAGCTGGCACCGGCCTGGCAGACTTCACTTTACAGCCCAAAGCCGAGGTTGGCCTCTAAACAAGAAAACACGTGAAAGCATCCTTACAGGATGCCGGTCCAGTGGTGTCCACGATAGCTCTCTCAGCCTCCCACGTAATAGACAGCTCCCCTGTCCGGGACCACGTTTTGCATGTCCCAGGCCCTCCCCGCACCCCTGTTGAAAATCAAACAGAACAATTAAGGACTCTGCTTCATCGCCTCAGCCTCCAAAAGACGCTTCCTTCCTCTGCTAACGCTCGACACAGATATCCCCATGCAGTTCCTTGAATGCAGGCTGGCCTTGGGTGCCTGTACTGCCAAAGGAAGAGAAAAAGATCGTGCTCTTGTAACGTGCTCCGTCATCCTCTTGTTCTTCAAGAAAACAGAAGAAAGCTACCATCCCCGTTGCTACATAGGAGAAATTTGTGCAGGGGATGGCTGAGCCCATCCCCAGAAATGGAACACTCTGCTATGACCCTGCTTTGCCTTTTGGCGACAGCGCCCGCCATCCGTGTGCCCCAAACAGGCGAGGTCCCGCTCAGGCTGGCATCCGCCACAAAGAGGAGAGGTCCCCTGGGGGCTGAACAGAGTCAACTGAACAGAGTCTTCAGAAGAACTTAGCCGTGCATTCAGTTGACAAGTAAATCCCACCCAAGCAATGGTAGGGGGCATTCTGGCATCTAAAGGAATTCAGGAGTTAATTTAGTGTTTCCAATGGAACATTCCATAGGCTGTAAAAACAGCCTTAAAGTCTTTTTTCCTCTTGCACCAACAACGCTTCTTTTACTTCTACTTAAGGGTCCCCTACAACTACTTACTGCAGCATGTGTGGCTCCGCTATCAATAATGAAAAATAAAAAAATCTCTTCTTTCATTCCCCAGCTTGACTGGAACCCGAGGATCGTCTGGGGAAATTTTAAGAGATTCCTCCGGCCCCCTTCAGTCCAACCCAATCTCCGGCATGACTCCAACGGCTTCTTCTGTCTCTCTTTCCCCATTACTCAGACGGCACGGACAATCTTTTTTCCAACGGCCCTCTTGCTTACAATTTGCACGCCGATTCATTCCCAGGGGAATGTCATAACCATTTCTACTATTATTTCTACAGCCCCTTCCTCACCCACAAAATTCACCTCCTGTATTTTCTCTCCCTTTTTCCTGGTCTTCCCTCAAGGCAGCCAACAAAGCAGCTTGCAGCGTTACTCGTCCCCGCTTCTCCTTCTCTTCTATTTCCTCCCGATTATTACGTACCTTACCTGCCATTGAGAAGAACCGTGAGATTGTCATGCCATCCTCGCCCTCTACCTTTTGTCATCTCTTTCTTATATCTGTTGCTGCTTGACCAATAAACGGCGTGTTAAATAACTTTGAATTGCTATCATCTTCCGGATCCAGATCTGTCCGTTTTCGAGCTACTTCACACAATCTCTCGGAGAAGGCTGACGGGGTTTCCTTATGCCCCTGCCTTACTTCAGATAGTTTAGATAAATTCTTGGGCTTTTGCACTCCGTGTTGAATCCCATACAAAATTAACTTCTGATATTCCTTTACCCTCTCTAATCCCTCACACTTGTGTTTGGATCCCACTCCGGATCCTCTTTCGGGAGGTACATATCGGTATTAGGCACCCCCCAAGCACCCCCCTGTCCTGGTTTCAGCTGAGACAGAGTTAATTTTCTTCGTAGCGGCTGGTATGGGGCTATGTTTTGGATTTGTGCTGAAGACAGTGTTGATAATACAGAGATGTTTTAGTTGTTGCTGTACTAGTCAAGGACTTTTCAGCTTCCCGTGCTCTGCCAGGTGCAGAAGAAGCTGGGAGGGGACACAGCCTGGATAGTTGATCCAAACTGACCAAAGGGCTATTCCATACCACATGACGTCATGCTCAGTATATAAAGCTGGGGAAGAAGAAGGAAGGGGGGACATCGGAGTGATGGCGTTTGTCTTTCCCAAGTAACCGTTACGCGTGATGGAGCCCTGCTTTCCTGGAGATGGCTGAACACCTGCCTGACCATGGGAAGTAGTGAATGAATTCCTTGCTTTGTTTTGCTTGCGTGCGCGGCTTTTGCTTTACCTATTAAACTGTTTTTATCTCAACCCTCAAGTTTTCTTACTTTTGCTCTTCTGATTCTCTCCCCCATCCCACCGAGGGGGAGTGAGCGAGCGGCTGCGTGGTGCTCAGTTGCCGGCTGGGACTAAACCACGACACCCCCCCAACCCACCCGCCTTGTCGATCAGTCCCTCTCTGGCCTTCTCTAAAATTCTTCTCCTCTCCTCAGTGGGAAACAAATATTCTAGGAGAGCCTGTACATCTCCCCAGTTAGGACTAGGAGTCGTGATTAACAGTACGATACATTCCTTCTGGATTGTTTCCATAGGATCCGACTGCCTGTTTGCAGTTTAATAAATCACACGCAGTAAAAGGTACGCGTACGGACACCGGTGTTCCTTCAGGCCCTGCAGCCTGTCTGAGGGCAGCTCGAACTATCGGTTTCTCTCCCCTTCTTCTTTTAGAGATAGCACTCACAACTCCATTACCACTTGAGCTATCAGATTTGGGCTGTTTGGGGGGAGCTACCAACAGCTGAATATCCTCTTCTGAATTTTCCCATTCAATACAACGAGGTTTTCCCTTTTTCTCTTTTAACACATATATTCCAATCCGATGTTTAGCGTCCACTAAACCACCTTTCTTCCTAATATCCCAATCGCGTCTTAACGAAAAAAAACATATCCACAGAAGGCATTTCATCCCATTTTTCAGTTCCCCGACAACACAACATTAATTCCGATATAGTGTTATATTTCAAGGATCCGTTCTCGGGCCATTTCTCACCATCTTCCCATTGATATTGTGGCCACCGTTGATTACGATATCGTTTTAGCTGATTTTCAGTCATGGCATCTCCCCCAAGTTTATTGCAATGCTTCAGGATGCATCCTAGAGGAGAGCAAAGGGCTGCCTCCTGGGAAGCAGCAGCACCCATACAGGTACCGAAAAACCCAGCATTTCTATACAAACCAGAACGAGGGACGTCTCCCTCCGTTACTCAGAACAGGACAGCGTGGAGAAACAAACAGAACTACGCTACTGCCACCTGTCTTTCCCGGTGCGTCTTATGCAGAGCCCAGAACAGAACAGAGGCCGCCTGCTTCCCGAGACATCTTGCCCCTACCCCCTTTTCTCCTAGCCCCACAAAACACCTCTTGTCAGGAACATTGCACCGTTTTGTCACTTACCGCCCGACCGCAGGAGAGGAGCTGAAGGAGTCCCCAGTCGACAGGTCGGTGCGCGCTGGAGTCCGCTCAGGCCTCTCCTCCCTGTCGCATGCGGCAAGACGAACCGGGCGAGGCTGTCAGCTCGGTCCCACCTGGGGTGTCAAAACTGTTATCCCACAAGCGTGAGGTCGTCTACCCGGTGTGCGGGACGCCAATATACACACAGGGCAGAGGTGTTTTTATGTCACGTCTGCGCAGAGATGGGCGCTAGGCGGCAGCTCCACAAAGCTAGCACAAAGTTCGCTCCTACAGGTACAGTATTTATACAGGCTAGCTATGCATATGCATAAGTCATTACACAAAGCAGTTTTCTATTGGTCTACATTTCTCTTATTTCAACTTCAAGCTACAGCGCGACTTTAACATGCTGCGCACGCTCAGAGGCGAGGGCTCTCTGCTTGGGCTGGTGTCTCCAGCTCGAGGGCTGTGACTTTTAGGATCATAAGGAGGATAGTTTGCGGGAGGGTGCTTCTTATCACACTCCTACTAGTTGTTTCGGACGGTTCCCAAAACATTTCCATTAGCTTACCTATTTCTTCAGGATGTGCTTCTCTCCCAAGGACAGTAATTCTTGTTTAGACGTTCCACTTTCCAGCCTCAATCCTCCTTATCAGTTTGACGTAAGCCCTGGCCTTCCACCAGCTCCTGGGAGACGACACCATCAGACTACAACACGACCGTTCTTTGACGCCAGTCAGTGGGTTCAGAATTAGGAACAGAAAGAACAGGACAAGCTAAACACCCACACAAGCCTCATATCCCTAAGAAATGATTAAAAAAAACCCAACGGACCCCATTTTAGATTGCGTTGGCTTAGGGGCTGCCTCCTTCAAGTGCCAGAGCGGACCGGTGGAATCAGTCACAGAACCCAGCTGCCCTCCAGGAGACAGCCCTGGTCCTCGCAAGGCAAATTTTTCAAAACATCGTGCTATTTTCCGATTTTATCAACTACAGCGGGCTTGCCCTACCAGCACGAGTTGAGGACATTTTCCTGTGGGTTCATTTGACACTACAGGAAGCCTTGAGCAGGTACAAGCAACCAAGCGCGAGATAGAAAGTCAGCTAAGAGACCAGCTGCCGTACAAAATGCGTTCAAGATCGTGCCTGCGGGAACGGCACAAAGCCCACGATGACTGAACAAGTATGTCGGAGGCCCTACGGCAAACAGCGCCGACGTTTCGTGAAGCTCTTTTCCTGTCAAGAAGAGGACCTTTTATGCAGTATCTCTACTGGAATTCAGGCTGCTTCCTACACATTCTGGCAAGTTAGCTTTCACAGAAACCCCGAGAACCTCAACCACCAAGCAACGTTTGTAATTCTTGCTCTCTACCTACGGGGAATTTCGGCGAATCAGAACACCACTTAAAGCAAAATTCTGGGTCTGTTTCACGCCAATCAAATAGCTAAGCCATGGACAGGGCTCTGTAGAAAGACAACGACTTGAAAAGATAAAGATAGGAGAGTACTCACTTTTCTGAAATTTCTTCCAGTCGTTCCATTGATTTAGCAGCCCAACCCAGCCGTCGAAATGCTGGTGCAACAGAGAGAGCAGTAGCATGTCCACGCCATTCCCCCCTAGCCACACAGCCTTCCGCTTTGCCCATTGCTGCCAACAGCCAGAGCATCGGCGCCGTAGCACCTTGGGAATAACGCACCTCCCATAGCTACACACCTTTACAAAAGAACCGAGCAGGGTGGAAACAGACATTGCAATGCTTGCGGTAAGGGCTCAAACAGGGATGCCTATGGTATCACTCTGAGATTGAGCAACCACTAAAAATGTCATTTTGCTGCAGTATTACAGGAGTTCATTGACTAGCGTTAAAAACATTTTGTTGCAAATTCATTCTTTGAAGCATGACTTCCAAAGGCAAATGTTAAGTAATTCTCGTGAGCCTTTAACTGAGCGGAATGCAGGATCTGACTAAAATAACGGCCGATACAGCAGGGCCAGCCCCATCCTCAGCCCTTTTTAAACCCTGGGCCCAGCCCCATCCTCACCTCATGGGTCCCACCTGTGCTGCCCCGGGCCACAGCTGGAGCCCACGCCATGGGGAACAGGGGGCCAATTACCCCAACCCTCACAAGCCAGACACAGCCAGCAACCTGGCACAGGCATGGGCACACACCACCACCAAGCTGGCGCTGCCATGGGCAGATGCTGCCGCCAAGCTGGCACCGGCCTGGCAGACTTCACTTTACAGCCCAAAGCCGAGGTTGGCCTCTAAACAAGAAAACACGTGAAAGCATCCTTACAGGATGCCGGTCCAGTGGTGTCCACGATAGCTCTCTCAGCCTCCCACGTAATAGACAGCTCCCCTGTCCGGGACCACGTTTTGCATGTCCCAGGCCCTCCCCGCACCCCTGTTGAAAATCAAACAGAACAATTAAGGACTCTGCTTCATCGCCTCAGCCTCCAAAAGACGCTTCCTTCCTCTGCTGACGCTCGACACAGATATCCCCATGCAGTTCCTTGAATGCAGGCTGGCCTTGGGTGCCTGTACTGCCAAAGGAAGAGAAAAAGATCGTGCTCTTGTAACGTGCTCCGTCATCCTCTTGTTCTTCAAGAAAACAGAAGAAAGCTACCATCCCCATTGCTACATAGGAGAAATTTGTGCAGGGGATGGCTGAGCCCATCCCCAGAAATGGAACACTCTGCTATGACCCTGCTTTGCCTTTTGGCGACAGCGCCCGCCATCCGTGTGCCCCAAACAGGCGAGGTCCCGCTCAGGCTGGCATCCGCCACAAAGAGGAGAGGTCCCCTGTGGGCTGAACAGAGTCAACTGAACAGAGTCTTCAGAAGAACTTAGCCGTGCATTCAGTTGACAAGTAAATCCCACCCAAGCAATGGTAGGGGGCATTCTGGCATCTAAAGGAATTCAGGAGTTAATTTAGTGTTTCCAATGGAACATTCCATAGGCTGTAAAAACAGCCTTAAAGTCTTTTTTCCTCTTGCACCAACAACGCTTCTTTTACTTCTACTTAAGGGTCCCCTACAACTACTTACTGCAGCATGTGTGGCTCCGCTATCAATAATGAAAAATAAAAAAATCTCTTCTTTCATTCCCCAGCTTGACTGGAACCCGAGGATCGTCTGGGGAAATTTTAAGAGATTCCTCCGGCCCCCTTCAGTCCAACCCAATCTCCGGCATGACTCCAACGGCTTCTTCTGTCTCTCTTTCCCCATTACTCAGACGGCACGGACAATCTTTTTTCCAACGGCCCTCTTGCTTACAATTTGCACGCCGATTCATTCCCAGGGGAATGTCATAACCATTTCTACTATTATTTCTACAGCCCCTTCCTCACCCACAAAATTCACCTCCTGTATTTTCTCTCCCTTTTTCCTGGTCTTCCCTCAAGGCAGCCAACAAAGCAGCTTGCAGCGTTACTCGTCCCCGCTTCTCCTTCTCTTCTATTTCCTCCCGATTATTACGTACCTTACCTGCCATTGAGAAGAACCGTGAGATTGTCATGCCATCCTCGCCCTCTACCTTTTGTCATCTCTTTCTTATATCTGTTGCTGCTTGACCAATAAACGGCGTGTTAAATAACTTTGAATTGCTATCATCTTCCGGATCCAGATCTGTCCGTTTTCGAGCTACTTCACACAATCTCTCGGAGAAGGCTGACGGGGTTTCCTTATGCCCCTGCCTTACTTCAGATAGTTTAGATAAATTCTTGGGCTTTTGCACTCCGTGTTGAATCCCATACAAAATTAACTTCTGATATTCCTTTACCCTCTCTAATCCCTCACACTTGTGTTTGGATCCCACTCCGGATCCTCTTTCGGGAGGTACATATCGGTATTAGGCACCCCCCAAGCACCCCCCTGTCCTGGTTTCAGCTGAGACAGAGTTAATTTTCTTCGTAGCGGCTGGTATGGGGCTATGTTTTGGATTTGTGCTGAAGACAGTGTTGATAATACAGAGATGTTTTAGTTGTTGCTGTACTAGTCAAGGACTTTTCAGCTTCCCGTGCTCTGCCAGGTGCAGAAGAAGCTGGGAGGGGACACAGCCTGGATAGTTGATCCAAACTGACCAAAGGGCTATTCCATACCACATGACGTCATGCTCAGTATATAAAGCTGGGGAAGAAGAAGGAAGGGGGGACATCGGAGTGATGGCGTTTGTCTTTCCCAAGTAACCGTTACGCGTGATGGAGCCCTGCTTTCCTGGAGATGGCTGAACACCTGCCTGACCATGGGAAGTAGTGAATGAATTCCTTGCTTTGTTTTGCTTGCGTGCGCGGCTTTTGCTTTACCTATTAAACTGTTTTTATCTCAACCCTCAAGTTTTCTTACTTTTGCTCTTCTGATTCTCTCCCCCATCCCACCGAGGGGGAGTGAGCGAGCGGCTGCGTGGTGCTCAGTTGCCGGCTGGGACTAAACCACGACACCCCCCCAACCCACCCGCCTTGTCGATCAGTCCCTCTCTGGCCTTCTCTAAAATTCTTCTCCTCTCCTCAGTGGGAAACAAATATTCTAGGAGAGCCTGTACATCTCCCCAGTTAGGACTAGGAGTCGTGATTAACAGTACGATACATTCCTTCTGGATTGTTTCCATAGGATCCGACTGCCTGTTTGCAGTTTAATAAATCACACGCAGTAAAAGGTACGCGTATGGACACCGGTGTTCCTTCAGGCCCTGCAGCCTGTCTGAGGGCAGCTCGAACTATCGGTTTCTCTCCCCTTCTTCTTTTAGAGATAGCACTCACAACTCCATTACCACTTGAGCTATCAGATTTGGGCTGTTTGGGGGGAGCTACCAACAGCTGAATATCCTCTTCTGAATTTTCCCATTCAATACAACGAGGTTTTCCCTTTTTCTCTTTTAACACATATATTCCAATCCGATGTTTAGCGTCCACTAAACCACCTTTCTTCCTAATATCCCAGTCGCGTCTTAACGAAAAAAAACATATCCACAGAAGGCATTTCATCCCATTTTTCAGTTCCCCGACAACACAACATTAATTCCGATATAGTGTTATATTTCAAGGATCCGTTCTCGGGCCATTTCTCACCATCTTCCCATTGATATTGTGGCCACCGTTGATTACGATATCGTTTTAGCTGATTTTCAGTCATGGCATCTCCCCCAAGTTTATTGCAATGCTTCAGGATGCATCCTAGAGGAGAGCAAAGGGCTGCCTCCTGGGAAGCAGCAGCACCCATACAGGTACCGAAAAACCCAGCATTTCTATACAAACCAGAACGAGGGACGTCTCCCTCCGTTACTCAGAACAGGACAGCGTGGAGAAACAAACAGAACTACGCTACTGCCACCTGTCTTTCCCGGTGCGTCTTATGCAGAGCCCAGAACAGAACAGAGGCCGCCTGCTTCCCGAGACATCTTGCCCCTACCCCCTTTTCTCCTAGCCCCACAAAACACCTCTTTTCAGGAACATTGCACCGTTTTGTCACTTACCGCCCGACCGCAGGAGAGGAGCTGAAGGAGTCCCCAGTCGACAGGTCGGTGCGCGCTGGAGTCCGCTCAGGCCTCTCCTCCCTGTCGGATGCGGCAAGACGAACCGGGCGAGGCTGTCAGCTCGGTCCCACCTGGGGTGTCAAAACTGTTATCCCACAAGCGTGAGGTCGTCTACCCCGTGTGCGGGACACCAATATACACACAGGGCAGAGGTATTTTTCTGTCACGTCTGCGCAGAGATGGGCGCTAGGCGGCAGCTCCACAAAGCTAGCACAAAGTTCGCTCCTACAGGTACAGTATTTATACAGGCTAGCTATGCATATGCATAAGTCATTACACAAAGCAGTTTTCTATTGGTCTACATTTCTCTTATTTCAACTTCAAGCTACAGCGCGACTTTAACATGCTGCGCACGCTCAGAGGCGAGGGCTCTCTGCTTGGGCTGGTGTCTCCAGCTCGAGGGCTGTGACTTTTAGGATCATAAGGAGGATAGTTTGCGGGAGGGTGCTTCTTATCACACTCCTACTAGTTGTTTCGGACGGTTCCCAAAACATTTCCATTAGCTTACCTATTTCTTCAGGATGTGCTTCTCTCCCAGGGACAGTAATTCTTGTTTAGACGTTCCACTTTCCAGCCTCAATCCTCCTTATCAGTTTGACGTAAGCCCTGGCCTTCCACCAGCTCCTGGGAGACGACACCGTCAGACTACAACACGACCGTTCTTTGACGCCAGTCAGTGGGTTCAGAATTAGGAACAGAAAGAACAGGACAAGCTAAACACCCACACAAGCCTCATATCCCTAAGAAATGATTAAAAAAACCCCAACGGACCCCATTTTAGATTGCGTTGGCTTAGGGGCTGCCTCCTTCAAGTGCCAGAGCGGACCGGTGGAATCAGTCACAGAACCCAGCTGCCCTCCAGGAGACAGCCCTGGTCCTCGCAAGGCAAATTTTTCAAAACATCGTGCTATTTTCCGATTTTATCAACTACAGCGGGCTTGCCCTACCAGCACGAGTTGAGGACATTTTCCTGTGGGTTCATTTGACGCTACAGGAAGCCTTGAGCAGGTACAAGCAACCAAGCGCGAGATAGAAAGTCAGCTAAGAGACCAGCTGCCGTACAAAATTTGCCGTACAAAATTTGAATGGAGGGCTAGAAGCCCAAAACTAACTCACCATCCTGGCAACTATTGGAGACTTTTGGTGACTATGGGGGAACAGAGCTTGGGAAGCTTTGCCAGTCTGGCAATAGAAAGCTAAGGCCCTGCAAACATGGTATGTTTAACAAAAAAAGAAAGGGGGGTGGTGGTGGTGTTTTGTAGTTCTTCTGCTTTCTACACAGAACCAAAGCAGTTTTAGTGCAGTAATGAACGTTCACACTTCCACACGGTACTCCTACAAACATCAGTCACTGCTAATAAGCAACGGATGTAGTGGGTACAGAGAAACCTCCTGTACAGCAAGTGCTTTAAGCTTTTCTAAGGTCAAGACGTTACTTCCCAGGTCCCTGCAAAACCATGACTCTGCCCTGCCCCACCCACCCTGTTCTGTTTGGAACGATTGCTGAAAAACACAAATACTCCACTGCAAATAAGCAACCGACATCCAGACCCAGAGCTTTCCCTTAGAGGACAATGCCAAAGCCAAGCCCAGAATTTTTACTTGCTGATGAGCGCCAGCGTGTGAGAGCAGAGCTGGATGCCAGGACTTCCCTCCCGGATGACAGAAACGCTCATGTGCACACACGCATGCGCAGTCCTGAGCTGCAGTTCTGGCTTTGGACCCTCCCGAGGACCAAACGTCGGTACCGCGGGTGGGGAGCTGAGCATGCGCAGTGGCGCATTTTCCCGAGCTTGCTGCTGCCACTGTGTGGACAAAAGTCGGTACTGCAGCTTGGAAGCTGCGCATGGGCATGGGTGCATTTTCAAGTGCTCGCTGCTGTCGCTCAGTGGAACAGGGTCAGTACTGCAGATGGGGATCCGTGCATGCGCATTGGCGCATTTTCGCGAGCTCGCTGCTGCCTGTGTGTGGACAAAAGTCCGTACTGCAACCTGCTAGCAGCGCACGCGCAGTGCTGCATTTGTTTTGTGCTCGCTGCTGCCTCCCAGTGACCAGAGGTCGGTACTGCAGCCTGGGAGCCGCGCATGCGTGCTGGCGCTTTTTTGGTGCTCGCTCCTGCCGCCCCGTGGACAGAGGGCGGTACTGCTGGTGCGGCTCGGCGCATGCGCGGTGGCGCATTTCCCCGTGCTCGCTACTGCCACTCAGTGGAACGAGGTCGGTACTGCAGCCCGGGAGCCCCGCATGCGGGACCCGTGGACAAGAGTCGGTACTGCAGCTGGGGAGAGCTCTGTCTGTCTTGTTGCCATTTAAAATTTCTTCATATACATCATCTTCCTATGCATTTTAAACTCCTTTTTTTAATTCATATATATGAGGTATTTTTCTATTTTATAAACCTATATATCTCTATTTAGATTTGTTCATATTCTAAAATCCTTTATATAATAGAGTAGACAGAGGGGTTTCTTTTAAAATCTTTTTACTTATTTATATATATAATTTTTCAGTATATATAAAAATGTGAGATTTTTCTCTACTTCAATGCCTCACACCCATATTTACAGTTTTTAATTATTTAATCCCTCCTCCACGAATTTTCAGGCATTTTGGGGCTGTCACCCCCCTTTGTCATCCCCCCACTCAACCTGCTCCTCTACCACATCATCGTCCCCCCCAGTGACACTGGGGTGCCCCAAATGACATCATCACTCCCCAGCCTCCCCCCTTCTTAGTCACCCCCAAAAGACAAACAGAACAAGGGAAACTGCCCCAACTGCCACCTCCTTACTTTCAGCAGGCCCTTTACATATGGACATGCCCCACCAAAAAAGGGGAGCTCCGCTAGAAAAATAAAGGGGGGGCAGCCCCCCAGGCACTTGCAGCCCCCCCAGCCCCTGTCCCGCAGCCTGGCAGACGCCCCACGGCATAGGGGAGCGCGCCCGACGACGGTGCCACCTCTCTTGCTCGGCCTCTGCTCCGCCATCTTCCCCCTCCGTTCCCACGCTGCGACGGGCTCCCCAGGGCAACAAACGGCCCCGGTCCCTCTCGGCCCCGGGCTCTCCCCACCAGACAGCCCTCGCTGCCGCACCTGGGGGGCACCCGCCGGAGACAGAGCCAGGAGCCTCCAGCCACAGGGCTGGCCCATGACCCTCAGCATGCCTAATGACCCGCAGGGAAACCTGGCCGGGGGGACCTAGGGAGCACCACCGGACACTTACAGCAAGACCGCTGCAAAACAAAAACCCCAAATTCCATTTCAGCACATGAAAAAAACAGCACAGCAGAAAGTACAGGCATTCAGTCAGAATAAGGGATAGGAGAGCAGTTGAGCTAAAGGAGGATTCTAGGGAAACAGCTCCACTCGAGATACAGCGCGTGCTTTAACAGCTACAGGGACTGCAACGCTTCAAATCACTATTAAGACCAAGGGATAGGATTTTCAACACCTTCTTCACCTAAAAGTGAACGCTCTTGCTGCTCTTGGAAAACGTCTCATCCCTTCCTTCCAGCACTGCTGCAGGCAGACAACCCCGTGAGGCTGCAGGACAAGGTCGGACCCTCATCAGAACCTACGCTTAGGGATCCACCACAACGGCTGCCGCCCTCGCGCTGCTGCTGCACGTCTCGCTTGCTCAGTCAAGAAAGCTGAAAGGGAAGTGTAAAACTTTAGAGAGTAACATGGAAAATAAAGGACAAATCTCAGTAATTCACTCTACACTAACAAGGTGGGCATATGTTTACAGAATCACAGAATCACAGAATCATATAGGTGGGAAAAGACCTTTAAGATCATCGAGTCCAACCATAAACCTAACACTGCCAAAACCACCACTACACCATGTCTCTAAGTACCTCATCCAAACGTCCTTTAAATACCTCCAGGGATGGCGACTCAACCACTTCCCTGGGCAGCCTGTTCCAATGCTTGATAACCCTCTCGGTGAAGAAAAATTTCCTAATATCCAGTCTAAACCTCCCCTGGCGCAACTTGAGGCCTTTTCCTCTTGTCCTATCACTTGTTACCTGGGAGAAGAGACCGACCCCCACCTCTCTACACCCTCCTTTCAGGTAGTTGAAGAGAGCGATAAGGTCTCCCCTCAGCCTCCTTTTCTCCAGGCTAAACAGTCCCAGCTCCCTCAGCCGCTCCTCATAAGACTTCTGCTCCAGACCCTTCACCAGCTTCGTTGCCCTTCTCTGCACATGCTCCAGTACCTCAATATCCCTCTTGTAGTGGGGGGCCCAAAACTGAACACAGCATTCGAGGTGCGGCCTCACCAGTGCCGAGTACAGGGGCACAATCACTTCCCTAGTCCTGCTGGCCACGCTATTTTTGATACAGGCCAGGATGCCATTGGCCTTCTTGGCCGCCTGGGCACACTGCTGGCTCATATTCAGGCGGCTGTCAACCAACACCCCCAGGTCCTTCTCTGCCAGGCAGCTTTCCAGCCACTCTTCCCCAAGCCTGTAGCGTTGCATGGGGTTGCTGTGGCCCAAGTGCAGGACCTTGCACTTGGCCTTGTTAAACCTCATACAATTCACCCCAGCCCATCGATCCAGCCTGTCCAGGTCCCTCTGCAGAGCCTGCCTACGCTCCAGCAGATCAACACTCCCACACAACTTGGTGTCGTCTGCAAACTTACTGAGAGTACACTCGATCCCTTCGTCCAGATCATTGATAAAGATGTTAAACAGAACTGGCCCCAACACCGAGCCCTGGGGAACACCGCTTGTGACCGGCCGCCAACCGGAGTAAACTCCATTCACCACCACTCTTTGGGCCCGGCCGTCCAGCCAGTTCTTTACCCAGCGAAGAGTACACCCGTCCAAGCCATGAGCAGCCAGTTTCTCCAGGAGAATGCCGTGGGAGACCGTGTCAAAGGCTTTACTGAAGTCTAGATAGACAACATCCACAGCCTTTCCCTCATCCACTAGGCGGGTCACCTTGTCATAGAAGGAGATCAGGTTGGTCAAGCAGGACCTGCCTTTCCTGAACCCATGCTGGCTGGGCTTGATCCCTTGGTTATTCTCTACGTGCCGGGTGATAGCACTCGGGATGATCTGCTCCATCAGCTTCCCCGGCACCGAGGTCAGGCTAACAGGCCTGTAGTTCCCCGGGTCCTCCTTCCGGCCCTTCTTGAAGATGGGTGTCACATTCGCTAATCTCCAGTCAGCAGGGACTTCCCCAGTTAGCCAGGACTGCTGGTAAATGATGGAAAGGGGCTTGGTGAGCTCTTCTGCCAGCTCCTTCAACACTCTCGGGTGGATCTCATCAGGCCCCATAGACTTGTGAGTGTCTAAGTGGTGCAGCAGGTCACTCACCATTTCCCCCTGGATTATGGGTGCTCCAGTCTGGTCCCCATCCCTATCTTCCAACTCCAGGGGCTGGGTACCCAGAGAACAGTCGGCCCTGCTAATAAAGACTGAGGCAAAGCAGGCATTAAGTACCTCAGCCTTTTCCTCATCCTTGGTCACTGTGTTTCCTCCCCCATCTACTAGGGGCTGGAGATTCTCCTTACCTCTCCTTTTGCTGCTAATGTATTTGAAGAAGTGTTTTTTGTTGTCTTTTATAGCAGCAGCCAGACTGAGCTCTAACTCAGCTTTGGCCCTTCTAGTTTTCTCCCTGCACAACCTCGCTACACCTTTGTAGTCCTCCTGAGTTGCCCGCCCCTTCTTCCAGAGGTCATAGACTCTCCTCTTTCTCCTCAGTTCGAGCCAGAGCTCTCTAGTCAGCCAGGCCGGTCTTCTTCCCCGCCGGCTCGTCTTTCGGCACCTGGGGACAGCCCGCTCTTGTGCCTTTAGGACTTCCTCCTTAAAGAATGTCCAGCCTTCCTGGACCCCTTTGCCCATTAGGGCTGCCTCCCAGGGGACTCTCTCGACCAGTCTCCTAAACAGGCTGAAGTCCGCCCTCCGGAAGTCTAAGGTGGCAGTTTTGCCAACCCCCCTCGCCGCTTCTCCACGTATCAAAAACTCTATCATTTCATGATCACTCTGCCCAAGACAGCCTCCAACCATCACATTGCTCACAAGTCCTTCTCTGTTGGTGAACAAGAGGTCCAGCGGGGCACCTTCCCTCGTTGGCTCACTCACCAGCTGCGTCAGGAAGTTATCTGCCACACGCTCCAGGAACCTCCTGGACTGTTTCCTCTCTGCTGTATTGTATTTCCAGCAGACATCTGGCAGGTTGAAATCCCCCACAAGAACAAGGGCTAGCGATCGTGAGGCTTCTCCCAGCTGCTTATAGAATAGTTCATCTGTCTCCTCATCCTGGTTGGGGGGTCTGTAACAGACTCCCACCACAATATCTGCCTTGTTGGCCTTCCCCCTGATTCTTACCCATAAACACTCCACCCTATCATCACCATCATCGAGCTCTAAACTATCCAGACTCTCCCTGACGTATAGGGCTACCCCACCACCTCTCCTGCCTCGCCTATCCCTCCTGAAGAGTTTATAGCCATCCATCGCCGCACTCCAGTTGTGCAAGTCACCCCACCACGTTTCCGTGATGGCCACCATATCATAGTTTTCCTGATGTACAATGGCTTCCAACTCCTCCTGCTTCTTACCCATGCTGCGTGCATTGGTGTAGAGGCACTTCAGCTGGGCTGTCACCCGTGCCTCCTTCATAGAACACCCCTTGCGTGCTTTGAGGCATTTCACTGGTGTTTCCCTCTTGGCTCCTGTTGCCTCAGTATCCCCTGGCTCAACTCCGCTCGACTTCGGCTGTGCCCAAGCGTACCCCGCACATCTCGAGGACTCAGGCCGACTGTCCTCGCTGGCAGCCGCTCCCTCTAACCATGGCACATCGCCCCTCAGCTTCTCTCGGGCAAGCCTGATATTATCCCCCTCCCCCTTCGAGTCTAGTTTCAAGCTCTGTCGATGAGCCCTGCAAGTTCCTGAGCAAAGATTCTCTTTCCCCTTTGAGAAAGATGAATCCCATCAGATGCCAGCAAACCCGGTGCGGCGTAGGCCATCCCGTTGTCAAAAAAACCAAATCCATGGCGATGACACCAGCCACGGAGCCATGCATTAATAGATTGGGCATCTCTGTTCCTTCTGGTGTCACTGCCCACCACTGGAAGGAGAGAGGAGAAAATAACCTGCGCTCCTGAGTTCCTTACTAGCCGTCCCAAGGCCCTCAAGTCTCTTTTGATCACCCTAGGACTTCGCGTTGCAGCCTCATCGCCCCCCACATGGAAGAGCAGTAGGGGGTAATAGTCCGAGGGCCGTACCAGACTAGGGAGTACCCTCGTGACATCCTTCACGCGGGCCCCAGGGAGGCAACAGACTTCCCTAAGAGGAGGGTCCGGCCGGCATATCGGACCCTCGGTTCCCTTCAGAAAGGAGTCACCCACAACTATAACCCTTCTTTTCTTCCTCGTGGAGGTGGTGGTAAGACAAGAGGTACGTTCTTCTGACCTGGACGACACCTCTGGTGTAGATAGACTGTCGTCCCCATCCTCCACTGACTGTCCTTCCACCTCCAGGGCCTCATACCTGTTGTGTAGAGGCACCTGGGGGGGCGAGGCGGGCAAGGAGGGCCTTCACCTCCTTTACATACATCCAACAACAACACTTAGACGATAAAAGCATTTGAGTTTCCTTTTGCATTCATTTAACTTGCACAGCTGGGATACCATTACATCATCTGTCTCCAAAATGCACGGTTATAATGGAACTGGGGGGGGGGGGGGGGTGTAACTAGGAGGGACACCTGCCCAGCCGCGCTGCCCAAGAGAGACGCTACTGAAGCGCTGGGGAAACGCGCCATGGAACGAGAGGCAGAAATAAAGCACTCCGTCAAAATATTGGGGAAAAACCCGTAACATTCCCTTGCCTCTCTCTTGAAACATGGAGAACAAATACCCAGCTGCTGAAATACACCTTGGAAGTTGTATGCCACAGCTATTGGGCAGTCACAGTTTAAACAGTGCCAATCACTTTGTAAATGACACAATTTTAGCTTCTGTTTAAAGTTTCAGTTATGATAGAAAAGTCAGTGACATAAGAGATCCCCCAGATGGTTTCCCCGGGGGGGGGCGCGGCCACGCAGAAATCAAATCCCCAGCGCTGCAACGCATCAGGCTACCAAAAGGGACTGGCAGATTTGCTAATGCTTTTGGCTGTACTGAAGCATGCGGAGGAACGCCTTTTTATCATATCTTGGCTGTTACAACTGAGAACCAAAGACCAGCGATGCCAGCAACTTTTGGAAGACGTGCTGGGCTTGGGCCCTTGGAAGGAAATTGACTTTTTTTTTTTTTAAAAAGAGAGTGACAAGTCTTGTTGCTGATGACTTCTACTGGAATGTACAGCCGCTCCGATGGGAAGTTCATCAAATGCAACTTCTCTGAATGAGAAGGATTTCCAGTCGGGAAAATCTCTTTCCAACTGAAGTCAAAAATTACACACTGTAGCTTCCGGAAAAAGGACCCTGTTGAAGCAGTAACTCACCAAAACCACATCAGGACTCACTGGCGGTACTTACAAGGCTGCTAATGCTTCTCGGGAAAGCCTGGAAAACACGCGGAAGCGACGCCCATTTCTCCCGTTTTGTCCACGTCTCTTCTTTGACCTTGACGGCTTTTAGTACGGACGCTAGGATCGCAGCAAGCTTTTTCAAGTACTGCTAGAAGGTATTTTAAAAACTTACTGACTGAAAAAGCAGAAAGCTTTTACCATGAAAACAAAGGCTCTTCTTTCTGAACAGCTGAACTCTTCCCAACAGTTTCTTTCCTCTTTTAGTACAAAATTATTTTCACAGTATCATTTAATAGTAAGCGCACAGAAACAGAAGATTACGCTTTCAGGAAGAAAAAACAAACGAAGGGAAGTCAGCTTTGCATAGGCATGCTCCAGAACACGCCTTATTCTACTTGTAGTATTTGTGTTGAAATACTTCATAGAAATACTATAGAAGGAGAGTTGGCACATTCTTCATGTTACCTTTAAAGTCCACGCTACGAGTACCTTAGGAAAAACGCAGGCACACATCGTAGGAGTACCGTGTACTTGCAGACCACTATGGAGCCTTTCCGTCCGTCTTGTACTTTCCTGGCAGAAGAAAGGGCGACCACGGCGAAATGGTGGCAGCTGACGTTCTGCTGAGAGAGGAAAAAAAACCTTTAGCATAATGCCGGGTAGGAATCTAAAGCTTCCTTATTTTGTGAAGCTTGGTGAAGACTACAACTGAGTGGAGGAAAAAGGGTTTTGCATCATCATGCTTTGACCAAAAATAGCCACTTGGAACATACTGCCCAACAACATTTGGCAATAAAACTTCA
This sequence comes from Mycteria americana, assembly GCF_035582795.1. Taxonomy (NCBI): domain Eukaryota; kingdom Metazoa; phylum Chordata; class Aves; order Ciconiiformes; family Ciconiidae; genus Mycteria; species Mycteria americana. The sequence continues at coordinate 71,438,777 of NC_134370.1, read as the reverse complement.
ACATCTTTCACCCACGCAAATTGTTTCATAACTTGCTATTTGCTTCCCGTTGTTCTTCTTCCTTCGGAAATTCCACTTGCGGCCAAGTTATTCACTACTGCTTCAAGCATTTACCTTCCTGGGACTACCAGCACATCGACACCGGCAAGTAACTTAACTGCTCCTCTACAATTGTCCAAATTACCATTACAGCCATGAAAGAGGAGTGAAAGAGAAGAAAAGGAGAGCTCAGGCAGCAAGAGAGCTCTGCGGGCTGCCACCACTCAGCATTGCACACTTCTTTTTAAAACACACACACACGCGCCCCCCACAAAAAAACAGACCAAAAACCCCATGACCTCGTACCTTTTTCCTTTCAGAGCTCATCCCTGTCTCAGCACGCTGTCTCGTCAAAGCGCAAAGTGCAGACGATCTGTAGCCCAATGACATTTGCGTGTGATGAATACACGTTCAGAAGGACTCCAGGTCTGTAAGACAGGTGTCGTTTTTGTGGTTTTAATAAACATCACTCAAGTTTAGTGACTGACACGTTTCGGAGGAAACTAATTGTTGTGGTTTAGCCCCGGTCGGCAATTAAGTACCACCCAGCAGCTCGCTCACCCTCCCCCCCCCCGGAGGGATGGGGGAAAGAATCCAAGGAGCAAAAGTCAGAAAACTCGTGGCCTGAGATAAGAAGAGTTTAAGCATTGGAACAAAAGAAGAAGAAGAATGAATTCTCATGAGAAGGAAAACAACAAGAGAGCAAGAGAGGAACAAAACCCAGGAAAAAACAAGCGATACAACCCCTCACCACCCGCCGACCCATGCCCAGCCAGTCCCCCAGCAGCGATCCCTATCCCCCGGCCAACTCCCCCCCCAGTTTCTATGCTGAGCATGACGCCAGATGGGATGGAATAGCCCTTGGGCCAGTTTCCATCAACGCTTTTGGCTGTGTCCCCTCCCAGTTTCTCATGTGCCTGGCAGAGCAGGGGAAGCTCAAAAGTCCTTGACCAGTGTAAGCATTTCTTAGCAACAACTAGAACATCAGCGTGTTATCAACATAATTCTCATCCTCAAATCCAAAACACAGCACTATACCAGCTACTAGGAAGAAAATTAACTCTATCCCAGACGAAACCAGGACACTCATTCACTTTTAAATGTAGCCTCTCCTTGGGGAAAAAAAATGTGTTAGAGACAGAAAGAAAAAAAAATGACGACTCAAGGCTCCCAACCACCACGGAGCAGTGGGGAATTAACGCAAGTGAAGACAAAGAGCAGCAGCACTGTCATTCTGATCATGGGCTCCAGAGACTCTCCCAGTCTACACCTCAAGCCTAGGAATGACTAGTCCTTTTCTGGAAGGACAAACTTTTTTTTTTGTACATAAAACTCCTAGACCAAAGGCTCCACGGAACAGAATGTGGACTGACGCACAGCACAGCATGCCATCAACACTCGTATAAAAAAAAAAAACCTGAATACAAATCAAATTGAAATGTCAGTTTCCATCGCATTTCATTCATTATATTTCTACTGGCAGCTAGGTGCTCAAAAATTAACTCTACTGACACCATAGATGACTAAAAAGGTAGTTGTGCATATAAAAATAAAAGGCTCTTCCCAACTTGCCCATAAAAGTAGTCTGAACAAACAGAAGAAAACACTTGACCCTGAAGAAGGCAACAGGCAGCTCTTCATTTCTCCTAGATGAAAGTTCATTCTTTTACCCAAAAGGAAAACATTCGTAACTGCCAAGGGACCAATTCAGGAACGAGGCACGCTCTGTTAACGGCAAGTTTTCATCAGCTTTTCTGCACTGGCAGCACGTTTGCCTTTTCTCTGGGTTTCATGTGGAGCATCTGTAGCCTCCCTGAACTCACAAAGGTTTCTCCCCGCTCCCCCGGCCCCATACGCGCCATTACCCGAGCAGCAAGCGGGATCCACCACGCAGGCTTTTCTTCACGTGACGCAGAAGGTGACACTGGGAAAAGAGGAGGCAAAAAATGATCCTGTTTGTCACACCCAGCCAACGGGGAAAGCACAGGGGAGGGTTCTGCCAGAGGGGCCCTGCGGGGCCAGGCCGTGCACCCCGGGAGCTCCAGCCGACCAGCCCCTCTCCCCTTTGCCAGGCACCAGGGAGACACCGCCGCCTCGTGCGGACGCCTCGCCCGCGCCCCCTCGCAGCGGGGCTGCCCCAGGAGAGCCGGGCCACCTCCACCTCGCTTCCACCCCCAGGAAGGGGACCGGGAGACACCCTCCGTGCAAGGAGAGACGCAGGGTGTGGATTTAATCCCCGAGGGAAGAGGCCAGGCTCCCCGCTGCCAGAAGGGCCGCTCGCCTCCCTGCTGCTCAGAGACGCTTGCTGGGGACAGCCCTGCCTGCGCCCGGCCACTCTGCAGCCCTGCTGGTGGCGCAGCCCGGCCGACGGATGCTCCGGCGAACAGGCGCTCCAGCTCACGGCCGCTCCCGCTCATTACAGCCACAGGTAACCTCGCCCCTGGCTAACGCACGCTCCAGGCAGCGGACACCCCATCTCCTTCCAGCTCCTCCTTGCCACAGTTCTGGCTAGCTGAAGCTCCAGCTCTGCACCGAAGCTCCGCTTGATTTCGGCTCCTTCTCCTTACCAGCTCCAGCTATTTGCAACAGTCTGGGCTTTGGACAAGGTCGGAAAGCAGTCGCTGTCAGAACTTGAATATTACTATTAAACATCACCGCTGTACCCTGTGGAAATACCGATTAATTAGTTTGTATGATTAAGTACTTCAGAACTCTTCTCAGCAGCATACAAAGAAGAGCTGGGCTCCAAGAGGGCGTGCAGGGTCTGAAATGCACCCTTCCCCCCCAGAGACCACCTCAGACCTCGAGTCTGGCCCGGGGCACGCCGGCCTCCTGAACTTTGGGGTCCAACGTGACCAGACCCCCACCTCCAGGGAGGGTCCGTGCACCCTGCCCACCCTCCGCTTTCCCCCGCAGCCCCCAATGCCCTCCCACCCCCCTGCCCAAACAGCCAAACCGGCTTCTGCTTTGGGCCCCCAAACCAGCTCCCATTCCTGAGCCCACAAACCCACCTGTTCAGCCTGTTCTCGAGGCCCAAAAATGCAGCACTTCACCTCTGCTCCTCAGCCCCAAAACACACCACTTGGTCCCCTCTGGCAGGTCCTGAAAACGCACGACTCCAGCTGTTTCCGAGCCCCAAAATCAGCCACGGGAGCCTCTTTTCAAGCCCCCGGAACACAAGACCGGCTCTCCGTTTTCAGGCCCCACACCAGCTCATCCTCTCTGCTTTCCGACCCCTTTGCGGTCCCCATGCGTGATGCTGCGGGGTGGGGGGAGCGCAGCCACCCCACAGCCCTGCACCCCCAGGGCCACACACGCAGTTTTGGGGAGCGCTTGGGCGCTGCGGAGGGCCCGGCCCCACACCTCTGCGGGGCCGCACCAGCACAGACAGGGCATCGCTTTAGTGCGGCTGCTTCCGGCTTGCTTTCTCCAGCACCGGTTTGGGGTGCCGGGCCCACACCCCAAACCCCCCCAGCCCCAAGCACCCCCGCGGGGAGCCGGGCCCAGCCGCCTCCAGAAACCTCCGCCGGCCGCAGCCGCGGCCCTTCCCCGCCGCTCTGGCCACCGGCACCCACCTGGCGCCGCAGGAGCCCCCCGGGCCGCCGCTGCCCGACCTGCGCCGGGAGCGGCAGAGGTGAAACAAAATTCCTGAATACTACCCTTTAAAATCCAAATCTCCCAACAGGTGAATTGGAGTTTCAGAGTGTTCCCGAAATCAAACTCAATAGCAATGGAGTTACTATTAAGCAGGCATCCTTTATTACAGCGCTGGGCAGCACTGGGGATCGCTCCACCATAAGTGCTCCAACAAACAAGCAAGATCGCAGAGGTTATATGTTGCAAAATATACATATTCATAAGATTAATTTATATAAACATGAGATTTCTTGGAACTCATTAATATACGCAAATGTCCCTGACGCATGCGTACTTAAGTCCTTAGGTGGTCGTTCGGGATCCTCTGGTGGTCCTTGGAGGAAGTCAGTAGTCTTCATCACTCTGACCGCTGACTGAACTTTGTCTTTACGCATGCTCAGTCCATCTTTGTCTTACTCATACCTTCCTTGCATATCCAAAATCAGGTGGTTCTTGTGTAGTTTCTCCTTATCAGCCCTTTCCAGGGACACAGGGCCTGGAGAATTCCTTTTTATCTATCTACATTGCAACTCTCTCAGCTAACCAAGGATTTAACACAGGCAAAGCATTCTTACTCTAATGATTAGGTCAAATAAAGAATGCTCGTTAGCAATTCTACTATCTAAGCTTCCTTACTTAAGGCCAACAATACTGGTAAGCTAGGCCAAATTATTTGTGAAAGGGAAACTAAAAGGAAACATTGAGCAACCAAGATATTTACAACATTTCTTTTTGTCTTTGGGGATTTTAGCTCTTTTCATTCCCCCCTTTTCTTTAAACTTTGTAAATTCTTTTACAAAGGTTCTAAATTAAAAGTTCTAGCATTGTCAAATTCACAGGTATGATTCCCCATGGGATAGGTTGGCCTGCAAATTGAGGAATTGGGAGGCAAGCAGTTACGCTTGTCAAATTTCGCATTTTACCAAATCCTTGAATGAGCTCTAACATTAAATTGTTAGCATACACGCTAGTAAACAAGCGCATAGCAGCATCAGTAAAACTAATTTTGGGTCAATCTTAGGGACGTTGGTCCCGTAGGCTGAGATTTCCATGGTCCAGGAGGTGCTTTCTTAATTCTCGAATAGTGGATCCACGCAGCGTGCTTCTCAAGCTTAACTGCAGTGTAGGTTGTGAGCAGAACTTGAAAAGGGCCACTCCATTTCTCTTCAAGAGGATCACCTGAAATATTTTAACATAAACCCAATCCCCAGGTTTAAACAAGTGCACTGGAGAATCTAAACCCCATGCTCTGGTAGATACTACTACTAATTAAACATTGCTGTAAGCTAATTTCCCTTGCTTGGGTGAGATCTTGCCCTCGATATCTGGTTTGAAATGGTCTCCCATATAAAATCTCAAAGGGACTCAGTTTCTCTTTAGTCCTTGGTTTAGTTCGAAGTCTCAATAATACAATTGGGAGGGCCTGATCCCATCTCAAGTTGGTTTCCTGACAAATTTTGCTCAATTGTGTTTTTCATTTTCTCTACCTGTCCACTTGCTTGTGGGCGGTAGGCTGTATGCAATTTCCAATTAATTTCTAAAAACTTACTAGCTTGCTGAACTGCCTGTGACACGAAGTGTGGCCCTCTGTCAGAGGAGGTCACTTCTGGCACTCCAAACCTAGGAATAATTTCTCTTAATAAAACTTTTGTTACTTCTCGGGCTTTATTTGTTCTGCAAGGGAAAGCTTCAGGCCATCCAGAGTAGGTATCGGTTAACACCAACAGATACCTATACCCCCCTTCTCTAGGGAGCTCCAAAAAGTCTATTTGCCAATTTTGATCTGGAACATTTCCTTTGCCTATGCTTCCAAATTTTACACGATTTTCTACCTTTGGGTTATTTTTCAAACATGTCTCACACCTATCAACCACACTTTTCACAGTTTGAAACAAATTTCTAGCCACTATCTGCTTAGTGAGAGAGTTATACAGAGCTTCAGTTCCCCAGTAAGTTTTATCATGTTCAGTCTTTGTCAGTGCCCACAGTAGTCTAAAGGGAATCATTATCCTGTTATCTTTTAACACTGCCCATCCTGATAGGCCAATTTTAGCCTCCAAGTCAGTAATTAACTTCTGATCCTTTTCATCGTATTCAGATGATTCAGGTAGTGGCAAAGATTTTTCAGGAATTAAACTTAGTGTCTCATCACCTTGTTCCGCTGCTTGCCTTGCTTCGTAATCAGCCAACTTATTTCCCACTTCCCTGTCAGTGTTACCTTTCTGATGTCCTTTGCAGTGCATAATCGCCACTGCTGACGGAAGTTGCACAGCTTCTAAAAGTCACAGTATTATATCAGTGTGTTTTATACCTTTCCCTTGAGCGGTTAAGAGTCCTCGCTCCTTCCAAATTGCTCCGTGAGCATGCACTACGCCAAAGGCATATTTTGAATCTGTCCATATATTCACGCGCAATCCTTTGGCAAGCTCCGGTGCTCTCGCTAAGGCAACTATTTCGGCTCGTTGTGCAGATGTGCCTTTAGGGAGTGACTTTGCTTCCACCACCTGATCCGTGGTGGTCACAGCATACCCTGCCATTCGAACTCCATTCTTTACAAAACTACTCCCGTCGGTATACCAAGTGTGGTCAGCTTCTTCCAGTGGCTCATCCTTCAGATCAGGCCTGCTTGCGTATACGGTCTCAATGGTTTCTATACAATCATGTACAACAGTCTTCATTTCCTGCTTATTACTTAGAAAAGAAGCGGGGTTAATTACAGCAGGTGTAACGATTTCAATATTGTCCTGTTCCATCAGGACTGCTTGATACTTCAGAAACCTTGATGGTGACAGCCAATGTCCTCCTTTCTGTTCCAAAACGGAAGTTACAGCATGGGAAGTATGCACAACCATCTTTTGTCCCAAGGTAAATTTTCGAGCTTCTTGAATGATCAAAACAACAGCGGCAACTGCCCGAAGGCATCCCGGCCATCCTTTACTTACCTCATCCAATTGTTTGGAAAAATATGCTACTGCTCGTTTATAAGGACCCAGCCTCTGGGCTAGAATTCCCAAAGCCACTCCTTGTCTCTCATATGAGAACAACCAGAAGGGCTTTGTTATGCCTGGCAGGCCCAAAGCTGGAGCTCTCATTAATTCCAATTTCAATTCTTTGAATGCCCTCTTGGCTTCATCAGTCCATGTTAACTGTGTCTGACTATTTTTCAACAGTTCATACAAGGGTTTAACTAAAAGTCCATAATTATAAATCCATAATCGACACCAACTTGTCATTCCCAGAAAGGTTCGCAGCTCTTTTACTGTGGTCGGTTCTGGGGTCCTGCAAATGGCTTCTTTTCGGTCATTCCCGAGCTCTGTCCTTTAGAAATCACAAATCCCAAGTAGATTACTTCTTTTTTCAAGATCTGGACTTTCTGCAACGATACTCGATAACCACTTAGTCCAAGAAAATTTAACAAACTCACAGTCCATTCCTTACATTCTTCTTCTTTTTCTGTAGCTATCAGAATATCATCCACATATTGCAAAAGGGTACCATTTCCTGGAGGCCTTTCCCAGACTTCTAATTCTTTAGCCAATTGATTTCCAAAAATTGTGGGGCTATTCTTAAATCCTTGAGGTAACACTGTCCAGGTTAGTTGGGTTTTCCGTCCTGAATCAGGGTTTTCCCACTCAAAGGCAAAAAAGTTGCGGCTTTCAGGGGCCAAGGTGAAGGGCCAAAAGAATGCATCTTTCAGATCTAGGACTGTGAACCATTCATAGGTTTCTTTTAAACTGGTCAATAAAGTGTATGGGTTTGCCACTACCGGGTGCAAATCTTCAACTATCCGATTTATCGCCCGTAGGTCTTGCACCAATCGGTAGGTTTTGCCATCAGGCTTTTTGACAGGCAGAATGGGAGTGTTGTACTCTGAAGAGCATTCAGTCAATAATCCGAATTTTATAAATTCTTCTATAATATGTTTCACTCCTCGTCTATCTTCCAATTTCAAAGGATATTGTTTCACCCTAATGGGTCGTGCTCCTTCTTTGAGTTTCACAACAACCAATTCTGCATTTTTAGCTTTTCCAGGTATTCCCGAGGCCCATACTCCTGGGTATACCTGGTCTTTTATTTCCTGCATAATTTCTTCTTCTCTAACTTGGGGTTCAGTGAGAGCCAAACTTAAAATTTCAATGTGGCTTTCTTCTGGTATTTTAAATTCGATTTCCCCATCTTTAAATCTTATTTCAGCATTCAATTGTTCTAATAAGTCCCTTCCCAAAAGTGGTCTAGGAGCTTCAGGCAAGTAGAGGAGGAATTTATGAATCCCTACACTTTTTCCAATTTTAAATTTCAATGGTCTTAGAAAGAAAGCCCTCTCAACCTGCCCTGTTGCTCCCACAATGTTAACAGTTTGTTTACTCACGGGCAATAAAGTCTGATTTAATACTGAAAATGTGGCACCTGTATCTATTAAAAATTCTACAGGTTTTTCTTCTTTCCCTAGCTGAATTTTTACCAAGGGTTCTGCTAGGGAAGATTCCCCTGGTCCCCATCAATTTTCTTCCGTGTTGGCTACCATCACCGATTTGCCCAGTCTCGGGCAATCTTTTTTCCAGTGCCCCAGTTGTTTACAATAGACGCACTGATCTTTCAAGAGGGGTTGATTTCCTCTCTTCCCTCTAAGTGGGGCACTTGCACCACTTCTCATAACTCCTCTCCCCTCGTTGGTGTTGCTCCGAGGGGGTATCTGACCTTCTACGGTGCGCAAAGCAGCTACTGTAGCATTAGCAATTGTTTTACCCATTTGTTTTTCCTTTTGACTACCTCTATTGCGATACACTTGCCAAGCAGTTTCCAATAACCTTTCCAAGTCCCTTGCATCTGCCCCTTGCACTTTCTGTCATTTCCTTCTAATATCATCAACCGACTGTCCTAAAAACAGAAATATTAGTTACTGATTTTGGGACAGCATTTCTTATTCCATTCCCTGAACCGCACTAGTAAATCCCTGGTTCCCATCTGGTTAGGGTCGCAGCCAGGATTGGTCCACTGTTCCCGGCAGAGTCCCAGCCAGCACCAGAGCCTGTACCTGAGCTCTAGCTGCTCTCACCCACTGTTCCCGGCAGAGTCCCAGCCAGCACCAGAGCCTGTAAACACTGCATCCCCATCCTACAACCTTTCATTCTGCCAACCAACTTTCGAACATCTCTGTCCAATGCTACATGCTGAACAACACCTTTTCAATATCTCATTTTGCTTATTTCTCTCCTTTTCTATCGCCAAGACCACAGGGTCCTGGGGTGCCAAATTAATTCCACACTCTTTCTGCTACTCAGGGTGATTCCGCAGAGTGAAAAACCTATCTGCATAAACCACCTCATCTCATTTTCCTTCTTGCTGCAAAAATAACATGAGTTGCAACAGAGTGTTATACTTCAAAGTTCCCTTCAAAAGGCCTTTTTTCTCCATTATCTAACTTATATAAAAGCCACCACTGATTACAATATTTTATCAAGGTTTTACGATTCACACTCCCTCCAGGTGGTTCCCCAATAGCTTTCCAGTGAGCCATAAGGCAGCCCAAAGGACTCTTTTTCAAAATTCCACCTTGCTGGCTCCCCATTCTAAATTTATATAACACAAGGACAAAAACAAAAACTGGAACACAAACACTTACACATAACAACTACTCTCCCTAGATAGTAAATGTCAACACAGAGTAATCACAGATTTTCAAATACGCGTATGCCAGACATATACGTATATCACATACGCATATGTAAATCAAAATCAGATACAAATGCACAAACAAACGACCGTACTAACCAAATGATCAATACAAATCATGCAGCATACCAACCAAACAGCCAGTACGAATCGTACATGCCATTTGTATGCCACCGGCGAGGTTCTCATGAACTGCGACTTATGAGTGGCTTCAAATGACCGGTCCCAAAACTCAAAAAGAATGCCTTTCTTACCAGTGGTCCTTGTCTATCCCCGCATGGATCCACTGAATCGGGGAGTCCCTCCAGAGAAGTCTCCGGGGCCGGCCAAGGGAGTCTCCGACTCAGGGGCTCCTGCAGCCGGACAGAGAGGGTCCCAACTGGGTCGCCAAAGCTGAAACAAAATTCGTGGAGACTACCCTTTAAAATCCAAATCTCCCAACAGGTGAATTGGAGTTTCAGAGTGTTCCCGAAATCAAACTCAATAGCAACGGAGTTACTATTAAGCAGGCATCCTTTATTACAGCGCTGGGCAGCACTGGGGATCGCTCCACCATAAGTGCTCCGACAAACAAGCAAGATCGCAGAGGTTATCTGTTGCAAGATATACATATTCATCAGATTAATTTATATAAACATGAGATTTCTTGGAACTCATTAATATATGCAAATGTCCCTGACGCATGCGTACTTAAGTCCTTAGGTGGTCGTTAGGGATCCTCTGGTGGTCCTTGGAGGAAGTCAGTAGTCTTCATCACTCTGACCGCTGACTGAACTTTGTCTTTACGCATGCTCAGTCCATCTTTGTCTTACTCATACCTTCCTTGCATATCCAAAATCAGGTGGTTCTTGTGTAGTTTCTCCTTATCAGCCCTTTCCAGGGACACAGGGCCTGAAGAATTCCTTTTTATCTATCTACATTGCAACTCTCTCAGCTAACCAAGGATTTAACACAGGCAAAGCATTCTTACTCTAATGACTAGGTCAAATAAAGAATGCTCGTTAGCAATTCTACTATCTAAGCTTCCTTACTTAAGGCCAACAATACTGGCAAGCTAGGCTAAATTATTTGTGAAAGGGAAACTAAAAGGAAACATTGAGCAACCAAGATATTTACCACATTTCTTTTTGTCTTTGGGGATTTTAGCTCTTTTCAGTTACTTGGGAAGACAAACGCCATCACTCCGAATGTCCCCCCCTTCCTTCTTCTTCCCCAGCTTTATATACTGAGCATGACGTCATATGGTATGGAATAGCCCTTTGGTCAGTTTGGATCAACAATCCTGGCTGTGCCCTCTCCCAGCTTCTTGGGCACCTGCCAGAGCATGGGGAGCTGGGAAAAAAAGTCCTTGACAAGTGTAAATACCGCTTAGTAACAGCCAAAACGTCGGCGTGTTATCAATATTACTAAAACCCAAAACACAGCACTACACCAGCCACTAGGAAGGAAATCAACTCTATCCCAGCCAAAACCAGGACAGCATGCTCCAGAACACGCCTCATTCTATTTGTAGCATTTGTGTTGAAATACTTCATAGAAATACTATAGAAGGAGAGCTGGCACATTCTTCGTGTTACCTTTAAAGTCCACGCTACGAGTACCTTAGGAAAAACGCAGGCACACATCGTAGGCGTACCGTGTACTTGCAGACCACTACGCAGCCTTTCCATCCGTCTCGTACTTTCCTGGCAGAAGAAAGGGCGACCACGGCGAAATGGTGGCAGCTGACGTTCTGCTGAGAGAGGAAAAAAAACCTTTAGTAGCATAATGCCGGGTAGGAATCTAAAGCTTCCTTTTTTTGTGAAGCTTGGTGAAGACTACAACTGAGTGGAGGAAAAAGGGTTTTGCTTCATCTTTGCTACAGTTGATGACACAGGCCGCTAGAGCTTTTGCAGTTTTTAGACAACCGCGCCTTTTTTTGACTCACGGGCGCCTTTGGTTTCACTAGAACCCCTTTCATAGATACACGCAGGTGACGCACACACATACCTACGTACAGTTTCCGAAGCCTACGTACAGTCAAGACTTCCTCACCCCATACGTCCCAAGGTGAGCATTTCTGTTAAAGAGCACGGCAACCCATCCGTCCTTGTGAACTGCCTCCTTGCAAAACAGGAATGATTTTTTGCAGGCCGTTTCTCCAAACGGTCAAGTCCTTCTCACACTGCAGTTGTGCCACCAAACCTGCCTAGGGTCCCTCCCAGCTTTTGACTGTCCTGACATTTCACAGCCACGCGCTCTAGTCCGTCTTCCAACAGCAAAAAGACGGCACGCCCTCAGACCCAGAGCACAGCCCTCCGCATGGCCACACGCCCCTTGCTGTTTTGACGAGGGGCCACCGAGCATCCCCGCGAGCACAGCTGCACGCGCAACATCAGTTCCACCTCCCCTGATTTCAGTGGATGTAGTTTCTGAAGCTTTACACTGAAAGCCTTATCTTGACACTTCCCCACAGCAGAAGGGATCCGTAACTAGAACCCCACAAAAACCTAGAAACACCACTTGCAATCCCACAGCAGCGACAGCTTCACAACTATTTAGACCAGGAACAAGGGAGAAAAATAAAACCGCTTCATCGCGCGCACGGGAAAGCGGCGGAGAAAAGGGTCAGCATTCATAGCCCTCACGGAAAACAGGCATTCCCCTTCCCTTCCTAAAGCCCTCTGTCGGGTCTAAACACCACAGCGCTACCGTGGCAGCATGGAGAGCAGAGAACAACAGCCCTGCCGCTGGACATTTACATAGCAGCATGCATAAACAGAGGGACACGTTTTGCCACGCACAACCCTGAACTTCCTGAAAATTCACGTTGACCAAAAATAGCCACTTGGAACATACTGCCCAACAACATTTGGCAATAAAACTTCAACGTCTTTCACCCACGCAAATTGTTTGGTAACTTGCTATTTGCTTCCCGTTGTTCTTCTTCCTTCGGAAATTCCACTTGCAGCCAAGTTATTCACTACTGCTTCAAGCACTTACCTTCCTGGGACTACCAGCACATCGACACAGGCAACTAACTTAACTGCTCCTCTACAATTGTCCAAATTACCATTACAGCCATGAAAGAGGAGTGAAAGAGAAGAAAAGGAGAGCTCCGGCAGCAAGAGAGCTCTGCGGGCTGCCACCACTCAGCATCGCACTCTTCTTTTTAAAACACACGCACGCGCCCCCCACAAAAAAAAACAGACCAAAAACCCCATGACCTTGTACCTTTTTTCTTTCAGAGCTCATCCCTGTCTCAGCACGCTGTCTCGTCAAAGCGCAAAGTGCAGACGATCTGTAGCCCAATGACATTTGCGTGGGATGAATACACGTTCAGAAGGACTCCAGGTCTGTAAGACAGGTGCCATTTTTGTGGTTTTAATAAACATCACTCAAGTTTAGTGACTGACACGTTTCGGAGGAAACTAATTGTTGTGGTTTAGCCCCGGTCGGCAATTAAGTACCACCCAGCAGCTCGCTCTCCCTCCCCCGCCCCCCAGTGGGATGGGGGAAAGAATCCAAGGAGCAAAAGTCAGAAAACTCGTGGCCTGAGACAAGAAGAGTTTAAGCATTGGAACAAAAGAAGAAGAATGAATTCTCATGAGAAGGAAAACAACAAGAGAGCAAGAGAGGAACAAAACCCAGGAAAAAACAAGCGATACAACCCCTCACCACCCGCCGACCCATGCCCAGCCACTCCCCCAGCAGCGATCCCTATCCCCCGGCCAACTCCCCCCAGTTTCTATGCTGAGCATGACGCCAGATGGGATGGAATAGCCCTTGGGCCAGTTTCCATCAACGCTTTTGGCTGTGTCCCCTCCCAGTTTCTCGTGCGCCCGGCAGAGCAGGGGAAGCTCAGAAGTCCTTGACCAGTGTAAGCATTTCTTAGCAACAACTAGAACATCAGCGTGTTATCAACATTATCCTCATCCTCAAATCCAAAACACAGCACTATACCAGCTACTAGGAAGAAAATTAACTCTATCCCAGACAAAACCAGGACACTCATTCACTTTTAAATGTAGCCTCTCCTTGGGGAAAAAAAATGTGTTAGAGACAGAAAAAAAAACAACGACTCAGGGCTCCCAACCACCACGGAGCAGTGGGGAAATTAACGCCAGTGAAGACAAAGAGCAGCAGCACTGTCATTCTGATCATGGGCTCCAGAGACTCTCCCAGTCTACACCTCAAGCCTAGGAATGACTAGTCCTTTTTTGGAAGGACAAACTTTTTTTTTGGTACATAAAACTCCTAGACCAAAGGCTCCACGGAACAGAATGTGGACTGACGCACAGCACAGCATGCCATCAACACTCGTATGAAAAAAAAACCTGAATACAAATCAAATTGAAATGTCAGTTTCCATCGCATTTCATTCATTATATTTCTACTGGCAGCTAGGTGCTCAAAAATTACTCAACTCTACTGACACCAGAGATGACTAAAAAGGTAGTTGTGCATATAAAAATAAAAGGCTCTTCCCAACTTGCCCATAAAAGTAGTCTGAACAAACAGAAGAAAACACTTGACCCTGAAGAAGGCAACAGGCAGCTCTTCATTTCTCCTAGATGAAAGTTCATTCTTTTACCCAAAAGGAAAACATTCGTAACTGCCAAGGGACCAATTCAGGAACGAGGCACGCTCTGTTAACGGCAAGTTTTCATCAGCTTTTCGGCACTGGCAGCACGTTTGCCTTTTCTCTGGGTTTCATGTGGAGCATCTGTAGCCTCCCTGAACTCACAAAGGTTTCTCCCCGCTCCCCCGGCCCCATACGCGCCATTACCCGAGCAGCAAGCGGGATCCACCACGCAGGCTTTTCTTCACGTGACGCAGAAGGTGACACTGGGAAAAGAGGAGGCAAAAAATGATCCTGTTTGTCACACCCAGCCAACGGGGAAAGCACAGGGGAGGCTTCTGCCAGAGGGGCCCTGCGGGGCCAGGCCGTGCGCCCCGGGAGCTCCAGCCGACCAGCCCCTCTCCCCTTTGCCAGGCACCAGGGAGACACCGCCGCCTCGTGCGGACGCCTCGCCCGTGCCCCCTCGCAGCGGGGCTGCCCCGGGAGAGCCGGGCCACCCCCACCTCGCTTCCACCCCCAGGAAGGGGACCGGGAGACACCCTCCGTGCAGGGAGAGGCGCAGGGCGTGGATTTAATCCCCGAGGGAAGAGGCCAGGCTCCCCGCTGCCAGAAGGGCCGCTCGCCTCCCTGCTGCTCAGAGACGCTTGCTGGGGACAGCCCTGCCTGCGCCCGGCCGCTCTGCAGCCCTGCTGGCGGCGCAGCCCGGCCGACGGATGCTCCGGCGAACAGGCGCTCCAGCTCACGGCCGCTCCCGCTCATTACAGCCACAGGTAACCTCGCCCCTGGCTAACGCACGCTCCAGGCAGCGGACACCCCATCTCCTTCCAGCTCCTCCTTGCCACAGTTCTGGCTAGCTGAAGCTCCAGCTCTGCACCGAAGCTCCGCTTGATTTCGGCTCCTTCTCCTTACCAGCTCCAGCTATTTGCAACAGTCTGGGCTTTGGACAAGGTCGGAAAGCAGTCGCTGTCAGAACTTGAATATTACTATTAAACATCACCGCTGTACCCTGTGGAAATACCGATTAATTAGTTTGTATGATTAAGTACTTCAGAACTCTTCTCAGCAGCATACAAAGAAGAGCTGGGCTCCAAGAGGGCGTGCGGGGTCTGAAATGCACCCTTCCCCCCCAGAGACCACCTCAGACCTCGAGTCTGGCCCGGGGCACGCCGGCCTCCCGAACTTTGGGGTCCGACGCGACCAGACCCCCACCTCCAGGGAGGGTCCGTGCACCCTGCCCACCCTCCGCTTTCCCCCGCAGCCCCCAATGCCCTCCCACCCCCCTGCCCAAACAGCCAAACCGGCTTCTGCTTTGGGCCCCCAAACCAGCTCCCATTCCTGAGCCCACAAACCCACCTGCTCAGCCTGTTCTCGAGGCCCAAAAACGCAGCGCTTCACCTCTGCTCCTCAGCCCAAAAACACACCACTTGGTCCCCTCTGGCAGGTCCTGAAAACGCACGACTCCAGCTGTTTCCGAGCCCCAAAATCAGCCACGGGAGCCTCTTTTCAAGCCCCCGGAACACAAGACCGGCTCTCCGTTTTCAGGCCCCACACCAGCTCACCCTCTCTGCTTTCCGACCCCTTTGCGGTCCCCATGCGTGATGCTGCGGGGTGGGGGGAGCGCAGCCACCCCACAGCCCTGCACCCCCAGGGCCACACACGCAGTTTTGGGGAGCGCTTGGGCGCTGCGGAGGGCCCGGCCCCACACCTCTGCGGGGCCGCACCAGCACAGGCAGGGCATCGCTTTAGTGCGGCTGCTTCCGGCTTGCTTTCTCCAGCACCGGTTTGGGGTGCCGGGCCCGCACCCCAAACCCCCCCAGCCCCAAGCACCCCCGCGGGGAGCCGGGCCCAGCCGCCTCCAGGAACCCCCGCCGGCCGCAGCCGCGGCCCTTCCCCACCACTCTGGCCACCGGCACCCGCCCGGCGCCGCAGGAGCCCCCCGGGCCGCCGCTGCCCGACCTGCGCCGGGAGCGGCAGAGGCTGCCCAGCCCCAACAAGCAGCACCCGAGAGCCGCGTGGGGCTGCCCCTACTCCCCCCGCTCGCACACGGGCTCGGCCCCAAAACCCCCCGACGAACCCCAGGACAGTGCTGGGCCCGGGGCTGCTTTTTCCCCCGCCAGTCCCAAGAGAACGGGGCCTGCACCCACCCCTATTTAATACCGGGATGGGGAGCAGGACAGAGGACTGGAAAGACAAAAGCAAGACAAGGGAGAAGACTGAGGTGCCGCCAGAGAATGAAAGGCCGAAAGAAAAGGTCAGAGAGGCAGAGAAATCAAAAACAAGAGGGACGAGGAGCCCTGCAGAGAGATGGAGCAAGAACATGCAGGGGCAGTGAGCAGGACAGAGGGATAGAGAGACGGGGGGGAAAGGAGAGGAAGAAGAACAGAGGGACACGACGGCGACAGGGCACAGGACATACAGACAGAGAGAGAAAAAGGACAGGGAACAGGACAAAGGGATTGGGAAATAAAGAAAGGGTGAGATTTGTACAAAGAGACCAAGAAGGAAAAATTTAAGAAACGGCCACGGGCTAGAGGACAGAGGCAGAGGAAGAGAAAAAAGGGCCAGGGAGCAGGACAGAGAAGGAGAGAAAGGAAAAAACGGAGAGCCAGCTGGACGGGGAGGTACAGCAAGAAACGAGCGGACAGGCAGCGGGACAGAGAAATAAAGACAGAAAAAACGGGGACAGGAAGCAGGACAGAGGGACAGCGAGAGGAAACAAGGGGCAGGGAGCAGGACAGAGGTGGAGAAAGAAGCGTTGGGGCAGAAGGACAGAAAGAGAAAAAAGACACACAGGAAGAAGGATGGGGGACGATAGAGAGAGGGGAAAAAGAAGGACAAGGAGCAGGACACAGATTGTCAGACAGGGACAAGGAGCAAGACCACGCTCCGGCTTACGCATACAGACCCTGCGGTGCACGCTGGCGGCCTGGCCTGCTGCGGACTACGAGGAGGGATCCTTCCTCGCCCGGAGAGGCGGGCTCTCTCTTGCCTGCAGCGGGAGGCAGCTGCCGGCCGGCCGGCCTTCGATTTCTTCTTCTCTGGCCTCTCCAGCTTCAGCCGCCGCAGCTCCTGTCCACAGCCACCAAGCGCTCCGCCCGTCCATGTTCGCCCCCACGCCGCCAGGAGAGCGAGGCCAGGCACAGACAACCCACGCAAGCCTGAGGCGGGTGCCGTCACCGGCAGCCCCAGGGGAGGAAGGGACAACCGCGGCCTCAGCGCAGCCTCTGGGAGAGGGAAAGAAGAAGCCGCCACCGTTATTACCGCAGATCGCCCCCGGCTGAAGCCTCCCCTTCCGCAGGGGCTCCTGGACACACGCGGAAGGCCAGCTTGCCACTGGCACGACAGGGCTTGGGGGCGACCGGGGGCTACGGGACAGGCTTCAGGGGAGGGGCTGGAGCTGGAGCTGGGGGCAGCTGCGCGGGGTGGGGGGGCAAGCGGGGCCGGGGGAGGCTCAGGGGGAGCTCTGGAAGCGGGGAGGCGCCCGGCGTCCTCGCCTGGGGGGTGTCCGCTTCCTTCCCCTCTTCCCTTCTCTCAGCTCTCGGGCAACTCCCTGGGGCTGCCCTGACCCAGCTCGCCTCCAGCACACCGGCAGCCTGCCGCAGCGGGCAGGGGGAGGCTTCCCGACCGCGGCCAGAACACACCCCCGCGCCCGCCAAAGGGGCTCGCTCGCCTCGCCGGTGCCCCGGGACACCCGCCGCCGCCGGGACCCGCGCCCAGCGCGCCGCCATGCCGCTCCCGGGCACCGCGCATGCGCCGGCCGCCGACGGCGCGCCGGAGGGGCCAGCGCCGGCGCCCGAACGCCGCGCGGCAGCACCGCGCTGCGGCCGTGCCGCGGCACCAGCAGCGGCGAGCACCCGGCGGGCGGCGCCGGCCCAGGGGCGGCGCCGGCGCTGCAGACCGGCGCTGCAGTCCCGCGCCGAGCGCCCGCCGGCAGCGCGCACGTGGGGCGGCGGCAGCGGCGTTTCCTTACCGGGAGGCAGCATCGAGCGCGGCGGCGGCGCTTCGCAGGCACCGCAACAGCTCCTTGCCGTTACCGGCGGACGGCAGCGGCGGCGAGCACGGCGGCACCCCCCCCGCACATGCGCGGTGCCGGACCTGCAGTACCGCGCTTCCTCCGCCAGAGGGCGGCAGCGAGCGCGGGCGCGCGCCCCCACCCCCCCCTCCCTCCTCCCGCTCCCGCCCCCCCCCCCCCCCCTCCCGCTCCCGCCCCCCCCCCCCCCCCCCCCCCCCCGCGCCACGTACCCGAGGCCGTTCCCCGCCGGCAGACGGCTGCCAGCCCCGGCAGGTACCCGGCGGCCGGCATGGGGCGAGTACGCACCCCGGCGTGCTGCACAGGGCAGCGGGGCTGTCTGCAAGCGCCCTGTTGAAAGACTACATCTCCCGGCATGCCCTGCGACCAACGTGCCCCACCACACGCTGCTTACCCCAGGACTACAGCTCCCAGCATGCTGCGGGCTGCTGCCTTCCCTGGGCTTTAACCCTGTGGGGACACCGTCCCGTACGCCCTCCTCCCCTCACCAGCGCCCGCGGGACCCCGCCGTGCCACGATTCCCAGCACCACCACCGGCTCCGCTTCGGGTCCGATGCTTCCCCAGCTGCCCCGAACCCCTCCAGCGCTGCCCACACCTCCGCACGGCCTGGAAGCGCTCCACCCCCCACCCCACCCCCCCGCACCGGGGGGGGGGGGGACGACACCTTTGTGCCGGGACTGCCCTTTCGCAGGACCCCAGCCCAGGTGCTTCCCCAGCACTACCCCTACCCCCCGGTGAGCCCCAGCGCTCAGGCAGCCCCGCATGTCCATGTGCAGCCTCCCCGCTGCCCCGGTGCATCAGCTTTCCCTCATCCCCTCGGCTTCTGGGCCACCCACGACCCCGGCGCCGCACCCTCCGCTCCTTGGCCCTAGCGCGGGTCTTCCTGGACCCGATCGCTGTTGCCCCAGCCCCACCTCCCCCTTTGGGTCACCTTCCCTGGGATGTTCCCGGTCGCAGGGACCCCCTCACCCCCCCCCCCCCCCCCCCCCCCCCGCCCCGGCCCCATTCACCTGTTCTGTGCTTGCAGCCTCGCTCCTGGTCCCAGCCTGTATTGCTCAGCACTGGCTGTGTTGTCCTGGACCTACCCTCATGGGGTGATGTGAACACCGCACTCGTGGCAGTAGCCCAGCTCAGTGGCCCCCAGCTGCAGCCCGGGGGACACAGGCACCATAGCCATCGGCCCTGCTGGCCACGCCAGAGGCTTGTCAGCTCCAGGCCCTGGGCCCAGAACTGCATCCCACAGAGAACACAGGCTATTGCCCTCGGCCCCACTGGGGACAGCTGTGGTGGCCGGGACAGCAGAGGGGTGCCCCAGCTCCTGAGGGCAGCTTGCCAAAAGCTCAAGGGAGAGTCCTGGGCTGCACGGGAAGAGAAAAGGGGATGAGAACAAAGGGAGAGCTCCGGAGTGCAACGGTGGGGTGGGAGGAAGCCATCAGCAGGTGACAAGGAAAACATAGGACTCTGGGGGCACAGACAGGTGAAGGGGGGGGGGGGCCTGGGCCTTACAGAGAGGGAAACAGTTGACCCGAGAGCGCACCAAAAAAGCACTGGCAAAACTCTGGGATGGGAGGAAAGCTAAAGAGAAAGCATGGTGGCATACTGTGTGACAAACACAGGGCCTTGGGACACACGGAAGGACTTGGGGGGGAACCCAAAATATGAATTCAGGAGTTCAGAGGGCTCCAGGGCACAGCCGAATACAAACTGGTGCACACCAAAAGGGCTGTGTGGCATGCCACGGGGCTCACTGTGGCTGATGGGAAGCAGCCTGCAGCCACCACCAGACCCTATGGAAACTCCCTCTCTCAGCACCGTTTGTGCTGGCCCCAGACCTTCCCCCGTATCTCGGGTACTGTAGGTGGTTGCCCCTCAGTGACCTGGTTGGGAATGAAGAGCTCACAACCCCTATTCCTTCAGGTCCTCCTCTCTGTCCCCTCTGTCCACGCTTGCCCCAGCCCAGCCCTTGCCATGCTCCGGCCTCACTCGCCCCTCACCTGCCCAACACACAGGGCTCTCCCCCACTAACTGGCACCGCCTCAGCCGAGGGACCCCGCGCCCAAAGCCTGCTTCCAGGCAGGCTGGCGTGCCTGCCCCCCCGCAGCTCCAGCGTGTCTGCAGCTGCAAGAGCAAGGGCGCGTGCGCAGGCCCAGAATGAGGAGCAATCTTGGGTTCCCCAACTGTATTTTACTACTGTTTGTGCGCTGTTCCCGCCCAGACCTTCACATGTGCACACCTACCCCAAAAATCTCGTAGCCCTTAGCACCTTCAGTCACTCGCAGCACTGAGGTTCTTCCCCTCTCTCAAGACTTGCTTGCTCTTTCCTTTCTTCTTGTCACACCTCCTCGGCCCTTTCTGTACATTCTTCCTTCAAACAACGGGACTGAAATCAACAAAACGGGTCAAGCAGCTGTCTTCAAGTTGATGCCTCCGATAGGCTTATCCCACAAACCAATCCAACTACTAAGGTCATTGGACAGTTCTAGTTTTAGAGCATCTTTCCAAAGCTTTAAGTGTGGCTCCCTGCTAGGTTACGCGATAAAAAGCTTGTCTCCGTAAACTCCAGGTCACGCAGAGGCACCGTGCCAGGTAAGGCACCCCAGTGACCCAGCCAGAGAAACAGATTCCCTGCCCTGGCTCCTGCCAGAGCTGTCCCGGCAGAGCCATCAGCCCCATGCTACGGGGCGACGCTCGTCACAACCAGTAGACGGGAGCGGCTTTCCGGATCACCACACAGCCTGAGAAAGGTTGCTGGCTAAGGATATGGGACGCACGCGGGGACCGCACAGGATGTACTACAGTACCTTTACTGGAGGAACCAGAGGTGGGGAAGGGGAGGTATCGGAGGAGTTTGGGGAGGAACAAGCATCGGAAAAGAGAGGGACGAGGGGATAAAAAGGGCTGGTGGCATGCAAATCGGTTGCTGGTCAGTAGGACTGTCTGGCCATGCCCTGTGCCTGATCAGCAGAGTCTCCTGTCTTCTCATTAACTCCATCTCTAGGTATTTTTGTGAGTGAAAGGTTCTCTGGGGGGGGGGTGGGGTGGGTGGGTGGGTGGGTGGGGGGGGGTGTGTGTGTGTGTGTGTGTGCGTGCGAGGGCTGAGGCCGAGCGGCCGAGCTGCAGGGCTGAGGTGCAGGGCCCAGGCTGAGTTGTGGGACCTAGGCCGAGCGGCTGAGCTGCGGCCTCGTCCCTGGAGCTCGGCTCGAGGAGCTGGGCCTCGTCCCTGGAGCTGGGCAGGCATCCTAGATGGCACAGAAAAGAACAAGAGCACTCTTTTTTGGGAACAGAGATCTTAGGAGGGGTGCGAATGCAACAAAGCGAGTCCAAAGGGGGCTCACGGAGCTAAAAGCGTGCTGCTCGGAAGGCATCGTGACAGTAGCAGAAGGGTTCTGAGAGGGACAGGCACAAGAAGGCTCGAGGACACAATGAAGAAGTCCAGAGGGGATCTGAACAGACCACAGATGTCCTCAGGGGACCAGGGACTGAACAGAGGTGTCCTAGCTAGCACAGAGGACAACACGAGTGTCCTGGAGATGAAAGATGTCATCGGGAATGGTTCTCGGGAGCAAGAAGGGTGCAAATTGCGCTACAGAGCCACAGAGGGCCGTGGGGCACGAGCACGGCCTCAGGAGGCACGGTGACGGCAGAGGAAGGGTGCCGAGAGCGAGAGAGAGAGAGAGAGAGAGAGAGACAGAAGGCGGCTCTGGCACGCAGTGCAAAACTCAAGAGGGTGTCCCAGCGATGTCCTCCGGGGACGAGCGACCGAATGGAGACATCCCAGGCGGCAGTGAATAAGGTCAGGGAGCTGTGGGGCACAACGAAAGCCTGAGGAGGGGTTCTGTCCAAATAAGAGAGAGACACAAAGAGGGCTGCAGAGCTCGAAGGGTGGCGTGGGGCACGAGGACAGTCTCGGGAGGCATCGTGACAGGAACGAGGGGGCTCCGGGGGGCGGGGGAAACGTGGACAACGAGACAAACAAAGGATTGCTGACACAATCTTTTGTGGGATTGCGTCAATCCCACAAAACCCCTCCCCACGGAAGGGGATCTGAACAGAGTAGAGGTGTCCTCAGGGGACCGGGGACCGAACAGAGGCATCCGACATGGCGGAGGGAAGACAAGAGTGCTCTGAGGGAAAATGAAAGCCTGAGGAAGAGTTGTCTCTGAATAAGAAAGATACAAAGCCTGCTGCAGAACTAAAGGATGGCCACGCAACACAAGGGCGCTCGCAGGAAGCGTCGCGACAGAAACAGAGGGGTGCCGAGATGGCCAGAGAGACAGAAGGCGGCTTGAGGGCACCAAGGTACTGGGGAGGGGATCTGAACAGACTACGGAGGTCAGGAGGGAGACACTGACCCACTGGAGGCGAGCGAGATGGAGGAGAGGACAACAAGACTGCTCTGAGGAAGAGGGAGGAGACGTTCTTACAAAGCGAGAGGGGTACAAATAGCGCTTCAGAAATAACAGCGTGCCGAGGAGACCCTCTTCAGCCTCCGGATGAATGGAGAGAAGAGACAAAAATAAAAGACAGAAAATTTAAGCAGCAACAGGGTATGTGACAAGACAGACAGAATTAAAAAACCAGGGACAGACAGCTTGATAAAAGTCGACGTAGCAAGAAAATTGAAAAAGCAAAAGGGTCCGAGGCAGAGGAGAAAACATTTCAAAATAGGGATAGCAAACTAGATAAAAGTAGGCATAGAAAAAATTTGAAAGTCAAAGGCCTCAAAGGAAGAAAACAATAAAATAATAGGGACAGCAAACTAAATAACCAAAGACACAGAAACAAAATTTAAAAAGTGACAGGGCGTCACGGTTTAGCCCCAGCCGGCAGCTAAGCACCACCCAGCCGCTCGCTCACTCACCCCCGGTGGGATGGGGGAGAGAATCGGAAGAGCACAAGAAAACTCGTGGGTTGAGATAAGAACAGTTTAATAATTGGAACTAAATAATAGTAATAGTAATAATGAATTGTAATGAGGAGGAAAACAACGAGGGGGGGCGGGGGACGACGATGACGACAAAACCCAAGGGAGGGAAAATAAAAAAAAGATACAACCGCTCACCACCCACCAACCGATGCCCAGCCAGTCCCCCAGCAGCGACCCTTACCCCCCCGCCAACTCCCCCCAGTTTATATACGGGGCATGACATCGTATGGTATGGAACAGCCCTTTGGTCAGTTTGGATCAACTATCCTGGCTGTGCCCCCTCCCATTTCTTGTGCACCTGCCAGAGCATGGGAAGCTGAAAAAGTCCTTGAGCAGTGTAAACACCGCTTAGCAACAGCCCAAACATCAGCGTGTTATCAACATTATTCTCATCCTAAAATCCAAAACACAGCACTCTACCAGCTGCTAGGAAGAAAATTAACTCTATCCCAGAGGAAACCAGGACACAGGCTATGGCACAGACGAGCATGAAATAGAAAATACAGACAGCGAACTGGATACAAGCACATATAGAAAAAACGTCAAAAGCAACGTGACACAGGAAAGTCTGGAAATAATAAAGAAATAGGGTTAGACGTCTGGGTAAAAGTAGACAGAAAAAACATTTTAAAAGTCACAATATACAGCGCAGATAGGAAAAAACAAACAAGAGAGACAGAAAAAAATACATAGAAGTGAACACAGAAACAAAAATTCAAAAGTTTTTTCAATTCCAAAGATATTAAGAGAGAAAAAATTAAAAAATAGCAAAAAACCTAAGTAGACGGAGACATAGAAAGAAAATCTTAAAGGCAACTGGGTACAGGACAGACTAGAACGAATTAAAAAAGGAGGACAGCAAACTGGATAAAGATAGACGAGGAAAGACAAGTTAAAAGCAACGGGCTACAGGACAGACAGGAAACAATTAAACAGGGAGAGACATCTTGACAAAAGTAGACACAGAATGAAAATTTGGAAAGCACCAGGATACAGGAAACAGGAAAAAATAAAAAAAAGAGAGACAGAAAACAAAGTAAGAGTACACCTAGAAACAAAATTTCAAAAAGAAAAGAATTATGAGAGTAAAAAATTGAAAAATAGGGACAGCTTACTAGAAAAAAGAAGACAGGGTGCAGAGCAGAGGGAGTCACTGAAAAGCGAGACAGGTCACTGCGTAGAGGGAGACCTAGAAATGCCATTTTCCCCAGCAATATGGAAGAAGGCAGTGTGGGAAGGGTGAAATAATAGCAGGTGGGGAGCTGGAAAGGGAGAGGCATAGAAAGGCAATGGAGAAGGCGACGGTGTGGAGGGCAGTGCTAGCAGACGGGCAAAAAGCTTTGGGGAGCCAAACAGCCTGAAAGGGAGACAGAGGCAGGTGCAGGCAAGGAGGCAGGCAGAGGTCTGGAGAAGCACGGCAGAGAGAGGCCTGGACACACGCGAGGGATGCGCGACTCACCGCAGCTCCCGGCGTCGCCGGGAGACCTTCGGCGCCCCGAGGCTTCTCTCTCTCGGCCTCTGCCCCTTCCTCCTCCACAGTGCCGGCTGCCTCGCCCGCCCGGGTGCCTCGATGCTCCTCTCCCAAGAGGCTGCCCAGAGACACGGTGGCTCATGCGCACGGCCGATGGGGGCACCGAGCTCCCGGCACCACGTGCTGGTGGTGCACTCTGTCCGGGACGGATCCGTCCCGGCTGTGGGGACCGGCTGTTCCTTGCTGGAGGCAGCTGCCTGGGGAAGCCCCTTCATTTCACTCCTCAGCCAGCTCCCGCAGGCAGGCAGGCAGGCAGGCAGGCATGCCTAGGCAGCCCCCTTGGCACAGCAGGGCCAGCCCCATCCTCAGCCCTTTTTAAACCCTGGGCCCAGCCCCATCCTCACCTCATGGGTCCCACCTGTGCTGCCCCAGGCCACAGCTGGAGCCCATGGGGAACAGGGGGCCAATTACCCCAACCCTCACAAGCCAGACACAACCAGCAACCTGGCACAGGCATGGGCACACACCACCACCAAGCTGGCGCTGCCGTGGGCAGATGCTGCTGCCAAGCTGGCACCGGCCTGGCAGACTTGAGTTTACAGCCCAAAGCCAAGGTTGGCCCCTAAACAAGAAAACACGTGAAACCATCCTTACAGGATGCCAGTCCGGTGGTGTCCATGATAGCTCTCATAGACAGCTAATAAACAGCTTCCCTGTCCGGGACCACGTTTTGCATGTCCCAGGCCCTCCCCGCACCCATGCTGAAAATCCAACAGAACAATTAAGGACTCTGCTTCATCACCTCAGCCTCCAAAAGAAGCTTCCTTCCTCTGCTGATGGTCGACACGGATATCCCCGTGCTGTTCCTTGGATGCGGGCTGGCCTTGGGTGCCTGTACTGCCAAAGGAAGAGAAAAAGATCATGCTCTTGTCACGTGCTCCATCATCCTCTTGTTCTTCAAGAAAACAGAAGAAAGCTACCATCCCCGTTGCTACATAACAGAAGTTTGTGCAGGAGACGGCTGAGCCCATCCCCAGAAATGGAAAACTCTGCTATGACCCTGCTTTGCCTTTTGGCGACAGCGCCTGCCATCGGTGTGCCCCAAACAGGCGAGGTCCCGTTCAGGCTGGCATCTGCCACAAACAGGCAAGGTGCCCTGCGGGCTGGCGTCCGCCACAAACAGGCGACGTCCCCTGCGGCCTGGCATCCAGCACAAACAGGAGAGGTCCCGTTCAGGCTGGCGTCCAGCACAAACAGGAGAGGTCCCGTTCAGGCTGGCGTCCAGCACAAACAGGAGAGGTCCCCTGCGGGCTGAACAGAGTCAACTGAACAGAGTCTTCAGAAGAACTTAGTTGTGCATTCAGTTTACAAGTAAATCCCACCCAAGCAATGGTAGGGGGCATTCTGGCATCTAAAGGAATTCAGGAGTTAATTTAGTGCTTCCAAAATGGAACATTCCATAGCTTGTAAAAACAGCCTTAAAGTCTTTTTCCCTCTTGCACCAACAACGCTTATTTTAGTTCACCTTAAGGGTCCCCTACAACTACTTACTACAGCATGCGTGGCTCCACTATCAATTAAAAAAATCTATTCTTTCATTCCCCAGCTTGACTGGAACCAGAGGATCATCTGGGGAAACTGTCATAGATTCCTCCGGCCCCCCTTCAGTCCAACCCAATCTCCGGCATGACTCCAAGGGCTTCTTCTGTCTCTCTTTCCCCATTACTCAGACGGCACGGACAATCTTTTTTCCAACGGCCCTCTTGCTTACAATGTGCACGCCGATTCATTCCCAGGGGAACGTCATAACCATTTCTACTATTATTTCTACGGCCCCTTCCTCGCCCACAAAATTCACCTCGTGTATTTTCTCTCCCTTTTTCTTGTGTTTCCGTCAAGGCAGCCAACAAAGAAGCTTGCGGCGTTACTCGTCCCCGCTTCTCCTTCTCTTCTGTTTCCTCCCGATTATTACAGACCTTAGAGGCCATTGAGAAGAACTGTGAGATTGTCATGCCATCCTCGCCCTCTGCCTTTTGTCATCTCTTTCTTATATCTGCTGCTGCTTGACCAATAAACAGCGTGTTAAATAACTTTGAATTGCTATCATCTTCCGGATCCAGATCTGTCCGTTTTCGAGCTACTTCACACAATCTCTCAGAGAAGGCTGATGGGGTTTCCTTATCCCCCTGACTTACTTCAGATAGTTTAGATAAATTGTTGGGCTTTTGCACTCCGTGTTGAATCCCATACAAAATTAACTTCTGATATTCCTTTACCCTCTGTAATGCCACACACTTGTGTTTGGATCCCACTCCGGATCCTCTTTCGGGAGGTACATATCGGTATTAGGCACCCACCCCCACACACACATTGTTGGATCAGTCCCTCTCTGGCCTTCTCTAAAATTCTTCTCCTCTCCTCGGTGGTAAACAAATATTCTAGGAGAGCCTGTACATCTCCCCAGTTAGGACTAGGAGTTGTGACTAACAGTACTATACATTCCTTCTGGATTGTTTCGATAGGATCCGACTACCTGTTTGCAGTTTAATAAATCAGAAGCAGTAAAAGGTACGTGTACGGATACCGGTGTTCCTTCAGGCCCTACAGCCTGTCTGAGGGGAGCTCGAACTATCGCTTTCTGATAGCTGATTTTTAGTCATGGCATCTCCCCCAAATTTATTGCAATGCTTCAGGATGCATCCTAGAGGAGAGCAAAGGGGTGCCTCCTGGGAAGCAGCAGAGCCCATACAGGTACCGAAAAACCCAGCATTTCTACACTAACCAGAACGAGGGACGTCTCCCTTCGTTACTCAGAACAGGACAGCGTGGAGAAACAAACAGAACTACGCTACTGCCACCTGTCTTTCCCGGTGCGTCTTATGCAGAGCCCAGAACAGAACAGAGGCCGCCTGCTTCCCGAGACATCTTGCCCCTACCCCCTTTTCTCCTATCCCCAAAAAATACCTCTTTTCAGGAACATTGCACCGTTGTGTCGCTTACCGCCCGACCGCAGGAGAGGAGCTGAAGGAGTCCCCGATCGACGGGTCGGTGCGCGCTGGAGTCCGCTCAGGCCTCTTCTCCCTGTCGGATGCGGCAAGACGAACCGGGCGAGGCTGTCAGCTCGGTCCCACCTGGAGTGTCAAAACTGTTAGCCCACAAGTGTGAGGTCGTTTACCCCGTGTGCGGGACGCCCATATACACACAGGGCAGAGGTATTTTTCTGTCACGTCTGCGCAGAGATGGGCGCTAGGCGGTAGCTCCACAAAGCTAGCACAAAGTTCGCTCATACAAGTACAGTATTTATACAGTCTAGCTACGCATATGCATAAGCATAAGTAATTACACAAAGCAGTTTTCTATTGGTCTACATTTCTCTTATTTCAACTTAAAGCTACAGCACTACTTTAATATGCTGCGCACGCTCAGAGGTGAGGGCTCTCTGCTCGGGCCGGGGTCTCTAGCTCGAGGGGTGTGACTTTTAGGATTATAATGAGGACAGTTTGCGGGAGGGTCCTTCTTATCACGCTCCTACTAGTTGTTTCGGATGGTTCCCAAAACATTTTAATTAGCTTACCTATTTCTTCAGGACGTGCTTCTCTCCCAAGGACCGTAATTCTCGTTTAGACGTTCCGCTTTCCAGCCCGCATCCTCCTTATCAGCTTTACGTAAGCCCTGGCCTTCCACCAGCTCCTGGGAGACGACACCGTCAGACTACAACACGACCGTTCTTTTATGCCAGTCAGTGGGTTCAGAATTAGGAACAGAAAGAACAGGGCAAGCTAAACACCCACACAAGCCTCATATCCCTAAGAAACGATTAAAAAAACTAAAACGACCCCCATTTTAGATTGCATTGGCCTAGGGACTGCCTCCTTCAGGTTCCCCGGGCGGAGCGGTGGAATCAGTCACAGAATTCAGTTGCCTACCAGGAGACAGCCCTTGTCCTCGCAAGGCAAATGTTTCAAATGTTTCAAAATGTTTCATGACTGAACAAGTATGTCGGAGGCCCTACGGCAAACCGTGCTGACGTTTCGTGAAGCTCTCTTCCTGTCAAGAAAAGGACCTTTCATACAGTATCTCTACTGGAACTGAGGCTGCTTCCTACTCATTCTGGCAAGTTAGCTTTCACAGAAACCCCGAGAACTTCAACCACCAAGCTACATTTGTAATTCTTGCTCTCTACCTACGGGGAATTTCAGTGAATCAGAACACTGCTTAAAGCAAAATTCTGGGTCTGTTTCACGCCAATCAAATAGCTAAGCCATGGACAGGGGTCTGTAGAAAGACTGCTTTAAAAGATAAAGATAAGGAGAGTACTCACTCACTTTTCTGAAGTTTCTTCCAGTCGTTCCATCGATTTAGCAGCCCAACCCAGCCGTCGAAATTCTGGTGCAACAGAGAGAGCAGTCGCACGTCCACGCCACTCTCCCCTAGCCACACAGCCTTCCGCTTTGCCCATTCCTGCCGACAGCCAGAGCATCGGCGCCGTAGCACCTTGGGAATAACGCACCTCCCACAGCTTCGCACCTTTACAAAAGAACCGAGCAGGGTGTAAACAAACATTGCAGTGGTTGCGGTAAGGGCTCCAACAGGGATGCCTATGTTATCACTCTGAGATTCAACAACCAGTAAAAATGTCCTTTTGCTGCAGTATTACAGGAGTTCATTGACTAGTGTCAAAAAAACCCATTTGTTGCAAATTCATTGTTTGAAGCATGACTTCCAAATGCAAATGTTAAGCAATTCTCGTGAGTCTTTAACTGAGCGGAATGCAGGATCTGACTAAAACAATGGCAGAGTGGAGGGCTAGAAGCCCAAAACTAACTCACCATCCTGGCAACTATTGGAGACTTGTGGTGACTGCGGGGGAACAGAGCTTGGGAAGCTTTGCCAGTCTGGCAATAGAAAGCTAAGGCCCTGCAAACACGGTATGTTTAACAAAAAAAAAAAAAAGGGGGGGGGGGACACACACGACACACGATGTTGTTTTGTAGTTCCTCTACTTTCTACACAGAACCAAAGCAGTTTTAGTGCAGTAATGAACGTTCACACTTCCACACGGTACTCCTACAAACATCAGTCACTGCTAATAAGCAGTATAAGATGTAGTGGGTACAGAGAAACCTTCTGTACAGCAAATGCTTTAAGCTTTTCTGTGTTCAAGACTTTACTTCCCAGGTCCCTGCAAAGACCCTGACTCTGCCCTGCCCCACCCACCCAGTTCTATTTGGAACGATTGCTGAAAAACACAAATACTCCACAGCAAATAAGCAAGCGACATCCAGACCCAGAGCTTTCCCTTAGAGGACAATGCCAAAGCGAAGCGCAGAATTTTTACCTGCTGATGAGCGCCAGCGTGTGAGAGCAGAGCCGGATGCGAGAGCTTCCCTCCGGGATTACAGCTCCGCTTGTGCGCGCGCACGCATGGGCGGTGCCGAGCTGCAGTTCCGGCTTCTGACCGGCCCGCCCTGGGGAGGCGCGCATGCGCAGTGGCACATGTTCCCGCGCTCGCTGCTGCCGCTGTGTGGGCAAAGGCCGGTACTGCAGCTAGGGAGCCGCGCATGCACAGTGGCACATTTTCCCGAGCTCGCTGCTGCCGCTGTGTGTCCGATAAGCGGTATTGCAGCTATAGGGTGCTGCGCATGCGCAGTGGCACATTTCCCCGCGCTCGCTGCTGCCGCTGTGTGTCCGATAACCGGTATTGCAGCTATAGGGTGCCGCGCATGCGCAGAAGCACATTTTCCCGCGCTCGCTGCTGCCGCTGTGTGTCCGATAACCGGTACTGCAGCTATAGGGTGCCGTGCATGCGCAGTGGTACATTTTCCGCGCTCGCTGCTGCCGCTGTGTGGCCAAAAGCCGGTACTGCAGCTAGGGAGCCGCGCATGCGCAGTGGCACATTTTCCCGAGCTCGCTGCTGCCGCTCTGTGGCCAAAATCCGGTACTGCAGCTAGGGAGCCGCGCATGCGCAGTGGCACATTTTCCCGAGCTCGCTGCTGCCGCCGTGTGGCCAAAAGCCGGTACTGCATCTAGGGAGCCGCGCATGCGCAGTGGCACATTTTCCCGAGCTCGCTGCTGCCGCCGTGTGGCCAAAAGCCGGTACTGCAGCTAGGGAGCCGCGCATGCGCAGTGGCACATTTTCCCGAGCTCGCTGCTGCCGCCGTGTGGCCAAAAGCCGGTACTGCAGCTAGGGTGCCGCGCATGCGCAGTGGCACATTTTTCAACGCTCGCTGCTGCCGCTGTGTGGCCAAAAGCCGGTACTGCAGCTAGGGAGCCGCGCATGCGCAGTGGCACATTTTCCCGAGCTCTCTGCTGCCGCCGTGTGGCCAAAATCCGGTACTGCAGCTAGGGAGCCGCGCATGCGCAGTGGCACATTTTTCCCACGCTCGCTGCTGCCGCTTTGTGGCCAAAAGCCGGTACTGCATCTAGGGAGCCGCGCATGCGCAGTGGCACATTTCCCCGAGCTCGCTGCTGCCGCTGTGTGTCCGAAACGCGGTACTACACCTATAGGAAGCTGCGCATGCGCAGTGGCACATTTTCCCGAGCTCGCTGCTGCCGCTGTGTGTCCGATAACCGGTATTGCAGCTATAGGGTGCCGCGCCTGCGCAGTGGCACATTTTCCCGCGCTCGCTGCTGCCGCTGTGTGTCCGATAACCGGTACTGCAGCTAGGGAGCCGCGCATGCGCAGTGGCACATTTTTCCCACGCTCGCTGCTGCCGCTGTGTGGCCAAAAGCCGGTACTGCAGCTAGGGAGCCGCGCATGCGCAGTGGCACATTTCCCCGAGCTCGCTGCTGCCGCTGTGTGTCCGAAACGCGGTACTGCACCTATAGGAAGCTGCGCATGCGCAGTGGCACATTTTCCCGAGCTCGCTGCTGCCGCTGTGTGTCCGATAACCGGTATTGCAGCTATAGGGTGCCGCGCATGCGCAGTGGCACATTTTCCCGCGCTCGCTGCTGCCGCTGTATTTCCGATAACCGGTATTGCAGCTATAGGGTGCCGCGCATGCGCAGTGGCACATGTTCCCGCGCTCGCTGCTGCCGCTGTGTGTCCGATAACCGGTACTGCAGCTATAGGGTGCCGCGCATGCGCAGTGGCACATTTTCCGCGCTCGCTGCTGCAGCTGTGTGGCCAAAAGCCGGTACTGCAGCTAGGGAGCCGCGCATGCGCAGTGGCTCGTTTTCCCTAGCTCGCTGCTGCCGCTGTGTGGCCAAAAGCCGGTACTGCAGCTAGGGAGCCGCGCATGCGCAGTGGCACATTTTCCCACGCTCTCTGCTGCCGCTGTGTGGCCAAAATCCGGTACTGCAGCTAGGGAGCCGCGCATGCGCAGTGGCACATTTTCCCGAGCTCGCTGCTGCCGCCGTGTGGCCAAAAGCCGGTACTGCAGCTAGGGAGCCGCGCATGCGCAGTGGCACATTTTCCCGAGCTCGCTGCTGCCGCCGTGTGGCCAAAAGCCGGTACTGCAGCTAGGGAGCCGCGCATGCGCAGTGGCACATTTCCCCGAGCTCGCTGCTGCCGCTGTGTTTCCGAAACGCAGTACTGCACCTATAGGAAGCTGCGCATGCGCAGTGGCACATTTTCCCGAGCTCGCTGCTGCCGCTGTGTGTCCGAAACGCGGTACTGCAGCTATAGGAAGCCGCGCATGCGCAGTGGCACATTTTTCCCGAGCTCGCTGCTGCCGCTGTGTGTCCGATAACCGGTATTGCAGCTATAGGGTGCCGCGCATGCGCAGTGGCACATTTTCCCGAGCTCGCTGCTGCCGCTGTGTGTCCGATAACCGGTATTGCAGCTATAGGGTGCCGCGCATGCGCAGAGGCACATTTTCCCGCCCTCGCTGCTGCCGCTGTGTGTCCGATAACCGGTACTGCAGCTATAGGGTGCCGCGCATGCGCAGTGGTACATTTTCCGCGCTCGCTGCTGCCGCTGTGTGGCCAAAATCCGGTACTGCAGCTAGGGAGCCGCGCATGCGCAGTGGCACATTTTCCCGAGCTCGCTGCTGCCGCTGTGTGGCCAAAAGCCGGTACTGCAGGTAGGGAGCCGCGCATGCGCAGTGGCACATTTTCCCGAGCTCGCTGCTGCCCCCGTGTGGCCAAAAGCCGGTACTGCAGGTAGGGAGCCGCGCATGCGCAGTGGCACATTTTCCCGAGCTCGCTGCTGCCGCCGTGTGGCCAAAAGCCGGTACTGCAGCTAGGGAGCCGCGCATGCGCAGTGGCACATTTTTCCCACGCTCGCTGCTGCCGCTGTGTGGCCAAAAGCCGGTACTGCAGCTAGGGAGCCGCGCATGCGCAGTGGCACATTTCCCCGAGCTCGCTGCTGCCGCCGTGTGGCCAAAAGCCGGTACTGCAGCTAGGGTGCCGCGCATGCGCAGTGGCACATTTTTCAACGCTCGCTGCTGCCGCTGTGTGGCCAAAAGCCGGTACTGCATCTAGGGAGCCGCGCATGCGCAGTGGCACATTTTCCCGACCTCTCTGCTGCCGCCGTGTGGCCAAAATCCGGTACTGCAGCTAGGGAGCCGCGCATGCGCAGTGGCACATTTTTCCCACGCTCGCTGCTGCCGCTGTGTGGCCAAAAGCCGGTACTGCAGCTAGGGAGCCGCGCATGCGCAGTGGCACATTTCCCCGAGCTCGCTGCTGCCGCTGTGTGTCCGAAACGCGGTACTGCACCTATAGGAAGCTGCGCATGCGCACTGGCACATTTTCCCGAGCTCGCTGCTGCCGCTGTGTGTCCGATAACCGGTATTGCAGCTATAGGGTGCCGCGCCTGCGCAGTGGCACATTTTTCAACGCTCGCTGCTGCCGCTGTGTGTCCGATAACCGGTATTGCAGCTATAGGGTGCCGCGCATGCGCAGTGGCACATTTTCCCGAGCTCGCTGCTGCCGCTGTGTGTCCGATAACCGGTATTGCAGCTATAGGGTGCCGCGCATGCGCAGTGGCACATTTTCCCGCGCTCGCTGCTGCCGCTGTGTGGCCAAAAGCCGGTACTGCAGCTAGGGAGCCGCGCATGCGCAGTGGCACATTTTTTCCCACGCTCGCTGCTGCCGCTGTGTGGCCAAAAGCCGGTACTGCAGCTAGGGAGCCGCGCATGCGCAGTGGCACATTTCCCCGAGCTCGCTGCTGCCGCTGTGTGTCCGAAACGCGGTACTGCACCTATAGGAAGCTGCGCATGCGCAGTGGCACATTTTCCCGAGCTCGCTGCTGCCGCTGTGTGTCCGATAACCGGTATTGCAGCTATAGGGTGCCGCGCCTGCGCAGTGGCACATTTTCCCGCGCTCGCTGCTGCCGCTGTGTGTCCGATAACCGGTATTGCAGCTATAGGGTGCCGCGCATGCGCAGTGGCACATTTTCCCGAGCTCGCTGCTGCCGCTGTGTGTCCGATAACCGGTATTGCAGCTATAGGGTGCCGCGCATGCGCAGTGGCACATTTTCCCGAGCTCGCTGCTGCCGCTGTGTGTCCGATAACCGGTACTGCAGCTATAGGGTGCCGCGCATGCGCAGTGGTACATTTTCCGCGCTCGCTGCTGCAGCTGTGTGGCCAAACGCCGGTACTGCAGCTAGGGAGCCGCGCATGCGCAGTGGCTCGTTTTCCCGAGCTCGCTGCTGCCGCCGTGTGGCCAAAATCCGGTACTGCAGCTAGGGAGCCGCGCATGCGCAGTGGCACATTTTCCCGAGCTCGCTGCTGCCCCCGTGTGGCCAAAAGCCGGTACTGCAGCTAGGGATCAGCGCATGCGCAGTGGCACATTTTCCCGAT